>NC_024313.1:4130307-4147063 GCF_000523025.1 Cynoglossus semilaevis | reverse complement strand
ATATACATACGTTATCCTAGTCCAGTATTTAACCTTTGAGGCCTATGCAACTTGATTTCAGGTTCACATTTTTAAGCACATCATACATTTTAATTCAGCCCCTAAAACTCACTTTTCTTCTTTGGACAAAACTAAAAAGTCTGCAGAGAAAAAATCAGACCAACCATGGCAGCTTGGATAAAATTAAACTGACCATGTAGTCAAACCACCCATTACTACAGCACCGCCACATTATGATCTTATTGACATAGCTCTTCTCTACCAGCTGTAAATACAATTAGTGACCACCATTCCCTGTCAATGCCTAATGTTGACTCCTGTTTTCCAGACCACAGTCACAGACCCTCTTGGGTACACATTAAACTCCTTTTAACCCTAAAGCTGATCCAATAAGTCACATTTTGTGGAGAAAATAAGTGGTTGCTCTGTATTCAAGTGAGGAAACAAACCTTTGGAATCATATTTGCTGTACTACTGCCAGTTAGGGGAACAAAGAATACCTGCGTTCTTAAGTCGTAGGAGAAAAGTATTCCCTTCAAAATATTATCATGCCTTTACAGACTGCTTATATCATCACATTCTAAATCAAACTGGATAAAAGTGGTTTAAAAAAAGATCCAGTGTGTGTTTTCTTAGCCATTTAACGTTTGTGTGAAAGGAAGTCATGTTAAGGTTCAAGCAGAGTTTTTGCAATAATGTTTTTCTGCTGTTAATTTCTGCTGTTTCTTGTGTAATTAGCAGATACTGCATAGTATTGCAGTTTTAGGGTCACTCTGATTTTTTTTTTCCTTTCTCACAGGATGAGGTTACCAGCTACACTTTCATTAAGTGCATGAAACAAATCTTTTTCAAGGATCACTGCTCAGGTTAGCATTGCTAAAGTCAGTACAAGGCCAATGATTCCTAAACAATTCGTAAAGCGCTGGGGTGGGGGGTGGGGGGGGGGGGGGGGGGGGGGGGGGTGGTGGATCATATTTCATCAGGGAGAAGAAGAGAGTCAGCCAAGTGGCCCCAGCCACCTGCCCCCCACAGAGCGCTGCACCACCATGGGCTGCACTACAGGTGAAAAAAATATCATTTCAGAACCCTCAGTGGTTGGAATAACCCCACAACCTGTTAAAACAAAAATCTGCTGTTGAGTTGCCGTGTCCCAGGAGCCTGGAAAAAAAGACTCCATTCACAGAAAGGCAGACTTTGTTCAAGAGTCGCATCCTCATGTTGTGCATCCTGTTTCTATTTCTATGGTGAAAATGTTAAAAGTAACGTGAGTAACGACACAACAGTGTCCAGACATTCTGGCTTCTTGACATTCCTGCGTACTCATCCTCACCACTGAATGAGAATGGACACATTCAGATCTGAATTACAGCAGGTAATTAAAGGGCGTGCGTCATTGCTACACCGAGGTATGTGTGCTCATGTGTGTTATGAAACTGGAACCACGCACCACAGATGGTTTAATCAGGATTATTTACACAGAAATTGTCTGCTAAGACACAAATAAAAAAAGCAATAAATTCTGAGAGAGGTTGTCTGTCTGGTTCTATTATTACAATGATTAGCAACTCCATTTCCCATCACATTTTATATCTTACGCACCCACTAGTGGCAGCTCGCACGTCCCCAGGGGTGTTTGCACCACACCAGTGCATTATTCACTGTCCATAGTTGTAGTACACTTGGCCAAGGCACTGTACTAATGTGGGTTCCACACTTCTGTGGAGCTGTACACCTCCAATAACACTTTTATATTTTTATATTCTTAATACCTGCCATAAAATTGAAATTCCACTCAGCAATACAGAACTTTTGACATTTAAGACAGTGAGGAACTGAGAGAAATCAACGAAAACAAGGAAGGGAGGAACATGGATGGCTTAGTAAACAAAGAAAACATGAAAGAAAAACATAGAAGAACACAAGAGATAAAAAGAAATAATCGGGGAAAACCAAAGACACAGAGGGAAGAGGGAAGAGATACTGATTAAACAGGAGAAGTGGTCCCACATCATCATCATCATCATCATCATCATCATCATCATCATCATCATCATCATCATCATCATCATCATCATCATCATCATCATCATCATCATCATCATCAGCATCATCATCATCATCATCCAGGGGAGGAGTTTACCTTCCCTTTCACAAAGGGCAAATGAGGACAAGAGACTGTGATTGTACGTGTGTGTGCGTGCACATGACATGCAGAGTGCACGTATGTGTGTGCGTGCGTAGCTCAAATCTCAGTTTTATAGGAAGCAGTAAAAACAGCCCTAGTTATCCTCAAAATGGCACACACACTGTGACCTAATGCCACATCTAGTCAGCCACTACAGACAGAGAGGGATCCGCTACTGCATGGAGCCAGTTAAATCTGAGCTTGATGAATATTCCGTTCAGAATTACAACCATACCAAATGGAAACTCTAATGGACAGGACCTGATCCAGTTAACACGGAAACTGTGAAATGAAAATGACTCATAGCAATTAGATGCAATTGGAGAAACTGTGAAGGACAGGACGGGAGCTCTTGTTGATGCATGTGACGGTGATACTCGATCCTCTGTGTGTTCATTCTCCGGCTGCTTTAGGATACAGGTGCAGATATTTTGTCAGTCATCACACACCTACGGCATGAACTGATATGCACACAGAAATCATTAACAAAAGTCGAAAACCTCTTTTCCTCGAGACAGTAATTTCCTGAAACAGAATCTGGGCTCGATGCTGTATCGTGGCTGAGACATTTCTTTCTCCTATCAACGGCTATGCCAGTACAAATCACAGAAACTTTTAGTGTGAGTGTGTCTGCATGCCTCAGTATGTGCAAAAATAGTCACTTAATGCTGCCAGATTCTGACCTCCCACCTATTGCAGTTAGAGAAGTCCCGTGTGAAAGAAAATACGCACTGGTCCTTCGGCAGGAGAATGTTTTGGAAAAGTGTTATTTCCCCAAAGAATCTTTTAAAACCTAGTGGCTCTGGAGGTATGTGGAAAACGGTTGGTCCCAGGTGGTTGGCTGTGAATGAGCCCAACAGAAGTAAATTTCCTTAGCAGAAATGTTAGCGGTTTGTGTTCCAGCATAAATCATGGGCTAATTTATCTCTGATGATGCTTTGGGGGTTGGAAAAGACATGCCTGCACTTCGGGTTGGAAACTAAAATGTGTACCCTTTTGAAAATGGCACTGCCAGATGTAAAAATGAAATATGAAGACCATAAAGGGAGACAAAAGTAAAAAAAGAGTAAGAGACGATGATTATATGGGCTCTCTGTAGGCCAGGGATGAATTTAAAGGCAAAAGAAAGAAACATTACAGGAGCAAAAAGAAGACAGAGGTTTAAAGAAGATAATAGGAATGTCGAAAACAGGAAGATTAACCAGCAACACATGACATACAAACTATATAACATAATACAGGAACTTCCACATACTCAAAATATGTATGCGAAATATATAGATATATGATACCTTATTTGGTATATGTGGAATACTATTGGACCTGAGGAATCATATTTACACCAACCAACCACTTTATTAATTCAAAAGGTTTTGCTCCACTGGGGATTTTTGTGTAGCACAACCATAATTATTCAATTATTTATTTTCTTCTGATGCTTAAGATCAGAAGGGAAAGACCAAACCGGTCTGAGTTGATGGGAAGGTAACAATGTTTTCTGGTAATCTGGAAGTAGGTTTAGAATTAATGTAGACAACATTAGAAAAAGCTGATATCTTGCAAAGATGATATCTCAGTGAAAATGCCAAGGCTGTGGTTTGTACTGTTATACTTCTGTAGTATTAAACTGTAGTCATTAGCTACAGTAAAACTATTTTTAGCAAAACCTCTGCCTTGCAATAACAACTAAATCCTGAAGCAGCACTCGTTGAGGCAGATACATTTCATAGTGTGGCCTCACTGTAAGGGAGTCAGGAAGTGTCGCAGCACTCTCCAGGACTGTGTTAATAATAAGTGTTTTTATTCAACCTGCCATAAACAGACAGCTCAACCTTTAGCTAATACCCGTGTGCTTTGCAAAACTACAGACCAGCAGTCGTGACATTTTGGATTATTGGACCACAGACCTGTCTGCTTTACGTTTGCTATAATCCACATTCACTGATGCCAAACCAAACTGGCAGGAAAGGAAACAAGTAGAAAACAGAGTCAGGCCAACAAGTGTTTAGCACTGTAGCAGGTGTATCTTGTGACTGTAAATCTGTTTGTGTTCGGGGTTCAAGTTGACAAGGCTGAAGAGTTCCCCTCGTTCTCTGTCAGGACAGTTCTGCTCAGGTCTGCCGACACAGCTGACAGGAGAAGGAAATGATACCAAAAGCAGATACTGCACAGACAGTTTTGACCACAGTCAGGGTTGGTATTGCAAAATACACTACGGGTGCACGTGTATGTTGATGTTTTACATTACAAACAGTCATTAAACTGACCTCCTCTAAAATAAAAGATATGCAGTAGTATCATGACTTTTTTGACAGGGGGTGCTATAAGTACTTTAATTTTCTCCTAATCAATATGATCAGATATTTTGGTTGCTTGTTAACAAGAATAATATGGTTTAACTTTGCTCATTTTAACCCCATACATAGAACAAGCAACATACGTTGTGAGACTAGTACTTCCCCATATGTTATGAGGAATGTACCTGGCTGCCAGCAGGAAATCAGTGTTACATCAGTGTCACGATAACAACTGACACAACGAGATCAGGCGTTTTGTGACCACAACAAAGTCTGTGTTTAAAACTCACATTATTAATAAAACATAGCCAGTAACAGAACAACAGAGTTCCGTGACTAAAATAGTAGAATAATAATAATAAATAAATATAAATAATAAGAAGAAACAGTTCAAAGAAAATACCTACTGTACCTTGACCAGCCAATGTCTGGTGTCACTGTTGTAACACATCCACATCATTGAACTATTATTTAGCAAACACTTTTACTGGTAAACCAATATATATAGAACACACACACACATATTTAGCAGTTGTGGTGATTCACTGTCACAGGATACGGTACTTCTCTCTCAGAGAAACTTTGTTCCTCAAGCAGAAAACACATGTGGCAGGGAATCAGAGCCAGAGAAGGCCCCGTCTCATTAGCTGCTTTGGGCCCTAGTTCCCATGAATGGAACTTTAAAAAGTACTTGACATTTATCACGCAGAGAGTAAGTACTGTATACAGTACTACACACTCAATGGAATATCAAATAGGATAATAAAATATCGGGTCAGCTTGGAGCAGCGCTGACCGTTTTGCGATTGCATGTGTGGCAAAAAATTCAACGACAGCTTGACAGCACCATCTAGTGGAATGTTTCTGACAGGTGCAACACAATATCACGGCATGAGATTTATTTCATAAAGGAGCGATTTTGCAGAAATGTTTTGTGCGTCTAGGTAGTTAATTAGGCTCATTTTAATGATGGATAATAAAAAAGTATTTTGTGGTGTAATTTTTTTTAAATGCAAAGAAAATATATCACGCTACAAAGAAAAATCTCGAGGGAAGTCAGTTAACGCGAGGAGAAGTAGATACACTACACAGAGTGAAGCAGGACGACGACCGACCAACCCCCAAGACTGGGGAGCGAGTTCACACATGCGCAGCAGCACCGGCTTCTCTGAGTCAAGAGGGGCAGGAGGGAGAAGATGATGCGGCTGAGCAGTGCGCACGCACTACATGCGTAATTGGCCTACCGTAGTCAATAGATTTATCTTTGCCTTGACTAGTTTATTTGCCAAATTGCCGTTTCATGTCAAAGTTTACCCAGAGAGAGTGTAAAAAGTGACGAGAGGAAAAGGGAGAAGAGGCAGAAGAGCAGGGAGGAGGAGAAAGAGACAAAGAAGACGGCAGCAGTGGGTGAGAGGAGTTGGGCATCAAATTGCACCGGATGTCATTACACGCTTTGAAATATCCAGGACGTAAGTACATTTGAGCGACTTTTTAAATTTCTGAATTGTCTCTGATATTTTTGTGTAATTTGGGATTCTTTTTTCTGCCATATGTTGCAAGGTTTGGAAGATTATGGTTATCTGGTGTTGGTCTTTATCCCCTCTTAGAGCGGTCCAGACACCCACCTGTTCAGTCTGGACCAAAAGCGCACAATTTAGTAAACTTAACGCTTTTGGTTAAAGCATAATTCTTCACGTCATCATTTTATTATAAATGCTGTGCAAATATACAGCACATACAACATTAACGGATTCAGAAGTGCTGCTTCATTGACTTGGTGTTTTCCTAAACTAACTCCATATATAAACATATGCACCGTTAGGAATAAAACAATAATCAAAATTAATCCAAATTAATGTTGCTTTGCGTGTTTCTCATTAAATAATTTACTGCATGTTTTGTTCCTTTTTGGCCACATGGCCAATGTAGCATGTGGATCGCGGGGCATTTGTACTTAGGCCTACATCTAAGCTCGTTGATCAATTGTGTTTAAGCCTCTTGGGCGAAACCTGCTGACACATGTGCCCCAGTCTTTTTGTGCGCACACAAACCCTCTGTATCTGATCTCCCTCTGTAGCCTAACTAAAATCCTGTGTGCACTTGTGGAAGTAACATCCTGTAGCCTGCTGTGAAACACGGAGAACACAGTGAACGCTAACTACAATAAGAATACGCACTAAAATATTTAACAGAAATCTGATCTGGCGACGCCGTTTAATTATAGATTAAGCCAGAGAGACACCTGCTCTCTGCTGAATAAGAAAACTCCCATGTACCGAGGAAAATGATGATGATTATTTACCACGTCATGTCTTTTCCAAATGGGTTTATAAAAGCCACACAGTAGTTTGGACACGTTTGCTTTGTATTAAAAAAACAAGCTTATTTAATAATTCCCTTAGATTACAGACATAAATTCATTTATGTCTTAAGGAACAACTTACAGTACATGTGGTCAAGGTCCTGCAGACGAACAGACAGAAATAAAATTAGCTTTGAATTGACATTTTCACATTAGAATAAATGTTCAATCATAATTCAGTCTGAATCTGAACGACCCAACAGTGGGTCATGGTCATCTTTTGAACTTCCAACACCAAAAGACCTCAACATAGCATAAACTAAAAGAAAAATACTGACACAAAATCACTTTAAATGCCATAGAAAATATTTGGAGTAAATTAAAGAATAGTTTCCATTTCAGTAGACCTTTGAGAATCCCTCAAAACCAACTCCAAAAATGTGTGTTCATTTTTTGTCGTAAAAATAAAAACGTCTGAGTAATACTGGGGTGCTAAGTACTGTGTCCTCATTTCTTGCCTAGTATCCTTCATCTCATTTCTTTCAATTATCTCAAACAGTTGTGACTGGGCTAAAAAAAAAATCAATAGATAAAAGTTATAGACCTCATTGAGGTCACGTTGTTTTTAATAAACTTGGTGCTTGGTGTTTTTTATAAAACGTTTCAGGAATTGCACAGTAGAAGTAGAAAATTCTTACAGTAATTGCAGAACAGCCCTTTACCCTTCTTTAAATATATAATGTTTCCAATGTATTTTGTACAGAGCTCAAAGGTGTTGTTGTAAAAGGTTTTGGGTTTGTGCATTTCAGTTGTTCTGCAGCACGTGCAAACTGACTTGTGTGTGCACATAAGGGATACAATTCAACGCTCCAGCTATCGGTTGTACTGATACAACATGATACTGTATATTTGGCCTGTAATTTCATTTGTGTAGTCATGACTGTTTCATCTCTCCATCTCCGACTGTCTTCCTGCTGCAGTATAATTGGAGACCAGAGGGCGAGCCATGGAGGTTGTAACACATTTTGTGAACGACACTGTAGAATTTTACAAATGGAGCCTTACTATAGCAGGTATGGTCACGTCTGGAACACATCGTGTTGTTCATTTCATGATGACATTGCAAAGATTGCAACCGAATAAACACACAATATATGTTGTCATTCCATGTTGCTACTATTTTGTTTCCTCCTGCACTGACACATACCTATTCTCACTGAAGACAAAAGGGTGGAGAAGTGGCCGATGATGTCATCTCCCTTGCCCACACTGGCCATCAGCTGCCTGTACCTGCTCTTCCTGTGGGCGGGGCCCAAATACATGCAGGACCGGCAGCCCTTCACACTCAGAAAGTCTCTTATAGTCTACAACTTCAGCATGGTTGTCCTCAATTTCTACATCGCCAAAGAGGTCAGTGCTACAGTAATACTACATACATGACAATCTGTAAAGAAATCTCTGCAGGTTTGATGAGTTTTCAATTCTGTCAGTCAAGCGTTGAGGCTGCTTTATTGGTGTTGCACATTTAGCTTTTCAGTTTTCATTTATTAGTAAAGAGTGTCATGCTTAATTCTTTATTCTCTCCTGAAGCTCCTAATAGCCACAAGGGCAGCCGGATACAGCTACCTCTGTCAGCCTGTCAACTACTCCGAGGATGTAAATGAAGTCAGGGTAGGTCGACTTCTACACACACACCAATGTATACGGAAAAATAAATGTGAGCACAGCTGACTTAGAAAGAAATAAAATTGCTACAGGGTTTCCTCTCTGCAGAATCCCCCAGAAACATGCCATCCTAAAACTCCGCCCCCATCTGAGGGCTGGCTCTTACTTGGAGACCCTACTAAAAGATAGGAGACACTACAGTGCAGTCTACAAACATGTGCATCAGAGTCAAATGTAGAACTGGGGCGATGTG
Organism: Cynoglossus semilaevis; assembly: GCF_000523025.1. NCBI lineage: Eukaryota > Metazoa > Chordata > Actinopteri > Pleuronectiformes > Cynoglossidae > Cynoglossus > Cynoglossus semilaevis. The sequence continues at coordinate 4,138,361 of NC_024313.1, read as the reverse complement.
TTTTCTGAAACTTTTACATAATTTTCACACACAAATAATTACACTGTCTTCTTCTGCACTGTATTTTTGTATATCTAGATTGGTACCGATTACAACAGGAACTCAGGACTTTCAGATGTTGTTGTATTAGCATTACATAGTAGATCATGTAATACACTGAATTTATTTTTCATTTTTACACTCATACGAATGGAGGTATAACACGGGAGCGTTAGACCCTGCACTGTGATTGGTCACTCTGCATGCTAAAGTCATTTTATAGTTTGCAGAGATTTGCTGTCACATGGTGGCCTTGTCTGAAACAAGTAAACAATACAACATATCCACAGTGAGCAGCAGTCCACTGTCTTCTGTGCTGTGCTTGCAGATAGCATCGGCTCTGTGGTGGTACTACATCTCCAAAGGAGTGGAATTCTTGGACACAGTTTTTTTTATCCTGCGGAAGAAGTTCAACCAAGTCAGCTTCCTCCATGTCTACCATCACTGCACGATGTTCATCCTTTGGTGGATTGGCATTAAGTGGGTACCAGGAGGACAGTGTGAGTAAATAGGACTATATCCAGTCTATTAACTGTATAAATAATTTACCTTAAAAACACAATATCTATCCGATAACTACATGCAACTTCAACAACCTTCACAGCATTTTTTGGTGCAACCATCAACTCTGGAATACACGTCGTCATGTATGGTTACTATGGTCTGGCGGCACTTGGACCTCACATGCAAAAGTACCTGTGGTGGAAGAAGTACCTCACTATTATTCAGATGGTGGGTGTACTGCGAATACTTTAGTTCCGACATTACTATTTAGTATGTGAAAGGTGTTTTGGCTGTTGATTCATGACTACATCCTCTCTTTATCAGATCCAGTTCCATGTGACCATTGGTCACGCTGGCTACTCCCTCTACACCGGCTGTCAGTTCCCGCTCTGGATGCAGTGGACTCTGATTGGTTATGCTGTCACCTTTATCATCCTCTTTGCCAACTTCTACTACCATGCCTACAGGGGCAAACCTTCCTCGTCACATAAAGGTGGCAAGCCAGTAGCAAACGGCTCAACTACGGTAACTAATGGTCATAGCAAGGCGCAGGAAGTGCAGGAAAATGGCCAAAGGCAAAAGAAAGGAAGAGCAAAAAGGGAGTAGAGGTGGAGGTCGGGTTTGGTACAAAACAATTACAGTAAAAACACAGTTTAACAGGGCAGAAGGAGTAACCACAGGGTCTTAACCAGATCACTATCCAGGCAACAACGATGTGATTTGTGCCCAAGAAGGAGAATATAACTAAATATGTATTGGTTGTCATAAACAGGGTCTGGTTTTGAGGAGCAAAGATTAGTGTTGTTTTACTCCATATCATTTTTTTTTACAAAATTAAGGAAAATTTGGATTATAAGGTCCAACTGTGTTGTGGATCCTAATAGAACAAAAAAGTATTACAATACCCACAATCTGCTCATCATTTACTATCAAATAACTTTTACTTTTTGTACTCTGAAATCAGTGTTATTTTAAATGAAGGCTTAAATAGACTTGAATATGCTAATTTATTTTCTAGCGCTCTAACGTTTTATTGAGAAAGCTAATATCAAAATACATCACGTACTAATGTTTTAACCAAAGACTTTTCTTCAGTGTCAGAAAAGTGTTTGTTCATAAATAATCACATATGAACCACGCCTGCAATTTGTTCTTCACATTAATGGACTTCACACTTGTATGTACTACTTACAGACTGACACACTGGTTTCTTTATGTTCTTTGTGAATTAGTAGGTTATGTTATGTGTCCTGGTGGTTTATTTCTTTATGCTGTGCAGTGTAGCTAATGCGTAAGAATAAGATTTTTTTTTTAATGTAAACTTAATATATTTTTAAACAGAACGAGAAGAATCCGCTTTGTGGCTGCACATGTAAAGGAAATAAAAGACCCTGTGAAGTACCGCCTTTAATTATTTCTCTCCTCCCAATTCTTCAGTACACTTATCTTCATCATGGAACTGAAAGAAGGCAGAGAAATTGTAGGTTTGTGGGTCTGTCTGTGGGTTAGCGACAGAGTGGCAGAGAGGCTCTACTGTATCTTTAGCCTGTCCAGACAGATCGGCCATAATCTGTGGGGGTAAATTGGCTTTAGCTTCAAAAGAGCTTATTTCCACGTCACTTCATGAGTTACCCAGGAAAGCAGGTCACAGGAAGAGAAGCCTCTGCTAATCTGCCTCCAGGTTGCCAAAGCTCTCAAACTTTAAGGAGTAATTAAAATTCGGTTTCAATGTGGAGTTTACATCCATGATTACATTTTTTATATTAATAACATAGCACGTGACAGAGAAGTTAGTTTTTTTTTTTTTTGCCAACTAAGTTGTTATCCTGTTCTACATCAGTTTCACCACTGGAGTCTCTCCGCCCATGTTATTATAGGGGAGGTGGAAGGAGATCTGAATGACTGACTGGATAAGGGGAGTGTGATTAGGGTTTATTCCTCCTTCCTCTGGGTCATATATGGACAGGGGAGTAAGAGGATTGAATGGTGCCTATAAGTATTTGAGAAAAGGTCAAAGTAACTCGTGTCCTTGTTGCTATATGTACTGTATATCCATGTTCTATGGACTTCATGAACACTTAAAGGGCAAAACAAAGATGACTTGCATAATTATCGGTATACGCAAACTTAAAACTGAGCACACACAAGTGTTTAATTAGCTCTCTGTCATTAGCAGATCAACACAGACAGTTAGAGGGTAAAGGGTAAGTTTATTAGGGTTAAATCTTTGCAAACCTGAGTAGTCACTCTCATGTCATTAGCAGTAAAATAAATGATTGGGAGCGCCCTCTAGTCTGTCACTGTGGAACTGTCAGGGTTTCTCTAATAGACTTCTCTCAAACCAGCTTACGTTACTAGACTTTTCATTAACTCTCTACCCAGGGTTAACATTACGGTTGCCATCTTTCTATAATGAAAATAAGAGCCATGCCTACCACAGGTCTGGCATGTTTTATTTATTTGACACAAACAGTACGCTCTAACAACAATTTTGATCCAGGATATATATATATATATATATATATATATATATCACCTGCAGATTTGACTATGAACAGGGACTAAGCTTGAGGAATGTCTTGTACAACTCGACAATACAATCATGTTACATTTCACTTCTGTTTTTTTTATTTCTACAGAAAATGTATAAATAAAAACATATATCCGGCGGCGGGGGGTTCGGCGACCCTGCGGGGGGCTCGGCGGCCCAATAAAGCAGAGCAGCGGATTGGGGGGAGGGTGGGTGCACAGCGGCCAGACAGGAAGGAAAAAAAGAGAAATCGACGCTCCCTACTGTGTTGAAGAGCTTCAAGATGATCAATCTGGGAAATAAACCAAGTGAGAAACGAGTCATGTTAAGTAATTAAGTTTTGGTGAGAGCACATTTGTCAAATAATTGATTATTAAATTATATATTATTAATAATATAAAAACGTGAGTTTGACTCCACACGGTTCTCACCTTGTCTCTCAGTTTCAGGGTGCACTGTGACGCTGCACAACCTCAGTCGGCTCTACGTGCTCAGAAATCCCAACGCATCTGTTCATTTCAAACATTGTTATGTTTTTCCACTAAGTCACTGAGTCGAAATGCAAAAAGTAGGGAATAAAAATCCAAAAGTCACAGACCTCTCTGCCTCAGTCGTTCATCTGGACCCGCCGTCGAGTCGTCAATTAGGAATAACTCTGTACACGTGTGGCTTTTAAGAGAGAGCGAGCGACAAATATATGGAACGGAAAAATATACAGAATATCTATTTATATAAATGTCTTTATATATAAATTTATATATATTATTTAGGCTATACATTTTTATGTATTGAGAGCAGCAACAGTGCATCCATCTGTATATTAGGAGGCACTTTTTATTTATCTCCTTGATCTAAAAAAGTTTAAAAACTGTTCTTCTCTATTTGACATACTAAAACCTAAAATAAGGTTTAAAAGGGACATAATACTGACATATATAAAACATGTCAGGAACTGGAGTCCTTTATAATGTAGTTCTAGATTTTAGCCTAGAAAGTGTTTTATTATTTTATTATTATGACAGTGACTTGCTTCCTGGTATGACGTATAGTTCTACGTCACATGGTCCGTGCCCCTGCAGTGTCGGATGGTGACCTGTCAGCGCAACTCAGCATAAATATTCATGGGGTCTAAATAAAACCTCGAACACACGTATTAAATATATATTCTTAACAACATGACGTGTTGGATTAGAGTCAGTCTCACGTGTTTAATTTGCAGCTTAAAAACAGCAGATCTTTACTTTTAATTCGTAGCATATGGCTCAGCAATGATTGTAGCAGAAAAAAGTGTGAAAAATGCGACATCTAGTGGCTCATCTACAGGACCTCACCCTGGTTTTACTTTGTTCTCTATGTCTTTGAATAGCAGGACATAGTTTGAATCAATCTGAGCTGAGTAATTCCAAAGGTGTGCACCTTACAGACAGAGCACTTTTACAACTTTTTTCTTCTTAAAAATGTTTTGCTGTTGATTTTAATGGAGCAGGAGATGAAGCCTGCCGCCAGCGGCGCTGCAGATCCTCCATCATCAGCAGCACCAACATCATCAGCCGACACTAAAGCAGGGAGGAGGAGGCAGCACCGGGTTGCCACTGAAGGGGCGACCGAGCAAACCCCCAGACCTGGCAGGCGAACGTCTTCTCTCACCACAGGAAGGAAGAAAAACACGGGGGTGAAGGAGGTGGAGCTGCGGAGCCGCGGTGTTGGAGCAGTTCATCCTGATGGTGCTGAGGCTGAATCACTGAGACCAAACAGGGCGGATGCTTCAGAAGATCCCACACATTCAACGTCAACTTCGGCTCGTCGACTGAATTTGCGCCTACCCTGCTCCCAGCAGCGCCCGCTGCCTTCATCCTCCTCCACTGTGAGAGTAAAAGAGAAGAGACCCGAGTTGGAGAAGGGAACTCAGCGAGGGAGAGGCGGAGACTCCCCGGGCTGCGGATCGGGCCTCGGCTTGGTTCTGTGGAGAGGGAGATGCTTACAGGCTGAACTGATCCACTTCCACCTGCAGAAGAGACTGAAGAAAAGCGGCGCGAGGATGCAAACCAGAGTGGAAAACATAAGCCCGGAGGAGGCCGCAGAAGGAGAGCTGGAGCCGGCTGCTGAGGCCACAGAGGCGGGGACAGTGACACAGCCGGAACAGGCCTTTCAGGACGAGATGGAGAGGCTGCTGGAGGAAAATGAAGATCTCAAGGTTTGACGAATATCAAAAATAGCAAATGTCATCCGAACATAACAGTAGGCCGAAGGATTAGACTGCCACAATGTTTACATCTGAGCATCATTTCTTACGACATAGCAACTAAAACATTCAGGAAAAAACAGAGACAGCATTTGTTTTATAATCTTTCTAATTCTTAGTTATAAATGTATCAAAAAAAAATCAGTTATATTGGATGTATCCCGGCCGTGACATGTTGTCATTTTAATGAAGACTAGTCAAATAGGAAGTTGCAACCATTTGCTTGTCTCAAAACAAGTGCCACTAGGTTAAAAAAAAAAAAAAGCAAACAACTGAGGTACTTTAAATGACAACAGCATGGGAATCCTATGTTTATTTGTGTTCCACTAGTATGAGATCGAAGAGATGAGGAATGAAATGGATGAAATGAGAGACACTTTCTACGAGGAAGACACTTGTCAGCTGCAGGAGATGAGGCGTGAGCTGGAGAGAGCCAATAAAAACTGCAGGATCCTGCAGTACCGCCTGAGGAAGGCTGAGAGGAAGAGGCTGCGCTACGCCCAGACCGGAGAAATTGATGAGGAGCTGCTCAGAAGTCTGGAGCAAGACCTGAAGGTGCAGAAAGGGAGAAAGTTTGTATTTCTAAAAAGCCATTCTTATAGAGATACCAACTGTTTTGGAGGATGTGTAAAACAAAAGCACTCAGAGGAGTGAGAGACATTAAAACAGAGACATTAAAAATCAGTATTTGCAAAATAATTGGATGTGTAAAACAAAAGCACTCAGAGGCAAAATAATTAAAAGGTTTAAACATTAAAAGTCAGTATTTGCAAAATAATCCCTGAGGTAACAGTCACTTTCATATTGGCTGGTGTGTTGTTGTGTCTTGATTCTGTAGGGATTCTTCCATGCTCTGCCTGCATTTATTTTCCTTTTGCAAGCTGTTGGAGCGCAGACATTGATAGGTCACTGCCTATTTGAAGTTGCAGTTTTTCAGTGAAACTACATTCCCTGCAGGTGGCCAAGGATGTGTCTGTGAGGCTGCACCACGAACTGGAAAAAGTGGAGGAGAAACGCACCAGGACAGAGGAGGAGAATGAAAAACTGAGGCAGAAGCTCATAGAGGTGGAGGTGACCAAACAAGCCCTGCAGAATGAACTAGACAAAGCAAAAGAGGTATATAGATGTGAAACCACAGGAGTCGTATCAAAGTTACCATACCAGAATCCATGACAACAGTGTTGCTCTGATTATAGTCATTTTAACCAATAACAAATGTCTGAAGAAAAATATGATTTCAAACACACATTTTTTTAAAATTAACTTGCACTGCTCTAGTCTCAGAAAAGACGAGGAAGCAAAGACATCCAGAAGACCGACAAGAAGGCAGCACAGACTCCTACAGAGGTGAGTTGTAAGGGCAGAACTGTGTGCATTCTCCTTGTAAAAATCAACCTTGTAAATGATTGAGAGTATTTATAATAATTCAACAATTTGTAAAAGAAATATATAAATAAAATAAAAAGCCTTTAGAATCACCAAAACCAATTACCTGTACATTAGGATTAGGTTTTATTATGTCATTTTTAAACTTTCTTTTTTTGAAAGCACTAATAATTACTTGCTGTACTCCAGGAGGACAATGAGGACCTCAAGTGTCAGTTGGCATTCATCAAAGAGGAGGCCGTGCTCATGAGGAAGAAGACTGCCAAGATTGACAAAGAGAAGGATCGCATTGAACAAGAGCTGCAGAAGTACCGCTCCTTCTACGGAGAACTGGACAGCACTCATCCCAAAGGAGAGGCGGGAGGTCCACCCACCACTCGTGAGTCTGAGCTAAAGCTTCGTTTGCGGCTAGTGGAGGAGGAGGCCAACATCCTGGGGAGGAAAATAGTTGAGCTAGAGGTAAAAGTCAATGTTTACTAAGTTTTTATAGAAAAGTTGACAACATGTTTTGTGAGCATGTCTCCCACTTCTCCGCAGGTAGAAAACAGAGGACTCAGGGCAGAGCTTGATGATCTCCGGGGTGAGGCGGAAGGAGCAGGAAGCTCCGGATGTGAAGCGATGAGTGGGTCTGGGAGCAGCCGGGGCCTCGGAGATGATCTGACGGAGCTAAGACAGCAGCTACAGCTGGTGGAGGATGAGGCGGAGCTGCTGAGGAGGAACCTTGCTGATGTTGAGGAGCAAAACCAGAGGGTGACCACAGAGCTGAACAAGTTAAAATTTAAAGCAGGGACTCATGAGGGAGGCAGCAGGCATGGAGGTGGAGGAGGGACAGGAGGCGCCGGGGTTGATGGAGCCAAGACAGAGGCTCTACAGGAGGAGCTGAAGGCAGCGAGATTACAGATTAATGACCTCAGTGGAAAGGTATGGTCAGATTGTAATATATTTGTTTGTATTTAATCATAAACAACTGTAACCTTATGTCACCCCGGTCATTTACAGATGTGTTGAATACTGCGTGATGTTTTCAGTGATAAAAATACGATTTAATCATTGTCTTTCCAAAGGTGATGCAGCTGCAGTATGAGAATCGTGTCCTGCTCTCCAACATGCAGCGTTATGACCTGGCTTCCCATTTCTCCCTGCGGCCCAGCCCACGGGACAGTGACGCAGAGAGCGATGCAGGTGGCGCGCCAAGTGGCCGCCGTGAGAGCGACGAAGACTCCTCCTCCTCCCGCCTGCTTCCACCTCACCGCAAACGGGAAGGTCCTGTAGGTGGAGAAAGCGACCCAGATGAGGTCAGAAACAATAACGGCAGCAGCCCGTGCCCGCCGCCCACACCGGGCCTCCACACCT
>NC_024313.1:4076643-4130266 GCF_000523025.1 Cynoglossus semilaevis | reverse complement strand
TGACGGTCTGTGAGGTGGTGAGCGCGCCCCCAGTAGGGTGCAAGAACCAAAAGCGTCAGCAGCCGTTGTCTGACGCCCACACGGGGTCTCTACACTCCCACTGGGCCTGAGGGGGCCTCGTCTCCTGGCCTGGCTCGCTTCCTGCCGAGCGGTCACTGCAGCCTGAGGGACAGGCAGCAAATGATTGACATACGCATAGAAGCAGAGAGGCTAATTCGGACCATTGATTGTCTCATTGCTGATACAGCGAGCATCATCTCGGAGGCGAGGGTCTTCGTTTCTAACGGTGAACTGATGCTTGGCAGAGCAGGGGAAGATGGTTCAGAGGATGATGGGAGCAGGATCAGAGAGCACGAGCTGCTCTATCGCATCAATGCCCAAATGAAGGCTTTCAGGAAGGAGCTGCAGGCCTTTATAGACAAACTGGAAGTTCCAAGGCTGGAGAACAGAGACACGGAGGAGCCGCTGTCGGTGAGAGACCCATTACCTGTGTTTATGACTTCATGGTGAATCACTTAATAATGCATACAGTTGAATTCTGACTCTGTTTCTTCCCTTTTCTCACCTGATCCAACCTGTGTTTTCTCACCCATTATGGTTTGTCTCTCAGATGTTCCAGCCCATCATTTTGCTCATCCTCATACTCGTCTTGTTCTCATCTCTCTCTTATGCCACCATCTTCAAATTAGTCTTCCTCTTTACCCTCTTCTTTGTTCTGTGACGTACACATTTCTTATTTGCATAACCTTTTGTTTATTTGTTGTTTGGTTTGTTGATTTCCTTTACTCCCCACATCATTTGTTGCCAAGGTAATCCAAAGCACAGAAAAAAAAAAATCTCAGCACTTGCCTCAGCCACACTCACATTCAGGAGTCTGTGGCAAGGATCGACACTGGACTCTTCATCACCAACAACCTATCAGATCTGCAGCAGTCATTTGAAAAGGTGAGCTAGGGGTGTGTCATTACAAATATTTACATTTTTATTTTTGCTGATTTACTCAGCACCACATACTCTGTGTAGCCGTTAAAAGTGATGTCTTTAGAAATACAAACTTTTAAAGTTATTTTTTTGTAATATTCAACTTAAATATCTTATTTATTTAAAGCCACAATCTAAGTGGACACAAGCAAGATTGTGACATTCACATTGGTTAGCTTAAAGTTGAGAAATAGGTTTGTTTCTTTTTCAGAACGATCAGTCAGTTTCACTAGTAACAGTTGTGTTAAATGTCAGACAAATAATTTTAATTAAACAATCAATGAATAAAGGGAGATAACAGGTTAATATTATACTTTCCCATACTGCTTTGTGTCACTGCTAAACATATTTGCCCAGTGCAGGGACTGAAGATGACAGTGACCCTTTGATTTCTATAAGGACACTTCTGTGCCGTCATGTCATTGGTCTGGCCTCAAGGTGAAATCAGGATAAAGTTTGTGTTTGCCCCTCTCCGTGACTCCCAAAGGATTTACCATGCATTAGGGAAGTCAACAGGTGGAGGAATGGTGATGATGAACCAGGCAGGGGAAGGAATTCTGACGATCATGTCAAGTGCCAAATGTCATATCTTGTCCGGGGGCCCAAAAATTCCCTATGGGACTCCTGATTAGTTATTGATGGTGTGGGAGATGAACATTAGCAACTGCCCTGAGATGTCAAGCACGGGAGGATGAGTCAAGAACACAGTAACAAGTTCAGGTTACTCCAGGACATTTCAGACATTTTGCTCTTTTGCACATTTGCGGCACAGGACATGTGACAGTGAGATTCATTTTTCAATCTCTGTTTCAATCTTTTTTATTTATGTATTTATTATTATTTCATTTAATTACTTTTCATATAGATACGTTTTGTCCAAACAACAGTATGCAATTGTTTAAAAAACATTTGGGAAACATTCCATACATCCACCTGGTACCATTTATTCCTGACGATAATATATAGACATTATTGACTGTGACATATTATTACACACTGTGTCACGCATACCTATTTGGCAGTACTTGGAAAAATGATTTAGAGCAGAGCCTGGTCACAAGGCGAAGTCTGCCCGAGCATCCGAAAGCAGAGTAGCAACAGAAAAGCCCATTGGCCGCTAGAGCGCAGCAGCTGAAATAGCTATGTAAACACTTTCTCTCTCTCCGTGAGCGCAGGTAATTATAGCCAGGATGCTGGTGACGACAGTTGTCCCCATCGAGACTTCAAATGCTGGAATAAATTTGACATGACATTTGATCCCGGCTCCGATGGCGCGCCGCGCGTAAACACTGAGGAGCGGTATAAAGGCTGGGTACCAGGCTGGAACACAAGTTGTTTACCCTTTAGCCCAACACTCCTGACTTAACCTCGATAATCAAGTCGTGACGAGGGACAGGGGGCTTTAAATCCCACCGGCAGGTCGTTTTACGTAACACAACAGAGGACAGAGAGAGCGAGGAGGAAGCGTTGGCTCAGTGGACAGAGTGGACTTAACCAGGAGTGGATGTGTTGGAGAGGCTAGAGCGCACAGCGCGCAGCAGGTTGGCCAGAGCAGGGATTAATACAGGAGGACAGAGGACACTAAATTGTAGAATAAGGTAAGGATGACTTATGGTTAAACCAAAATGTTTTTTTTTTTACAATTTTTTACTCACTTCAAAAATAGTTACTTGAGGATTTTTTTAACCCCAGTAGTTACTTAATTTTGTCATTTGTTGACATGTTGGAAAGTAATTCAGTACAGTTCATTCTACTTCAGTTCATTCTACTTCTGTTTGGTGGTGTTTATTGCTTTTGACACTCTTGCACTCTATGCGCCCCTGTGCCACACTCCGGCCAGATTACTATGCATAGTTACTAGATTATTAATATCTCCACTCTCAGAGGCGGGAGAGAAGTGACTGGTACATTCAGACACTTTCTACTTGGACACTAATCACATCCACTGATGTCAACAACTAATGACAACAAAGGCTGCCTGTATCAAGTGTACTGGGTTGGAGGTGTGGTGGGAGTTAGGCAATCCGTGTGCTTCCGTTTTAAACACTAAATGTTCCATAATATTACTTTCGATAAATGGACTGTTATTATTCTGTTTTGTATATTATTATAATTGTATACAGTGCAAGATAATGTTGTCCTCAAACCAAAAGAGTTCAGTAAGAGTTCAGTGTAATCATCAGACAATCATCAACAAATGCTGACGACGACGACGTCAGAGATCCTGATTTTAATTCTTGAATCTTTATGCCGACCGTGAGGCGTTGTTATCATGTTACGTTTTTTATTCCTCATGATACAAACTTAGGAAATCTGGCTGTTTATTGCTGGACCCTGTGTAAAAGACAAACTTTCTACATCTAGCACTATGAATCTCATTATCCTCAAACCATGTACTACTATAGGAGAAAGCGTGACGGTGCAACACTGAAAAAGCACACTGGACGAGAGCATATACAGCTGTGCTGGATGAGTTTTACTGGATACTGAATAGTACTGCATACTATTTGAAGTTCTTCTGCTTGTCTTTACAAACAAAGCACATTGGTGGTCATGCTGGACAGTATTTGATGTAGCAACAGACCCATGCCTTCACACATACCCTACTGTGTCATGTGAGCAGCAGTGGCTCAGGTTCCAAAAAAATGACCACCCCTTGCGCATGCTTGTCATTTTTTTTGTCTTCCTGTGGAGCACCAAGACAGGCTGGAGGTCGAAGTGACCAAGAGTTTAATAACTCCCAAGACTGTCATGCAACACCCTTGTCCACACGTGCTGCGTAGGTGGGCTTACATGACTGTGAATATTGAAGAAGAATGCAAAAGGAGAGAAATGTAAATGTAAATTTATTATTACATTTATTAAAACAGAGAGTGTCAAAGGGAATATTAAAGTATTGTGACATGTGGAAAATCTTCAACTATGTGTTTAAGGTTTATTCTATAGATGACAAATAAAACGTGTTTAAAATGTGATTTGAAAACACAGTGAGTCATGTCTCGCCAACTGCTAACAACTCTTTTGTATTTCATGTTTTTTTCCTCTCTAGTGTTTCAAGGTCATTGATCCTTCCGTCCCTCGTTGCTAACCCCACAGTGACCCCAGACCAAAGAGTGAAACAGGAGGAGGGGGAAATTGCCTTTCAAACAGGCCTCTGGCTATTTAGCGACCTACGTCATGGCAGCCATTGATCTGGAGCGTGGGTTGGAACACAGAGGTCGTGGCTGGGGACAGGAGAGGCCAGAGCTGATGGACAACTTTGACTCTGAGATGCAGGAGTGGGAGGACCAGCTGCAGGACATCCAGAGGAAAATAGAAGAGGTGAGGATGAAAGTATGATCTCAGGCTTTGTGTGCAATGTACAGACAACGGACACATGAGACATTAAACAAAGCAGCTGGTAGCAATCGGTAGCAGTCGACACGTATTTTGGATTAGGGTACAGTAAATGGGAATTTGGCTTTGGTGTATAGGCTTTGGTGAGAATGTCAGGGTATAAAGTTGCCCCTAATATTAAATAATGGATTTTGTTCAACTATTTCATTTTGCGTTATTGTTAGTCCACGGTTAATGTGGAAAACTGTGGTTCCACAGATGTAAATCTAGTTTTGCAAAATCACAGGGATTCATTTCAAAGTTGACTTTAATCAGTGAAAATGTTTTGTCATTCTGAGTTTCCATATTCCCACAGAGCTCGTTATTAATATTCTATTTTGGTCTATAATTAACTGACGAGCAACTCGGCCTCTGAGTCTTGTTAGAGCAATGATAGAAGCAAATGTTAACAAGCTAATTTAACTATGATGTGCTGACAGAGCCACACATACACACACACACACACACACATTGTAAATGGACACTGAAGGACACATCAAAGGTTATGATGGGAAACAAATGCTTTTTCCATGTGTCAATCATGAAAATGTGACACTAACATGCACCGATCAAGTCAAACAACCAGAACCTGACCCTCATATAACAAGTTTCCTATTTTCATTTTTGTCAGCTCTACACTGAAGTTCAGGCTCGAAGAGGAGCAAACGATATCAGCGGCGACAACCAGAAAAATGGTGTTGACTTGGACTGTGGCCTTGGGAACCATGGCAGTGGTCTTTATGTGCCTGGCCATCACAGCAAGAATCACCCTGGAACTATGCCTGTGCCACATCATTATAGCAATGACTGTAATTACAAACCCAGTGTGTACAGCTACCCCATGAATCATCAAAACGGCTACGGTTACTGTCACACAAATGGGGTCTCCGAGATCGGAGACTTGCTGCAGGATTACTTAGGAGCAGGGAAGCAAATTCATCGCAAGACCAACAAAGATCGTCACGTGGTGAGTGAAGCAAAAGCACATTTTTTATTTTATTATTTACTTCTGAAGAAACCAGAGAGGTGCACATGATATGAGTCAGGAACATATTGATTACAGTAAGCTGGTTCCTTCTAGTCTGCCTGCAGATACAGGTCCCCAGATCACAGTTTCACATGCTTTCACCCAACTCTTAAAACATTCCTAACTGGTGACTGAGCAGAGCTCAAAGCCCAGATCTACATGAAATGTTAAAGTGCAATGGTCATTAAAATAGAACTTTATAACGTAAATGATCAGAGAGTTTTTATTTGTATCAAATCAAGTATTGACCACTGATCAGATGATGTAAGCAGTGGTGGTTGTGTCATAATCTAATTTCTTTCCCATTTCTTTTAGCACTTCAGTGACACAGTCAAGGTGAGCCAGGACGTCCCTTTACACAAGCAAGAGACCAGAAGAAGACATGAAAACAACAGGTGAGAAAAGTTTAATGAAAATAAAAACTGTGTAAATATAACGTATATATATTTAGATGACACCAAGTTATATTGTGGTTAATATTTTACTATTATTTTTTTAATGTTAAACTAGACATGAAGGCAGTTTTGAGGAGAATGAAAACAAGAAGAACCAAGTGTCACACATGAAGAACTCGCCCCGCAGAGAGGGTTCCCCCAACAAAGAAAGCACAGGTGCTAAACCTCCACTGGGACAAAGGGACTCTCTGGTTGCACAGTCACGTTCCCAGCTACCAGGTACGACCACCGAGTCCCCTGCTCTGGACAGGAAGCCCTTCAGTCCAGGTGTTTTGGGAGACAGACTGTGCAGCAGCCCCTCCGTTCTGAGGAAATTCGGAGCTATGCTGCAGGAGAACGAGGGGAAAACGCTGACAGAAACAGGAGTGGTGACCCAGCAGGCACCAACCCTGGAGCCAAAGTGTCCTACCCCGAGCTGTCAGCGCAGAACATTGGGAGTTGGCGGCAGGGCTCCCACCCGTATGCCTGCCCACAAATGCCAAGCAGAATGTGATGTGATGACAGCAGAGTTAGAGCCGTGCCAAGAATGGGCTTTAGTATCTGACTCTGGTAGACAGCATCACAAAGATCACAGGGGAATCTACAACAGTTCCAAAGGATCTCAGCCCAGTCCCCAGCAGTCCCAGAGAAGATCACAGGTACCAGGAAGCCCGAAAGTCAGACCTCGGACGAACAGTCTGACAGACAGGGATGGAGGAAGAAAGTCTGCTCCCCAACATGTGGAGCCCAAAATGGACTACAGGGTGTCAAGTGTTTCCTCTGGAGCTCAGAAGACTCACAGGGGTGGGTTAGCTGGTCAGGAGTTGCCAGATTCTACCCAATTGAGGGATGAAGGACTCATTGAGCTGCTGGACATGTTGGACATTCAACACGAGTTCAGTTTCAGTCCCAGGACAAGTACCACAGCCATTAGACAGGAGTCCCAGCTGGTAGGTTCTGTCTGCACCGACACTTGATTACATCGAACACCACAGGCTTGGATTTTAAATTTTAGTGAAAATGTAACTAACTCTGACGTGTTAACTTTTCCATCCAGACAAATCCAGAGATGTCCCCAGTAAAACCAAAGAGAAACTTCTCTCGTCCCGCACGGCCAGCCAACCAGCGACCACCTTCCAGATGGGCCAGTCGCACTCCAACAGCCAGGATCACAGTGCCATCAGGCCCCATGTGTCGTCCCCCAAGCCCCATGACGAGATCCCCAAGTCCAGCTCTGAAGCACCGTCCTCCCATTTCCTACTCTCCTCAGACTGAAACGGTCATTATGTGATCACTTTCCCATTTTACTAAGGCTTGATCCCTACCCACGTCAAACCCCCCTTTCCTTGTGCCCCCTGCCAACATTGACTGTGTAAATATTCAGTACTGTTCTCCTAAAATGTATAAAAAAAGGGGTTTGCTGCCCTCTACATTCTCTAGTGTTGCTGTGGCCTTTGCTTCTTCTGTGCCTAACATTAGCTGACAGACCCTCCTTTTTTGGATTGTATTTTACCCTTTTCTGTATAGAGAGATTTAGCACGTACCGTATCCTTGTAATGTGTTTATTTTTCAGGGTTGCCATGTTATATCCAATTCAACCTGTCCACCAGTGTCAATGGCAGTGTTACATATTTATGAAGTTCATATAACAGCTGTAATGATTACCATAATATGCCTTTACTGTAATTTCCCTTGGTAATAAATATAACATTGCTTTGATTCTTTGTGTTTTTTTTCTCTTTTTTATCATATCAGAATTGCATTGTTCTGCTGCATTATTGATAACTCGTCTTTCAGGGTGTTGATGATTTACTAGATGCCGTACCTGGCTATGGACATTTGACACCAGCAACTCACCCGCATACCAACACCATGACGCCTTGACTGTGTCGCCGTTGCAAAAGAGCTAACTGTTCATGAATGTCAAAACATATGAGCTGTTTAAGACACAAGCACAGGGAGGCCGATGAGATACATACATGTTGTCACATAAAATGCAGTTGAGAACAAAGTTGTTATCCCCTCAAGAAAATGCATTTGTGACAGTACACATGTAGCTCTTTCTGCTGCAATCTACACCAGGGTAAGTCAAAAAGTTCTTAGACAAACTAAAAATGACTTTATATATAAAAAGGGCTGTGTCTCTACACATAATCCCTTCGAGTATTAGCACTCCCAAAAGTAAATAATCAGAGATTTTTTTTTATTCTGATGGGTGACTTTCTCACTTTGTAAAAACCTGTTAACCTTTTATGATATTGTGATATTATTTAAAGCATTGAGGCAAAACACAACATACGGTAATTGCTTGCCAAAATGTACACTATAAAATATACCTGGGATCCATTTTCTTTATGTTACATTCGATCAAATCAGAATTTATTTCCACATTTGTATTATGGCATAAAATAGGTCAGTTCTCACTGGGCAACATTGGAGGGTGGACCTTTTTGGGGTTTTATGAAATAAATGAGTTCCTCTATCTGTATACAAATATTGTGCACACAATGATCACCTGATGCTGTGATTTTGTTGTGCACCACGTGGAATCCCTGGTTTCCCACCTCTGACACTGCTGACACCTTTCCCACCAAAGGTGTGAAAACAAGCACACACTCGAGGAACAAACCTGCAGTTGTGCCTAAATGTGCCATAGCCATGCTTACACATACGCACATTCTTTCTAGCAGAGATTGCTAAAGTGTGAATTGTCATACAAAGGCTGAGGGTGAGTGTACGGAAGTGCCGTCGCTCCATGATGCCTCAGCCCTGTCACCCAACCTCCGGTGCAATGTTGCACATCAGACTGAAATAGCAAGCGTGACGTGTGTTTTGGTGCCAGAAATCTTAGCCCCGCTGTCTTTTAGGGTAGGAGGGGGGTATAAATAAAGGGTGAGAGGGGGGCGTTGGTTCTTCTCTCAGTGTTGTTTCTTTTATGTGCTAACTGTGTGGCTATTTCTGCCTCCCATTGAAGTGGGACATTTTTAAATTTTAATTCAATTAAATTGCATTAACTTATTTGCATTTAAAAAAGTAGTTATTTTTTAATAAATATAAACAGTCAATAATCTGGTCAGGGTTAAGATTTTGAATTATCCGTACAAATAAATAGAAATCAAGTTGAGTTTTAGTCATTGTTTGTGTGTGTGTGTTTTGGAAAGAGAGAGAGAGAAAGGGGGAGGGAGAAAGAGAGAGAGATTGAAAGCCAATCTCACAGGTTGGCACTTCTTTGAGGCATTATGGGTATTTTAACAAGGCACTTCATTGGCCATCACTCCTGTGTCCTCAACTCATCTCCTTTGCATGATCATTCCAACGTGCAGAAACACACATTAGTTATTAACATTATCCAAGGTTAAACTGTAAATAGTGCTAGACATCATGACGGGTTCTCTACTGGACAGGACACTGGACAGAGCAAATAAAGACAAATTGCCGAGAATGAAAGTGAACTGCAGAACAGACAGCTTTAGCCATAGGAGCCACACAGGAGGTAAAAGTCTAGCTTTGCACAATATTATTTAGAGTATCAGTAAGTTTAGAGAGTTAAATTCCCATAGACAGGCTAAGAATGACTCTTTTTATAGTTTCCATAAAAACATAAATATTTGAGAGAAGAGATTCACCAGACCATGAATGTACTGTATGTGGTATTCTGGTGAGTAATAATAAGTGCAACATCCGTCTCCAGTAGCCTGTGGTGGCTGAGATAACATCCTCTTTACCGTGTTAAACTTACACTCCTTCCTGCCTCTTCGCACCCACACACCTGTCCCTGGTCCTGTGACCTCTGCCCCCTGTGATGCATCTCTGCCCGGACAGGCCTTTCATTCACTACAGTTGGACTTCAGAGGTGCACACTGAAATCCTTAGTATGTGTCAGTTGCTACTGTGACAGACTCAAAATAGATGGTTAACAGCCATTTGTTTGAGCATATACTCGTGCATGCCACATAAAATGAGGAAATAAGAGTGAGAGGACCACCCTGTCCAAAAGGTTAAACATAAAAGGTTCCAGGACTGCTGGGTCGTCTTTGTGCACCACCTATCAATTACATTTCTCTTGTAAAAACGTTTACAGAGCAGTTTTGTTGTCGTATCTCGATAACACGCAGTGTTTACATTTTTCTCTTTCTTTAATAGGAGTGTCCCTCTGTTGGCATCCTCCTGTACAGACATGTGAGGTTATGTTTTCATAAACAAGGTGGTAAGATAGACACGTTTTGCAGTTTTACAATGGCGTGCTTGTGCAACAGACAAGGGAGTGCAAAACAAAAACAACACAGAGGCGGCAAAATAAACACTGAAGGACGCACAACACAAGGAAGGAAGAAGAAAAAATAAATTAAATTAGGAGAAATATTTAATGCATATTAAATGTTACCCTGATACAAAGAGTATTACTTAGCATCTTAAAAAGTCACACTCATTGTTGTTGGAAGCTTAATCATGAATTCATTGAAAATAAAAATCATTGTACTTTTGAATACCATCAATATACTAAAGGTTCTTTATCCCACTTGATTAAAAAAGATGCATAACATCCCATGTGGTGACCTGGAGGAAGTGCAACCAGGTCACAACCTAGCTTGCTGTCTTCACCCATCTGTCTAAACTGTCAGTGTGTCTGTGTCAGTCCACTGAATGGACTGTCTCTAGTGCTCGATGATAAGTGAGAGATGGGAGCATCAAGGACAGCCTGGAAGATCCTACAGGGTTCTTGAGAATTCCAGACCACTCCATTAAAATAGAATGGGGCCCATACATCCCTCCTTTGAAAGACAACCCGTGCGACTCGTCTTTCAAAATAAGAGTGGTGTGTTCTTGTGGGATTAGCTGGTGTTGCCCGGCAGAGGTGACTATAGAGGTCTACTTATCACGTGACTAACGACCAATTATAATTCGAATTTAGTAGCTACATCAGTGGGGAGTGATCACGTGGACTGACACCGAAGCCAACTTTGCACATGAATGAAGCTAACTTTTGCCCTTTCGTGTTCTGCCGCATCTGCTGAAGTTTACTTTTTATGTTTTCTTCAATTTGCTAACTGCACATCACAGTGAACATTCTATTGTCTGGAAAATATGGTGTTGGTGACAACAATCACAAGATTATGTCCAAATCAACATAAAGGCCTAAACTTAAGGAAATTAAAGTGTTTCACTGCCCTGTGCTTAATCTAATTTAATTCATTATTTAATGAATTAATTAATCTGGAAATCAGTGGTGTGACCTGGAGAGCCAATGTCACAATTTGAATTGGATTGCTTTAAAATATATATCTTTCTCTTTCTCTTTCTCCAAAAAAAACCGGACCTCTTATATACACAGTAGTTTTATTCAACTGACATAAATTCACATCACCACTTACATGTCACTTTTACAGCATGAATGAGCCAACTAGCAAACGTGAGAACAGACATGCTTACGCCGCTGTATATAGAAATGATACCACCCACAATATAAATTTAATGATTGTATTAGTCATCATAGTAATGATATGATACGTCGGTGTTATAAATGGTCCAGTAGCAGCAGGCTTAGTGCGACATGTCACTTGATAGGCTCTTATGGTCTCGGGATGATGATGGTTGCAGCGAGGGTGAAGTCACCCCTGGCTCCTGTATGAGTGAGATACCCTGTCTGTGAATCTCTGCATTATGGTTAGAAATATTGATGGCGTGTCAAACCCACATACGGCAAATGTACAGACACAACAATCACAGCTGCTGCATAAAGGATGGCACATGATGTGTGCAGGAATAACCTGCACCTCAGTCTCTGGCATGAGCTGTTTTACTGTGCTAACCTTAAAACACACTGACATTAAAAACAGTAGCTGTTTTGAAAGAAGATGTTGCAAGAACTCCAGCATTTGACATTGTTAAGGCAATAACAAGGTCACTAATAATCCACACAACAACAGTGCTCACCTCTAGGCCTCTAGGTGACGAGAGACATGGGTGTGACAGGACTATTTAGGGAAAAAGGTTTGCTACAAAGGGCCTCTGACTGCCTTGTGGTAGAATGTACTAGTGAATAAAACAAAGTCATGTCAAGTCAAACAAAAGCAAAAGCGCTGCCTCCTATACATCACACTTCTGTGCTACATTACATGGCAAACTCTCTGACCCCAGTTGATGGAATCCAGCTCAGCTGTGGCTCTCAAATACAGTAGTGTATCATGACCCGAAAGTAGGTCAGAGGGACTCATTTTGTGGGTGGCAGGAGTGGATAATGATAACTGAGAGAATCTATTTTTTTCTGTCATGCAGCAAAACACTGGGGTTTTATTTCTCACTACACCATATAGTCGACCATAGAATAAATGCAGTGTGTATTACTGGAATATTTGTGTAAAAAATCTGTTTCTGTGACTACTGCAGCTTCCTAAAATTGTCCAAAACCATGGTCTTGAGGATTACGTAAATTAGAACTTAATTAGAAAAATCAAACTTTCCCATACAGTAAGTTTTGAGTGTAAATTGTTGTTTGTCTATACATGTGGCCCCCGTGTTAAAAAGTGAATCATTCATGGTACACTCCAACGTCAGCACTGACCTGTACCAGGTTCCCAAGTGTCTCATTACAGGATAAAGTGGTAGAAAATGTGTAAATCATGCCTGACATGTCCAACTGATTCAGAAGCTGTTTTTGGAGACCACTGAACACAAAGCATATACTGTACTTCTCTATTTCTGACTCAATTGCTGAAAATGAGATTATGATGGTTTGATTCTGAATTCAATGGATTTTACAATTTATGATTTTTTTTAATTTAATTGTAATTTAGTTAGTTTTTAGATGAAAAGGTAGATTAATGAATCACTAAATTCACTCCTGTATGCTCTGTCAGTTATTATCTACTACGAAATGAATCAACCATCTAAAAGGGTAGGAAAACATTTGGAAAATAATCTGCAACAATGTAATTTATTATTATTATTATTATTATTATATACAAATACCATGAAATACCAACTGATTTACATCGCATGTAGATTCCTTTTTAACTGCGTTGTTTTAACTGCGCTGACTCTTTTTCTCAGATGACAGTAGTTCACTGCCACCTACAGGCCAATCTATAGAAGGGTAACGGCATTTCGGGGACCTTAAAAAACAACAATACGCATTGACTTGTGAGAGCAGAAAACCAATGTTACCACAGTGTTGTTGTTGTTTGTTCGTTCGTTTTTTAATAACCTAAGGTTCTTTTGAGCTGTAAGATCCAGGAGTTTTAATACCACGGGCTTTTGAGCAATGTTTGCAGAGAAATTTTCAGTTTCTCATTTTGTTATTTGAAGAGAAAATAAATTTCAAATAAACTTCTCATTGATAACACTGGGGGAAAAAAAACAGTTATTATCTTTTCCTCAGAAGTGCAAAAGAAAATCACATTTTTGTCATTCAATACAGACTATATACATAGCACACACAGTTGTATTCGAGATTCATTCGTAATACATTAGAGATGTATTAGTGATTTTTATTGGGTGGTAATTGACAAAGATTACAGGGAATATATTCAATTAAGGTGATTGGATGTTTGAAATGTTGGAAAGAATATACCAGAAATATTTGATTGCATTTAATCATCACACGTTGTTACAAAATGTCTATTGACTTACTTGTTCAGCTGCAGTTACCAGTCAGTCACAATACAGTCTATCTGGATTTCTTGAGTGCAGGGTTGGAGGGTCTGCCCCTGGGTGGTATTCTGGGTGGTTGACTCGGTCTTATTGGCGTCCGTCTTCTCTGTGACACTGACTCGACCGTGCTCTCAATTTCGCTGCCATATTCCCTTTCTCTGCAGACAGGTCCAAACTCATATGTCTGAAGCTTTTCATCTCCTTCCACCTCCTCCTTCTCCTCTGTTTGGTTGACTAAGAGCTGAGACAAAGACTCTTCTAGGGTAGTGAGTGAAGAGGAGAAAGAATTGGAGAGACGGTGTCCCAGAATGGTTGAGGATCTAATCGGAGGAAGAGACAAAGTACCAAATGATGAAGACTGAGACTGGGATGCCATTTCAACCGGAGTGACCGGTTCAGGATCTAGCCGTAGCCCTGCAACACCCTTCTTGGGAATATCTACAGCATCCCGCTTTATTTTGCGCCTGCGGCCATGTTCCAAAGGGCTTTGTGTTCAACCTATTTATTAACATGACCATTATCTAAATCGACAAACTACAGGGAATAAACAGCAACCTTTTTGTGTATGTGGATTATCAGTACCAATAATGACAACTAATTAACAATAAAAAAACAGTTAAACAAATATATATAATCTGTATATTCATTCACACATTGCACGATGATATACCAGTCTTTTAAACTGCAAAATGTCCTGTTGTGTTGCTGCACTTTGGGAAACGCCCTCGTTTGTAAAGCCAGGTTATGCTATTCACTAATGCAATCAGGAAATAAACACAACGCCTTACCCCTTTTTACTAATTGAGGAAAACAATCAGTAATGATTTACTGAGGTAAACAGCAAAACGTAACGCCCCATTTGTTTGACAGTAAATTATCCAAGTTAATGCTAAGCTAACTGACAGCTTCACTAACGTTTGTGTCTGTTCTACCGAAGTCAGTGACGTAAAAGGCTACTTTTTCATTGTGATATTTTGACGTTAAAGAACATTGTACAACTTTAGTCATAATCTCTAAAAGCACCTGCATTGTTACAGCATATGTAGCCGCATGTTAGCTGACAGGGAATTTGCAGCACCTTTTTCAACTTTTCTCTTTACACACTCACCGGAGCAAAGGGTGTTTCTAGTAAACTTTCCTGGCAGAAGTACAGTCGTATATTAATAAACCTGGGTGTATTTTCAGTTAATTTAAATATGGTAAGTAATGATAAAGTTGGTGCCCTTTAAAAACAAACCAAACAGTTAAATCAGAGGGAGCTCTCTGATTGGTCGATGACTGGCCAATGCACTTTACGTTTACTGGACGAGATTATTGCCCCAATGTGTCACATGGATTTATATATACTGTATATATATATATATAAACTGCAGAATAACAAAAGCCAAACAGCAACTTTAGAACAGAATTATATATAAAATAATTTTAAAGTCAATGTATTGTTTGTACGTCTATCAAATGTCTATTGATAGACACTATTGTTAATGTCTGAATTGTGAACTTAGCCGTCCAATTATTCTTTTTAACAAACACATCTCAGTTTGACAGTGGAAACAGAATAAACCTTTATTTACCCTCACACTTGAATGCAGCAGTACAATCTTTACAGTCTGCCACATAATGATGTAGTGACATCACCACCAGAAGAATTATAATATCTTGTGGCGCTTTTCAATAGAACCCTTGAATGTATGTGTTGTTGCAGTAAAATAGGACTTGCGTGTGTAGACAACAATGAAGCTGTGTCTCTGTAATGCATGACAGTCGTAAGCAAGCACTTATAGAGGAGTTTGTAAGTCAGCTGAAAAGATTTAGATTAAGTAGAATCATTATTCTCATGTGTACAGTATTTGGTATGCACATAAATAATTGTTTTATACACTACAGACTTTATAAATGTATTAAAGTAAATAATGTATTAAGGGAAAAAACAAATTAATCGGTATAAAACAGTAATTGGTAAATAAACAAATAAAGAATTCATCCATCATTCATTCATCTTCCCATTCATCCATTCAAATAATTTACTTTTGATTAATATGTTTTTACATATTTCATTTTACAATAGCATCACATATAACAACTGCATTTAAAAAAAAAAGATCATTGTCTCTGCAGTTTCAGAAACTCATTGATGAGGGACTCTGTGTCTTTGATGGCACATTTCCTGACTTCAATCACATGGGGGCAGGGGTGGCCGTCAGGACCAGAGGACTGGAGAACTTGTCTAGTGCGAGACTCTTCTCCTTTCTTGTAGCCCTCCGTGTTAACTTTCTGCAGACATGGACCCCACTCTGTCCACTCCCCAACTTTACAGTTTACTAGAAGAAGACAGTTGAAGTGATTTGTGGAGAACTTAATAAAGTACAGTACTGAACAGTGTGAGTGTGTGGTGAATTCAAGAGAAAGGAGATTCTCTCACTCTTGGGGATGCACTGCAGGAGCTGGACATCAGGTTCAGTTCCATTTGGACAGCTGGTGTGACACTTCCCATGTAGAATATACAGACCTTCTCGACATCTCACACACATGTTCCTCCTCACACACGCCCTACAGCCTGTTGGGCAATCTGAGACGAAAAATATACATACAGTCAAGAATGGAATTTTTGGACCCGCACATAAAATAAATATTAAAGTATTTTCATTGAAGTATTGGTCATAAACATAAAAAGTCAAGGGTCATTTGCCTAATTTAAACTCCGCTGAAAATCTGTTAACTAAGGTGACCAGGGTTTGTGCCAAAGGACCAAATGTGGAGATGTAGAGATCTGCTAACAAAGAATGGATGTATAATTTTTACAATAAATAGTTTTAAGTATTATAATCTCCAGCAATTATTTCTGTTTTGTAACCAAAACAAATATAACGTTGGTTACAAAATAAATGCAAAATATTTTTTGCACACTATTTATACTGCATGCACCAGTGATGATGTCCCACCTGTGCATTCTCGCAGTACTGCGTTCGCTGTCAGTCCGTTTGGACAGCTGCTTTCACATTTGCCTCGAATCAAAAATGTGCCAGCATGACATCGGGTGCAGAAATTTTCACTGAAGCAGAAGGCACACTCCTCTTTACACCCTGCAATGAGAGTGATCAGTCATGGCACAGCGAGCACTCAGAACTAAATCAGATGACTCATCTGCAGTTATTTGCTTGTTTAAGTACAAAGTAAAGCTAATAGGCATCACCCGTCTTTCATCTTGTGATGACTGGAGGGTTCGCTCCATGAAAACACACATATCACTTGTATTTTTTCATACAATTGTCCTGAGACAACCTCACTGCCATCTCCAGTAAAAACACCTACACTTCAAGGCAGTGCTACTTACTTTTACACTTGTTTATGTGTGGTGAGCGGTTGCCGTAGTAACCCCGGGGACAGGTTGAGAGGCAAGTGCCTCTCTCTCTGATCCCATCCAACTCCAAGTGAAGGAAGAAGCGAGGTCTACAGGAGAGACATCCATTCAGGGCTGAACATGATGCACATCCAGTGGGACACTCTCTGCTTACAGAGGGGTTCCCTGTTACAAGGTAAAGTCCAATTAGCACAAATGCTCAGACAGCCAGAGTGAGAGAAATACATGTATTTGTTGTTAATTAATTAATTTGACATCGAGTTAGAGCAGTGGCTCCCAAAGTAGGGGGCGGCCCCCCTAACAGGGTGCAGAGCTACATATCAAACCACTGACTTGGAGTATAACATTGAACAAACAAGAATTCTTTTAAACAGAAATTGGGAAACAAAAAAGCTCAGAATTCAAAATTCTGGAAATTTGTGAGGATAAATATTATTTAATTGAAGGAAAATAAAAACCTTTGCATTTGCAGAAGTTGTATGCTGAAATTGCTTCTTATGCTTCAAATACTTACTCCTGTGCTGCAGTATCCTGGTGTTGTATAAACCCAGGGATAGAAAATTGAGTTGCAGAAACCAAATGAACGATAAAGTCCACATTTTAGCATCCAGTCCTCAGTGATTTATTCAATGAGAGCCCAAATCCCATGGTCTGCATCAAAGAGTGCATGCAGATGATGTGTAGTCAAGAGCAGATATATTTCCCCTCAAAAGAAATGCCATGCGCAATGGATATAATCACTCCAGTCGACAGAACACCATGAAGAATACAGACAGTAATAAAAAAAAAAAACACTCCGTCATATGACCGTCTCAGCCCACAGCCAGTGTAATATTTGGGTTAGTTGGTGTAACTTGTCTGTGTCCCACATGTAGACACACACCTCCTCCTATCGTCTGTTGCTTGACCCTCCTCCTGATCCATATCTGAAGAGTTTCTCACAGAAAATGATTGGTGGAACAGTGTTTTCTCAGCAGCTGTAGAAAACTAAAGTCGTTCTTGCAGCAGGTCAGTACATTAAGAATGGGGAGTTTTTTTTTTTTTTTTTATCATTTTTACTTTTTCTATTCCCTACTGTAGAAATCAAATCAAATTGTCAAGTCTACTGGATTCTTGGCCACACTCATTGGTTACAGGTTATGACTGTGTTTTGTATACAAGTGGAAATTAAACAAATGTCAAAGTATCCTTATCAACATTCTTATCTATGAGGAAGAGACAACAGAGCAGAAGGGAATCCTATCAAAGCTCAATCTGTGTGAGCAAGGATCAGCTCTGTGAAAACTATACATACTGTATATAAAAAGGGCAATCATATTCTGCACAGAGCCGATTATATCTTCAGATGCTGTTCACTTCTCTGCTTTGTTTTAGATGGACAGGAAAATTAATTAAAAAAGCGTTTCTAATCGTACTTTAATTCATTATTCAGTCATTCATTCATTCATTAGAACTTTTTTGTGACACCTCTGGGAATCGTAAGATTTTATTAATTTGTGAAAATATGATCTTTTTGACACATATCATAACATAATTCATTTACAACATTTGGAATTGTGGCATGAACCCAAAATAGTGTACCACCAAAATCCTTCACATCCCAAACATTTGTAACCTAGGGTGACTTAAGCTAAAGAAAATGAATGCTGCCTGTTTTCTATAAAGACAAGGTTTGAGGGTGTGAAAACCTAAACCTCTGTGTGATTTGACTATGGTACGATAAGAAAAGAAAACTAGACAGCTGGTGGTGTCAAGGAGGACTGGCAGTTCTCACAAAACCTCTGGAATGTGATGAAAGTTTGGCTGCATATCGTCTGTTTTGGGAACTCTGCAGTTCGCCCTCCACTACTCCAAAACAGATTTGAACTCTCCAGCATCCTCTCACACATGCTTTCACTGGGATCAGCTTTTCTCATCTATTTGTCCAACTATCTGATCTATGCCTTGCTCACTAAATATTTTTATTTTTTTTAAAAAGCCAACATTTTTTGTTAACAAACATAAAGCCATTTGTCCCTTATTACTATAGCAACAGTACACTGTCAATAACATCTCTGACAAAATGGACAATCTTGTTCTTTTACTCCTGGCTTTTTTGGAAAAATGTCAAAAGGATTGTCCTAAAGATTGATTTGTGTAAGACATAAGGCACACTGCCAGACAGTGGAGTCGTACAGGGCTATACCCTAGTTGGCCTAAATTGTCAACAGGTGCTCGCACATGCGCACAAACTACTCAAGACAGTATAAGCCTGATTTACTATTTGATTTGTTGAAGTAAGACGTTTAGTTCTTCCCAGTCCCAAAGAACAAAAGCAAACATTGGTTTCAAGATGTGGGGAAAAAATGCAGCACAGCATCCACATTTCTACAGCAAATAATGCGTTTCTGCTTCCCCTGATGGTCGTGAAGACATTCATCCCTCTGACTACTAATTACTACAAATTTCAGATTGAAAATACAAGATATATTTATAAATCAGTAGTTCCCAAACGTATTCTGCAGCGCCCCCTTTTTAAAGACAGGACAACTGTGGAGCCCCTCCACAATAATTTGCATTCAAAGCTATTGCTCTATAGCTCCACTGAACATTTACAGTATTTAAACACTGTCATTTCTACAAAAGTGATATTCTTGTTGAATACAGGATATAAAATTATAAATAAATGATTTGCCCCCTAGATAAAGCTGCAAAACCTGCATCCCTGTAGGCGCCCCCCACTTTGGGAGCCGCAAGTGAAGAGAATGTTGAAAAGCAGTGGGGTTCACAGGCCAACGGGGGGAGGCTGTGCACACCCAACAACATCCTTTAAACATAGCAAGAAATATAAACATGAAGAGGCTTCACTCACAGGGGGGCACGTTTGGAGAAAAAAAAACCCAACAAAACACCCTGAATCTTTGAAATGTCTTGTTGGGCCTAGTAAAATAGTGAGAATATCAAATGTTAGTCAGTGATGACAACAAGCAGAAGATAAAGTCAATTACTGTCGTAGGTGTTTTACACTAAAAGTCAGGAATTAAAGCTATATCTCCTGCATGTTGTTGTTACAGAAACGTGTTGTTATAGCGTGGTTGGATCAGTTCAGTCAGTAGGAGAATCTTATTACATTAATAAATATGTTATATATAAGATGTAGATACGGTTACAAATTTAAACAACAGAGCAAATAATGACTTAAGGAAGAGCAGCTTACACCTCAACACCTTTTACCGCTCACACAAAGAAGTATGTAGTGTCAAGGAATGAAGAAGATAGCATCTGAGCAAGCAGATAATCTACACGATGAAGCGAGGAATTTGGACGGAGGCTGAACACACACACTGTGAGAAGGGTCTACAACGGAGCATGACAGATCAAAGTCAGGAGGAGAGAGAGAGGGAGGAGAGAGAGAGATAAAAAGTTCAAGAATCTCCTGTATTTTGACCCACATTGTGGACAAGAAAACATTTTTTTTTACAATACAACAGTCTTTATTCAAATCAAACAAACAATGACATCAATAAAACAGTGAACATTTGTTAAAGATATAACAGCACTAAAAAATGTGTTAAAAATGTGCAAATAAGATGTTAATAAAAAGCAAAAACATTGTTGTCATCATCCATTGCCACCCTTGTTGAAACTGCACCAAAAAAAAAACAGTCTTCAGCCTCTTGCTTTTTTCAGCATTTTCTATGAAAAAAAATAAAATCAGCTTTTATCTCAATCAAAACATCAAAACTATTTTATGTACAGATTTAACAGATGCTCCGTTTTTTCAACATGGGGTTCAATAACATTTTCTCCATTTAAAAATAAGAATTTATTACTAAATGCAAAATAAAATGGGACATTTATACAACTGTCTTGTATATGAAACTGTGGTCCCTGCTCCACTTCTTAATTAGTTTGGAGGTTATTGGTTCAAAAATCTTTCAAGATTCCTGGTCCAGGCCAAACAAACACATGCATGTCAATGTAAGTAGTGAAATACGTACTGAGCTAAAATGCCTAAAAATATATATATATATATATATAGTTCTTTTGTTTTGAATATTATATTATTATATTATAAGCTAATCTAAATGTTTATCAATGATCCTTGAGTAAAATAACATAAACAACCCTTCTTTCTTTGTGCAGACATCACTGCAGATATTATTTAGAGTTTACTTTGAGTGCAAAATAATCCTGACTGAGTGATGAAGTATGATGAACAAGATCAAAACTCATACTTTGCATTGTGTAGTTGTTACATGGTCCTCTACTAAAAAAAATATATTCCTCATGTATGATTTCTGCAAAAAGAATCACACAATATGGCAGATGACAAGTGTCATTGATGATTAATTTTGTCAAAATGCACAGGGTGTTTCATATGTATATGTGTGTGTGTGTGTGTGTGTATATATATATATATATATGTGTGTATATATATATATATATGTGTGTATATATATATATATGTGTGTGTATATATATATATATGTGTGTATATATATATATATGTGTGTATATATATATATATGTGTGTGTATATATATATATATATATGTGTGTGTATATATATATATATGTGTGTATATATATATATATATGTGTGTGTGTATATATATATATACATATATATATATACACACACACACACACATAGATTGGAACATGGCGACATACCCAGCAGCTTATCGTAAAGTTATTAAGGATTGATCACAATCTGACTGTAATATGACAATGTACACCGCAGATTAAATGGGAAACCAATTTCAGATTGACCTAACGCTTGCTTTGGATGCATCTGTGTGAACCACAAGTGATCGAGAATGGTTTACAACTAACCTTAGCAACTGCTTTCAAGTTGCGAGCTCTGATCGTTGCAGACTTTTCTTCAAATGCGTTACTCTTTGCCTCCTCTGCCAGGCTTTTTATAAACATCAACGTTAGCAGTTCGATCTGAGGACAACCGAAAAAAAGACACGTTTCTTTCTAAGGCAAATTGTGTTGACAGGCGAAATACACAAAACAAACCATGTAATCGACGTCTCACCATCGCTTCCGACGTTGGCCTCACGTTAATTTGGCTCTTTGCTTTCCTTTTTATAATATATTTCAGCTTAGGCGCCTTCTTTATCATTTTGAGGTCTCTTTTAGAGTCCACTCGGCAGACGAGTTAGGTTATGTTTTTCAAAAATCCCGCTTTGCCTACTTCCGGGCAGTGCTTTCTTCTTCGTGTCTTTGCCCTCACAATTGCAGGAATACTTATCATATGTCTTATCGTCTTATATCTCAATTTCCTCCCACTCTATGCTGTTTTACAATACATGACTGTATTTGAATTTGAATTTGAATTTGAATTTAAAGGTTTTAAAGTCGATGATAGGTCATCTGTTTATGACGCGACCCATTCCCCTTGCTGACACCAAGCGGCCACACTAAGTAATTGCATTAACATAGTAATGGCGGACACCGTGGAGACAGCAGCAGGCATGAGCAACTTACTGAAATTTATGAAATTTATTGGACAGCTTAAAGTAAGAATTGTTTTTTTTAACTGAGAGTGCAATATGCTTATGTAATCCTAAGGGAATATTTATTATCGGCAATTATTTAAGTTTGATTTTCTGAATGTAGTACGATATAGGCACGACACCGATGTTGACAAAACACACTTCTACCCAGCTGTTCTAGTGAGAACATCGCATTAAATAGTACTCTATTCATCTATCATTACTACTTTTTTGTCTTCAGTAGGGTGTCCCTCAAAACATGCACAGTTTATAATGAGATTGTTACGGTATTTCAAGTTTGGTTTATTATATATTCTATTGGGAGAAAAATATCCAGGTATAATTATATCCCACCCTTGTAAACGTGAGGGTCAAAGGGTCAGGTCAGCTCTTTGACGACTTATTAATAATTGACCACATAACATAGTTACATAAAACACAAATAAGCGTAACTGACATGGATAATTTGACCACTCGAAGATTTCGTCTGACACTTTCTGTGCGTTGGCCATATTATTTTTCGATAGAGGGTTCCACGGACTGGTTGGGTATATAGAAATGTAAAGAACCCAGAGAGTGTCTCAGACCACATGTATCGCATGGCCATGATGTCTCTGACCATCACTGACCCCAATGTGGACAAGGACAGGTGAGCTCACACAACATCATCAGTTGCTGCTGATGCATCTTCAATGGATGGAAACCCTAACATCTAATGCTCTGATAATGCTCTCACAGGTGCCTGAAGTTGGCATTGGTGCATGATATGGCAGAGTGTATTGTGGGAGACATTGCTCCAGCAGATAATATTAGTAAAGAAGAGAAACACAGACGAGAAGAGGTAGGAGATTAATATTGCACCATTTTTCACACTTTGAAGTAAATTGAGTTCAAAATGTTGATGTTACTGTGTTTATTTCCTGTTGTGATTTATTTTTATATGGGCTGACTTATATAACCCAGTATTTTTTATGATTATTCTGTAATAGTATTATTCTAATTCTTTGAAGCAACTGCAACTCCATCTAATGTCAAGATCATTAAATTAAATGTATGATTTGAATTTTCTTTAGGAAGCAATGACACATCTATCAGGTCTTTTACCAGAGGGGCTAAGACAGGAAATATATGGACTCTGGGAGGTAAGTTGTTACTGTAGCCCTAGAATAATTAATGAGCTCCTCAGTTCATTATATTTTCATGAAGTGGACACTCTTCCTCTGCAGGAATATGAAAATCAGAGCAGTGCAGAGGCCAAGCTGGTGAAACAGTTTGACCTCCTTGAAATGATACTACAGGCTCACGAGTATGAAGAGTTGGAGAAGAAACCTGGAGGACTTCAGGAATTCTTTGATTCTACCAATGGTAATGTTGTATATATCTCACATATTACAACCAGAACTTAGCAAGAGACTGGGGTGATTCAGGTTCAGATTAATATTTTATTTGAATTATGTGTACATGCATCTAAATATTTAACAGTATTTTTGTACAAACTTTACAATTTAATATGTTGTATGAATTAGTAATTGTCATATTTTCATTCATTTTCAGGACGTTTCCATCATCCAGATGTGCTTCAGTTTGTCAGTGTGTTAAATGAGGAAAGAGGGCATCACTTGGAAAAAAGTGATGGCAAAGAATAACTGGCAGTTTAAAGACTGAGGGTATTAAGCCTGAATAACTACATGATAAAAACAAACTCCAGCCTAGAGCATGGACAAAAATACTTATTATAAGTATGCACAACTGGGTCACATGACTTCTTAGTTGACTGGAGATTGGAAACTATGTTTAATTTTTTAAAATTAACATTTACTTTTATAGTTGACAGTTTAACACTGTTTTTGTCATTTTGGATATTTTGTCCACTGTTCAATCACAGCCTCTCGTTACCTCATATACATACATTTTGTTTACAACCTTTAAAATACCAACGACAACCTTTAAAATAACGTATTCATTTTATTCTTCAGTTCTTAGGAAAGATGAACATTATACATAAACAGATGTATATAATAAATAATTTTCTTTTGTTTTTCATGGCTGCAAGTGGGCTTGTTGGATATACTGTATGTAAATGTTTTAAGTTGTTTGGTTTGGTTTATGTTACATAAAACTTGATTAGGTTCAGTGTCTTTTCTAATGGCTGTATCATTCACCACCTGTTGTTGCTGCTGTTAAATAAAGAATTTATAAAAGTAATCTTTATCATTCTTCCAACATATAAATTAATTTATATTTTTGTTATTGAACAACGTAACAGACGTAAAGAAGACCAAAGTTTACATTGTGGCAAATAGTTATTACTGTATTGCATCTATTTAATTTGTCAATTCAAAAAATTGGATTTAAGTACTATAAGTACGCCTAAATAATAGGATTTAGTACCCTTTATTCGTTGAGAATATGTATGTATGTGAATTTACTAACCTCACTTTTTCCCTTTTAAACGTAGTCAATTAAAAAAAACATTTTTATGTAGTTGCGTTTGCACTTGAGGCAAAGTTTCACAAAATGTTCCACTTATTAATTTCATATTTTGCAGAAGCTTTCACCAATGTATTTTCAAATATGATACGTGTTTACAGGAGAAGAGGAACTATATGCCTCTACTCATGTGAATAGTCGGATTGATATCTATACTGTACACCGGATGTAACGTAGAGGTCGCCTTACGGAGCTAAATAACAGACGGACTCGTTTCCACACATTGGCTTAGAATGTTGATAAATTACAGACATGTTTAGACAAACTGGCCTCTCTAGACAAACTACAATGTTATTAATTAGGTACGAAAAATGAAGCTGAATCTCGCAATAACATGTTAACGTATTAACATTACGTCATAAATACAAAACGAGCAACTGCTTTCTGAAGGTCCAGGTTGCTGCAGGACTCTAGGCTTGGACAAATAACGGTCTATTAAACCTGTCTCACGCTGGACGGTCTCACAGAACGTGTGTGCTTCTAATGGACTTCTGTTCAGCCGATAGAGCCTAATCGGATAAATAGAGACGGATTTTTGTTTTTCAAATACACGTCAAGCAACATGCCCCTGTCAGACTTTCTGGACAGCTTGAAGGACAACCCATACTTTGGGGCAGGTTTTGGACTGGTTGGAGTTGGAACAGCACTGGCAGTCGGCAGGAAAGGTCTGCAGGTGGGGATGATCTTCTTCCGCAGAAACTACATGATCACTCTGGAGGTCCCGAGCAGGGATAAGAGCTATCATTGGCTGCTGAGCTGGATCACCAAGCACGCCAGACACACACAGCACCTGAGTGTGGAGACCTCTTACTTGGCACATGAGAGTGGAAGAGTGCATACACAGTTTGACTTCCACCCTAGCCCTGGAAACCACATCATATGGTCAGAAGGCACCACCTTTTCTTATTTTAAAAGTTCTATATAATATACAGGTTTACAATGTCACAACATCATTTTAAAGCAAGTTGGTTTTGCCTTTTTGGTTGGGACAGTGCATTTTGTAATCTCTACCCAGTACTACTATGTTGTACCACTATCTTTCATCTGTTGTTGTGCAGGTATGGGAGGAAGTGGATCAGAGTGGAGAGGACCAGAGAGAAACAAATGGTGGATCTGCACACAGGAACGCCTTGGGAGTCTGTGACTTTCACTGCCTTAGGCAGAGACAGACAAATCTTCTTTAACATCTTACAAGAAGGTAATGTTTCTTTTGAATGTTGTTATGCATACATAACCTTGTATGAATCAGTCACAGCAGCCGACTGTTGTATTTTGCAGCTAGAGAATTAGCCCTGAAGCAAGAAGAGGGGAGAACAGTCATGTACACGGCGATGGGTGCAGAATGGAGACCCTTTGGGTTTCCACGGAGACGCAGACCCCTCAGCTCTGTGGTCCTGGAGTCCGGGGTAGGGGAGAGGATTGTAGATGATGTGAAGGACTTCATCGGAAACCCCAAGTGGTACACAGACAGAGGTAATACACACACACACGCCCTTACTTAAATTTTAAATGCTGCGAATTATCTCAAATAAACAAGATATTGAGTCGAAAATAAAATTATTTATGAAAAAATGTCTGTGTGTGTGTTTATATACTGTATTAGCACTCAAAGATTGGAACAATTCCTGTGTGTGCAGGTATACCCTACAGAAGAGGATATCTGCTGTATGGACCCCCAGGATGTGGAAAGAGTAGCTTCATGTGAGTTTAAAAAATGTTTCTTTTTTCTTTGCTGTTCAAAAAACCTTCAGTCTGGTTTCAGTACTTTGTAGACATTTTTCTTATGTGCAGTCAGTCTGTAATAAATCTAATATGCAATAGCAGGCTACACTGCAGCTGAAACACACACTCCTATTACTGCTTCTACCAGATGGAATAAAAGTCAGAGTAGAGGAAATAAGTCTGGAAGGTGATTTTTGCCCAACACACTGAGCAGTATGATTTCTGCAATATTCCACATTTTAAAAACAGGGCTTAACTTTTAATGAAAACTCTGGTTTTACATTCAGTGTCCTCTTTTTTATATATTTTTAGCACAGCACTGGCCGGTGAGCTGGGCTACAGCATCTGTCTGATGAGTCTGAGTGACCGTAGTCTCTCTGACGACCGTCTGAACCACCTGCTGAGTGTAGCCCCACAGCAGAGCATCATCCTGCTGGAGGACGTGGATGCGGCATTCGTCAGTCGAGAGCTGCTCCCCACAGAGAGTGAGTAGAAGTGATGGAGTGTTAATGGTTAGATGACGTACTATCCTCTATATTATTTGGGAGATGTTGTTAATCCCCCTCATTCTCCGCCCCCCACAGATCCGATGGCCTATCAGGGAATGGGAAGACTGACCTTCAGTGGTTTGCTCAATGCTTTGGATGGTGTGGCTTCATCTGAAGCCAGAATAGTTTTTATGACCACCAACTATATTGATAGGTACAGTCTTTAGACTCTGATTATACTATAATTATAAAATTATTTACAATATAAATAACACAAACAGGACAACACATCACAAAACATCTCTGGGGATGACTCAACATATCCGGTAAATGTTTTACCCATAGATTAATATTTACCAGCAGTGACTTGTTCCTCAAAAACATGCATTTTTTCAGTGCTTTAAAAAGTACTTCAAGTTAATCATGTTTGAAATGATAACTAAACAGAGTTAGATATCTCTTCAGCACTGT
Source organism: Cynoglossus semilaevis (assembly GCF_000523025.1). Taxonomy (NCBI): domain Eukaryota; kingdom Metazoa; phylum Chordata; class Actinopteri; order Pleuronectiformes; family Cynoglossidae; genus Cynoglossus; species Cynoglossus semilaevis. The sequence continues at coordinate 4,102,781 of NC_024313.1, read as the reverse complement.
AGAATAAACACTGTTTGTAATGATGTTGGGATAGTCACGCAACTCATTCACAAGCAAAGACCAAGTTAGGATACAAACTAGCTGATCCATGTCATAGTTCAGTGACCGATAATTTAGTCCTTTACACATCAGTTTAAAAGTGTCTTTTAGTCTTGAAACGAATACCTTGCTTACTGTGTACATATTTTTATAACTCTGTGCCATTTGTTGTGCTTTCCCAAACAATTAGCTACGTGTGAGTTTTTAAAATATTTTTTCTAGGCACCATTCATTTATCAGTTCAATTTTTTACATTGACAATGTGGATGTTTTGTGCTCACAGATTAGACCCAGCACTGATCAGACCTGGACGAGTGGACCTGAAGCAGTTCATCGGGCACTGCACACACTGGCAGCTGGCTCATATGTTCCGCCGGTTCTACCCAGACCAGCCTGTGTCTGAAGGAGAGCGGTTTGCAAAGCTTGCATTAGAAGCTAATGTTGAGATCAGTGCCGCTCAGGTGCAAGGACACTTTCTGCTGCACAAAGCAGACCCGGCTGGTTCTATTGATGATGTTGCATTGATAAAAGGATGATGAAGAGTTATTGAATAAAGAAAAATATGTCAAACATGACTTCACTGTATTTTTTAAAAACTGCTCACAGATTGTGATGTGTGTGAATCAATGGTAAATTTCATTCCTAAATAAAACAGTTCCATTTGAATTCCATTGAAAAATGCTTAAATGTAGGTGCTTAAATATAGTCATTTGTTACAAAAAAGGTAGCCAAAAAGAAAACGAAGGTTTACAAAATAAACACATTTCCTCATTTATAACCACTAGTCATATATTTTTCAAAAGTACCTAAATGGAGTTTGTACAAGGAACCAAACACAATGAAAAGAAAGAGTGATGCTTTCTAATCCATAGAGCACACTTCAGGAAAACAGCCTACATAAAGACGATCGTGGTCAGGGGTTATATAATCGGTGTGTTTGTGCAGTTACCCAGGAACCAGATATAATCACACTCTGTACAAAGAGGAGAGTAATGATCCTTTTTCCTCAATGTTCTGGTGGAAACTTGAGAGAGGCGAAGGGTTAAACCTTGTGTGAGACACGGCTCCTCCCTGCCTGGCTGCTCTGTGGATGTCACTTGAGCCCCGTGAATTTCTCTTCTACCCCTCACCATGTCTTCAGGACTGTCTCAGTGTCTCATGAAAAGAAGCAGCAGTTGGCTGCTGCCAAGCACTGCTGCACTGACCCGGGTTGACTGCAGAGTATGGGGGAGCACGTCTTCTGCCACCCAGGACTTCACCAGTTTCCAGTCCAAGCCCAGGACACTAAAGGACCTGCCCCATGTCAGCTCTTTGGAGATGATCTACAGAGTAGTGTGCCAGGGGTTTTACAAGCGTTTACATGAGTTACAGGTAGGTCAGCCTCATCCAGCTACTGGACTAAATGTTGATGTTTCTGCATTCCAGAAATTCTTTGGGGATTTTTTTTCCTCACTGACTCTAGCCACTTTGCACAATGGACAATGTCAGAACAGCTGAATTACCTCTGTTTCCACTGTGACCTCACTGCCTAATAACCCACAGAGACCAGGATTGTGTTTCTTTTCGTAAAGCTATCTATTAGAAACTGCTAGCAGTTGAACTGGGACAATAAAACTCATATGATTCACTTTCTGGCTGTAGGAATAGGGCTGTTATAATAGTAATTATAATAAAAACAAGCCACAGGAATTACTGTGTTTACTAATTATTTAACAACATTTTTATGCAACTGAGTTTTGTCATGATGCTCCATCCAACTCTCAGTTTTGCTCCCATCAGATCTATGAGAAGCAGAGATATGGTCCCATCTACAGAGATGGACTGAAGTCAGTGTCTGTGAACACACCACAGCTGCTGGAGGAGCTCCTGAGGAATGACGACAAGTTCCCCTGTCGAGGAGACATGTCTCTGTGGAAGGACTATCGTGACATGAAGGGACTCGGCTACGGACCGTTCACAGTGTAAGACTGTGGACTTTAGTTAACCACTCAAGTCAAGTCAAAACCATGCGATGGGGCCCATTGATTCACTTTTAGACCAGTTATCTGTGCTCTTAAGGACAAGTGCGATTTTTTTTTTCTGATAACAAAACATTCTAACAATTGACTCACAACATCTGTGTTTCTGTCCGTAGGGAGGGCGAACAGTGGTACAACTTGAGGGCCACTTTGAACAAACGTATGCTGCACCCCAAAGACTCTGCAGAGTACAGCGGTGCCATCAGTGAAGTGGTCACAGACTTCATCAAGAGAGTTGACTATCTGCGCCAGTGCAGTCCCACAGGAGACCTGGTGACCAACCTGGCCAACGAGCTCTATCACTTCTCACTGGAGGGTAAGTAGGAGGCTGAATCAGGTTGTGTGAGTGGAGGATTTAACAAAATAACCTAAATTTGTCAATTCTGTCAATGGAAGGGATTGCGTCCATTCTGTTTGAGACGAGGCTTGGCTGTCTGCAGAAGAAAATCCCTGCAGGCACACAGGACTTCATCAATGCCATAGGTCAGATGTTCACAAACAGCGTGCCTGTCATGATGACGCCCAAGTGGAGTCGCCACATGCTGCCCTACTACCATCGTTACATAGGAGGCTGGGAGGGAATCTTTGACTTTGGTGAGCTGGACCAAGAGATGAGACACTGGCACCAGGTCTAAAGCACCAACTCACCCACTGACCCACTGACTGATTATTATTATTATTATTATTACATACAGGATTATAAATCGATTATTCTGCATGCTGAATGAACACGAGAACACAAAGTTTTACTTCACACAGAAGGTACTGTAGTTATCTCGCTTACCAGCAGGAGGTGCTAAAGATGGGATGTGTGAAACCATATTAGTCTAATTTTGTAACTCAGTCAAAAAAACACTATAACGCCTTCCATGGATCATATAAAATCAGTGATCTTTTGCAACAACAACAACAACAAAAAACAAACAAACAAACAAAAAAAACATAAAAATCCCACAGATGCACAAAGCTATAACATAGTGAATACTAAACCCAGTTCTATGTTTATCTTCAGCCAGGGAGTTAATTGATAAGAAGATGGAGGACATCCAGCAGCGTGTAAAACGTGGCCAGAATGTTGAGGGTGAATACCTAACGTACCTCCTGTCAAACACACAGATGAGCATGAAGGATGTTTACGGCAGCGTCGCTGAGCTCCTTCTGGCTGGAGTAGACACGGCAAGTGTGATACTGAATGACCTAACCCAGGATTTGTTGCCCATAAATGTTCAATCAAGTAAAAAAGACATCATTTTAATAAAGCAATTATAGAAGCAAAGGACCCACAGTTTGGTACCGGGTTGGACTCCGTAGTCAATGTCCCCTGAATTAAAATATAATGAGATATGCATCAATTTGCTCTTTTTCATGAGTGTTTCTTGGTTTTTCAGACGTCCAATACACTCACATGGGCTTTACACCTGCTCTCCAGGAATCCCCGAGCCCAGGACAGACTCTACAATGAAGTTTCCACATTTGTACGAGCAGATCAAACCCCCTCTGCTGCTGCTGTCTCCCAGATGCCCTACCTGAGAGCAGTTGTAAAGGAGACGCTCAGGTAGGACACGCAGGTTGTTAGCTTAGAGCTAAGATACGATATTAAGTTTTCAGAAAGTTCTCAAGAATAATAATAGTAAAACAGTAATAGTAAAGACAGTAGTAAGGTGGGTCAAGTATTACATGCTGAGAATGCCAACCAAAAAATGCCAACCACAACCCAATGGAAATATCTATTACACGTTTATAATATACACCAAATTTTAAACAACTATTTGAAAGTATAAAAAAACCCTAATTTTATTTTGCAGGATGTATCCTGTTGTTCCTATGAATGCAAGGATCCTGTCGAAGAACGTCACCGTTGGCGGATATCAATTTTCCAAAAATGTGGGCATTTCAAAAGTGCTTTTTACAGACATGTGATTCATTCGTTGTGAAGTATCTTTTGGTTTTTGATTTGTTTTTATTTATTTTTTTGTCCCCCAGACGCCTTTTATACTGTGTCACTATGCCATCAGTCACGATGAAGATACTTTTCCAGAACCATTCCAGTTTAAACCAGAGAGATGGCTCCGTGATGGACACAAGTTGCCAAATGCATTTGGCTCCATTCCATTTGGCTTTGGAGTGAGGGGTTGTGTTGGTCGAAGGATCGCTGAGCTGGAGATGTACATGCTTCTCTGCCAGGTAAATGACAATAAAAAAAAAGTGTATTTAGCTAATACAAATGTATTACACAGCCCCAGGGTACAAAATCCATCAATTAAATGTAGTTAAATATGAAGAAATATTTAAATTGTTCTCATTTAAACCACATTGAGCCAGACGTACATGTCTGTGTACATTATTATACAGCTATAGATGGGTCATCTAACGCTTATTAATGCTGGTTCCATGCCAGTTTAAATGAACAAAACCCCCTATTTAAATGAAGTGCACAAGCAGCTGTCGGCTGAAGATTCAACAACACAAAGCATTCCAATCAGAGTGCTTATTGTTGTGTCGTTAGCTAACATCGACATCAACATCACTAAGGTAATCTCAGGTATCAGATCGAATCAGACTGTAGTTGCTTTCTTCAGTATCAGCTCGAGCCATCACCATAAAATATACAAACAAATGTCCCCAGATCCTCGTTTGAACGTTTAAAACCCACTCAAAATAGTGTTTAAAATTCACTACGACGTTGGCATGTTCAGGACGACAATATTACAAGGGGGTCCTCGAGTCGGACTTCCGTTCCTGAGGTGTGACGTAACTCGATTTTCACCTTAAGTCGGAACTTAACATATTACATACATATCACAAACAAAGGAAACAGAACATGTTAGCCTGTTGGCCAAGCACTGGGTGGTGTTTGGTGTTTCATCTTTTTCCAAAGAACTAATCTCACTTCCAATTAGGATTCTTGGAATCACTGCCATCAGAAGAGTCAGACTTCCGACTGTGAGCCATAATGAAGGGAAAAACGTTTCGAAGAAATACGTCGTACAACTGGCAAATGTATTGCCCTGCATTTGTGTTTTGTTTGCAGTTTAAATATTAATGACAATAAGACAGAACTTTCACTTTATCGTTCGATTTGACGTTACCCTATAATGACAATCAGCAGGACGAGGGTTGCAACATGAGAAACGACTAACATATGAGGTCACACTAAACACAAAAATGACTTCAAAAATTCATGACTTCTACAGAAAAAACACCAAACCACACAAAAAGCCCAAAAGAACAACAACAACAAAAAAACAAACAAACCACACACACACACAAAAAAAACCCCTCCTCAGCCCCACAACAACATGTTCCCTCTTCCATGTCAACAGCCAACTGAGCCCTGAAGCACATGCTCCTTATATAACCTCCCAGCCAGGCTGATGACTCTCAGCTGAAGGTGAACACAGGTGTAATGGATGAACTGCCTGATCAGAGCTCAGCAGTGTGGGTGACATCAGTAGAAGCTGATTACAGGGGAAAAAAACTCATTTGTGCAATGACAGAACAGTGTTTTCCAGAAATGTGAATCTCAGTTGAAAACTGTGACATCAACGTTCAGTTTAGGTTCAGTGTCACGTGGCTTCAGTGAGTAATTTGATCTTTTATTTTCTCAGCTCATCCGACTTTTTGAAATCAAACCAGACCCGACAATGGGAGAGTTGAAGTGTATCTGCCGCACCGTTCTGGTTCCAGACCAGTCAGTAAACCTCCACCTAGTGGCCAGAGAATGTGACAAAGTTGGCTAACTTGCGTCCATCATAATGTAAGAAAAATTGCAGCAAATGCACCTTATACCTTATGCACCATATTGAGGCTCCACGATGATTTGTATAGGGGTGGGGGAGAGGTCCCAGGGAAAATGCAGCATATTTTTTCTTTTTTTGTTTTGTTTTTTGGATCTGTCAACAGTTGCATAAACCAACAAATATAATATTAAATATTTTAATAATTACAATATTAAAAAGTAGATTTACTGTTTGACCTGGCTTTTTTCTGACACTAGATGTAGATGTAAAATAAACTTAACACTTTAGTACAAATTTAGCCACAAAGTGGCAAAGAATTAAGGGTCAAAGAATGAAAGAGGCTAAAAATCAAAGTGATCTGACTGGTTTGTAAGTTTGTGCTGTTTAATAAAAAAAACCAACCCTCAATTGTTACATTTTTGGCAACAATTAGTGATGTATAAAAACCAAACAGCATGTGGCAGCACAGTGATAAGAACCAACAAACAACAAATTCTCCAGATATTTATTGATTTATAGCTGAGCACCTGACAAATCAACGATGTACAAATGTATTACAAATTCTGTGTTTTTAACCCCACTGTTATCTTTGTTGTTAACATTATGCACGTAACAACCATTTCGTGCAACAAAATTCCAGCTTTTTAAGGTTTAATATTAAAAAAAACAAAAAACTTTATGGATAAGTCTGAGTAAAACAAATAGAAATTTAAAACTTTCTACTGAATGGATAGTAAAACAAATAGAAATTTAAAACTTTAAAAACTTTCTACTGAATGGAGAAAACGTATATATATAAAAAATAAACAAAAATACAACACAAACAAAATTGAGCCTCTTGTATCTTTGGTGGTTACAATGGTTTCACGGCAAAAAAAACAAACAAAAAAAAATCATAAGAATCTTTAACAGCGTTAATTTGGTTAATTCTGCAAAAGTAAGTCAAAATTCACACCTGAGCTCGTGGAGTCACAGAAGGTTTCCAGTTTCAGTCTCACTTGACAGTCAAGGATTGTCTTACAGCTTGTTTATGCACAGTTGCATAGTGATGAGAAGTGTAGTCTGACGCTGGTTTTTTAATCCTTGTGTGGAAATATCAGAATGTTTCACTGTGTGCCATCGGTACAGTTGTTTTTTTATCCAGCATCAAGTTTTAACACGTAAAATTATTAATTCACAGTAGTGAGAAACGCAGTATGAACTTCTTAACCTATCACGTGTACTAACAACAGTGTAATTACATCTCAGCTGCAGCCCTAGATCACAAAGGTTAGCATTTGCATTAATCTCTTCAAATGGACAGTAGAGGTCATAGGGTCGTAACTGAGTCTGTTGAGAACTGATACTCACTGTCACCAGTACATTTGTCACATTCCAAGTCACTTCAATATATTTTCTCCACCATCTGATATTTAGCTTGATTTTCTAAAACCTGTCTTCACCCAGGACGACACTTTGATGCTGTGGTTTGGATAAGTGACTGAATTTTTTTTTTTTAAGTATGTGTAAGTATTCTGTAATATTATTTAGGTCAGAGCTTTTATTAGATGTACATATTCTACAAAACGCTGTGATGCAGCAAAGAGTTGCTCCTCATCTGGAAACATCTCTAACGTGGACTCTCGGAAACGTCCGTTAAGTTGTTAGTGGGCGTGTCTTGTGAGCTGGCGTTAGCGGCGGACGAGAGGACTTCTTCAAAGCTGCTGCCGCTGCCTGTGCCACCGACTTTTGTCTTGTAAAAAATAAAAAAATAGTAGAAAGAAAATTAAATAATATCCAGATAAAATACTTGAATAAAGTTGTAATTAACATCCCTGTTTCTTTAGAGTAGCTTCACTGCTATTCTGCGAATAGGACAGAAGGGGGAGGAACTTAGCAAAGAGTGAAACCTTAAGGATTTAGGGAGGAGTGTGAATAAGAACGCAGGAATTCTGTCCTTTCTTGATTCCCATTATAACCAATTCAAATCTTAACATTGTAACAGTATTTTCAACTGTTTTAATGTTTTTTTTCTTCTTTGAAAATCCAATTTTAAACATCTTACCCGAGGCATTTGAAGAATGTTAAAGAAAATGTTGCTTTACTTGATTAAAGGTGTTGACAGAAGCTTTTCATTTTCATTTACGTAGTATCATTTTCCTTGTTGGATTTTTTTCCTTGTGATTCTCATGATTTCTGACAACATTACTTAGGGATACACTGAACTGATCCAGCAGGTATAACTTGAATTTGCTAAGTTAGCTTTCTCCAGAGTTTCTGCGAAACATGAAGTCATTGTTCTGCAACAAAACCTTGATTTGAACGTTTGATTTGTCAACAGTAAGTGTTGCCAAATATTCTGTCTGTTTCCTCTTTCTCTCTCTCTCTCTTAAACACAGGCTGGTTTTGTGTCTTGTGAGCGCTTCACATAGACATTATGCATTCTCCAGCCTGGCCACAGAGCGGAACCTTAACTACTGACATTTTTACCTCATCTTAATCCTTAAACCTGGCTGTAATCTGATCCAAATTCAAACCATAACTCCAAACTAAATCATGAACCTCAACATACCCTCTTGTTCAGTGGGACCCCACAAATTGTCCCTATAAGGGCAAAGGGTTTCTGCAAACAGATGCCTCTCAAATAACACACACACACACACACACACTTCTTTACCTTGATAGTGGACACAGTGTTTTCAACCTTTTCTTCAAAGGACTTGAAGCTGGAAGAGTTTCTGTAAAGACACCAGGAATGGAAAGTTTAAAGATTATAACTTCAACTAGGTTACTTTAATAAAATATCGAGGGCGTGGATTAACTGTTCATTAACTGTTAACACATCACAGATTAAAAAAAAACATGCTCATATTAGCAGATGAGCATCCAAAAGTTTTTTTTCTTTTCTTCGAATCTTCTCGTGTCATGAAAATAAACAAACATTGCAACAAAAAATTTGAACATTTTTCCCCCTTCATTTAGAGTTGAAAACATCACAACATTAAAATAATAAAAATGAATAAATAATTAAAACATAGACACAAAGCTAATTGAAAACTCGGTGTTACCTCATGGCAGGCATGCTCATTGAGCTTCTCATAGTGTAGCTGTTTCCAGTAGGCATGGTGAGAGAGTGGTTCATTATTAATACATTATTTGCAACTACATGTGCACACAGCCATAAACATGAGGTAGTGTCTGATGGCAGCATCTAAGAATCAGAATAAACTGTAGAAGATCTAGAGACAAACTGACGTAACATGTTCTGTAAAATAAAACCCCAAATACAGCTTTTCTCATTTAATATCCCTGTCTTCACTGCCATAAACAAATGCCTTTAATGTAGCATTGTTTAACAATCTCCAACAAAGTAGGTTTTGGATTATCAGAGTTCAAAACCAATTAGGTCTCTGTCTGTGCTAAAACTGGCGTCTAAATAAGTGGACTGAGGGTGTGGGACTCAGCTGACTGTTTTAAAACCAATTAGGTCTCTGTCTGTGCTAAACCTGTGCTCCACACAGTATCACCGGGCTGTAGAGAAACGACAGCATTCACCGTGGAAATCCTTACCCTATAGACTGTGACCTTGTGAAGCATGGAAAAAGATGGAAAAGAACATTTAAAGATGACTTCAGAAGCTGTGACATGGATAAAGTCAACACCACTATGGTACCACAGAAGGACTAAAGACAAAAACACTGCAAACAGGAAAACACAATTCATACTTGTATTTACAGAATACTTCAGAATATATAAAAACACTGAGACATTTTCCCCAAAGTGTACGTCACTGCTGCCTTCTTAACTTTGACTTTCATATATATATATATATTACTATGATGCACTGTGTTCTAATGAAGTTAAATCACTACCAGGATTATTATGTCCAGATATGAATGCAGGATGCTGCAAACACACAGCAAATCCCAAATCACTGCAGGAAGTTCAAACATGCTGTTTATTCACACACACATGCACATAAACATACCTCCGGGGGAACAGTAACTCTAAACCAACCATGCTGGAAAACACCAAAGATAATACACTTGTAATAATACGTTTGTTTGAGTCAATCGAGTTTGATTTGAACAATTTAACTTTGGGCTGACCATCATAATCTTTCTATGTTTAAATATCAATAACATTTTGTTTATGCTAAAAAGATCTAGTGATTTAACAGAACCAGGCTCCACATCCTGAAGGTTTCTCTTGTTGTCGTACACACAGTCACTCTTTATACTTCACACAAACAATAGAGACACGTGTGCCCTGAAGCTGACGTTTTCACTGGCTCTGCCATAGACAGTGAAACTCAGCGTCATCCATGGAAAACAAGAGGGAAAAAGTGACTGAAGGAAACAAACAGTGTCCTTCTGAGAAAAAAGAAAAGTAAGTATACAGTACTATGAATATCTAGGCAACCCCAGCCCTCTGACCTCCCTGTGCTCCTCTTGGAAAACATAAGAAAAGTGAAAAACATATGGAAGAAAAAAACTGAATTTAATTTTTTTTTTTTACATATGGAAGAAAAAAACTGAATTTAAATTTTAAAAAAAAAATAAAAATAAGCTCACTCAGAGTTTATCATATGCACCCACCTCCACTTCTACTGAACATTGGCATTCACCAACACAGGGAGACAGCTGACATTAAAAGGCAGTTGACAGATGAGGTACCTTAAGTCTCCAAGCTTCCGGCTGATGGCTGTACCAAAGTTGCTGAAGGCGGTTGATGTCCTCTGTCCTGCCGTGGACAACGTTTCCGATGTCTTCTTGTAGCTGACGCACACAAACAAAACAAACAGTAGAGTTATGCTTTTGTGCAAGGTTGAACATAAAGAAAATAAAAATATTTTATTATCCAAAGTCCCGTCTGGGGGTCAATCATGTTTCTTGTCCTAAACTTCTGTCTTAGAGTTGTTATTTTATCTGTCACTCTTTGTGAAGCTGGAACATGGTTGGAAATTCATTTGATTCTATTTTGTAACTGTGTATATATATAACTGTAACTCTCTCTCATGCATGCTTGTTGTCCTGTTGTGTCTCATTGATGGTGATAGCAGTGGTTTTTGTTGTTTTTCTTTAATTTGTACTCTGTTTTGTTAGCAAAAAAATAATAAAAACTGACATAAATATTTGCTATTTAGAATTCCATCCAATTAAAAATGCAACAGAAAAAAAACCAATTTGAAATTAATCTCTCTACTGTCATTAGATCACAATAATAAAGATATTTAGAAAAATAAGATTTTAAAGTAACCTCCACTTGAAAGTATTGGTCCATTGCTGACTTTATTGGCCTCTCCAAACGTCCTTTAAAGGCATCTTTAATGATGCAACTCCTGCGCCTCCTTTTCATACAACCACTGCATTGTTCCACAGAGCAGCCATCACTGGCCTCCACGATTAAAGACATGTGATAACATTTTAAAAATATGATAGAACTCAATGGGAATGGTCCAGAAAGCCTCTTGTTTGGGAACAGTGATGTCCTCATTCTGGTGTACAACCCAGATAAGATTTCTTTTACGCGAATAATTAGTTACTGTACTTTGTACCTTATTACTTGCATCTCCTAATTATTAATAAGTTATAGTAGTTTTTTTTTATTTTTACAGATTTCACTCAAAAATGTTTTTCGTGTAACTGGCCATTGTATTTACATCTTGATCATGTCACAAAAGTTTAAGCTGATATTGTGTCCCAGCCTCTCTGGCCTCTTCATCTTACCCTGCTGTGGTCACACTGGTTCATTATAGATGAGAGTGAGGCTGTGGATGTAAAGTGATGCTCAGGTATTACTGGATATGGACAGAGGTCTGTGGAGACTCTCCTGTTGCTCTTCCCCTCCTGTCTGTGTTTGTGACTAGGTTCCTGCATTTTACCCATTGTTTACCAACTGATATGAATAACATTAGTTCATCCAAAAATCTGCATCTTAACAATAACCAAAAAACAAAAGGTACAAATGAAAAAAACAAAACTCTATTCCATAGAAACAATCGTGCAAAGTCAACGCACACACGTTCCCCTTCTGAATGTGAACCAGAAATGATTAAAGGGCAGCGTGAACAGAAGTGTGTTCTATCTACTATTACTGTATAAATTCTTACAATTAAAATATCAGCATAAGCCAATCAGATGAAGAGTTTGTTGACACACACACAGTAGGAAAAACACTTTCAACTTTTCCATCCGGTCCAGGAGACATCGACACTCACATCAAATCAATCATTTCTCTCATTGCCACTGATTGTCACTGTAATCTATATCACGTGTCTTCAATCATCTTTTTTTTTTCATCTACATGAATTTTACTTGAAATCTTGTTTAGTTTCATCTTTTTTTTTTTTACTTACTGTTCCCAGAACTGTCACTTAGGACTGCATTGTTTAGATTCTGACTCAGACTCTGATGGGGATTTGAGCCTGAGCTGAGATAAATGCGTGCATTTGCAGGTTTGTTTGACCTGAGGAAACACTCCCGCCTGTTAAAACTATTTCCACCCCTCCCCACCCCCCTTTATTTACTCACCGAGTGTCCTGTTAAGCGCAACCAAGTTAGTGGAGATACTAAAATTGCTTTTACAGCCTTGATGTAGGAACTGGCACAGACTAATACAACCAGAATAAATGAACTCTGTTTCACACACTCTCGAACAGAACTTACGCCGTGGAGGTCTGCATGTCTTGCCAGCCTCTGCTCAGGTTGTTCTTGAACTCGCTCAGAGGATTGACGCCCAGTTTCTGTCTGAGCTCTGCCTGCTGCTTCTCCTTGGACGACAGAACCTGCCTCAGTGTGTTGATCTCCTCTTCCAGCTAAACATGAAAACACACAATGAGCACAATCTGGCACCGATACGCTCCATTTCCATATACAGATTTATTTATTTATTGGTACTGAGTGTAGATGGTCATACTTTGGCCAGTTCTTGGTGAATCTCCTCCCGCTCTTCTTCTGTCATGTTGGTGCTGTTCAGATTCACTTCTGATACCAAGTCTTCTTCAGCCTCCCTCAGTGGCTGGGAATCCATAAACCCTATAAAATATTTAGCAGAGACACTGTGGACATATTCACTGAATGCACAGCCTGCTGAAATTCTGTTGTGGAAGTAAAGTCAGAGCTCATGGGTTCTACAGGTGCTACTTTCATTTCACATTTTTAACATAGACATTCAGCTATGAAAACCGGAAGGAGATTGGTGGATACAAAGAATCCAAATCTCTATCATGGACCAAATATACATGTACATACCCTTAAACTGATTTTAATTACATACTTTTAGAAAACTGTAATATTTTCTCTTCATATAACGTTTAAAATGGTGATCTTTTGCACAGTTAACGATCTATTCATAGATTAATAACTGGAATGACACTACTTTCTCTTTAGGTATTGACAGGTGATTTCTTGACATACATTACTGCCTTTGTGGAGGGCAGATGTGTAAGGCAGAGGTGATAACCACTACACTAAGATCATTCATATATTGCCATCTCTCTGATTGCTTGACAGTTACGTAATCTCAGCCGGCAGCCTGTAAAGCCCTAATCTGGATTAACTCTGTGGGCGAGTCCTCTGACACTGCAGACTGTAGCTCACACGTCCAAGCTAATGCACAGCCAAAACAATGTTGAACAGAAGCCTGTGGACGTTTTATTTATTTATTTTCCAATGTGTCACGGATTCCTCCGCTATCAGAACCAAAAGGAAAAACATCACATGATTTAAAAATTTCCACTCAGTAAATCACATGACAGTAACTCAACATCAAAATGTTATAAACATGGAGGACACACAGTGCTGGTCAACCGTGAATACAAGTGAAAAAGAAAAGGGAAGTTTATTCCAAAGGGTTACAGTAGATAACAGTGTTTAGAGGATGGTGTCACTGCTTCCTACAGCAACCCTTTGTTACATGGCCAGTGCACTGTACGTATGTGTGTGGTATAGGACAACTGTTTGTCATCCACACAATTACAGCACAGAGCTGAAAGGCCCAGCATACGCTCTGCTTCGGAAGGAGAAAGGTATTTTAATCCAGAATGAACTGTGGGCTAATCGTCTTCTGCGCAGTGACTTAAACTGTATATGACGTGGCAGAAATTCACCCAACCTCCACACTGGAGAATAAAGGCTGGAGCGGAGGCTGGGAATGAGACTAAAACAACAGTTAAAGTGCCCCACAGCACGGTGGTATGGAATATACATTGAGATTTAAATGTATGCAAACACAATCTGAAATGTAAATACATGCACAAGTCACTGTGTCTGACTATTCATTCTAGACCAGAGTGTATTTATAAGGAAAGGACCCAGCTGTAACTGTACCTGCAGTGAGGTGTCCTCTTTCTTTAAGTAGCAGCATTGTTAGACAGAGGAGGACACAGAGACGTCAGTACTGACTGACTATGGAAGCTTTGTGTACAGAGACGTCAGTACTGACTGACTATGGTAGCTTTGTGTATAACACACACACCCACACACACACACTTCTTTATCTAAGGTGATATGGGTTAAAGCAGCATGACATGCAGCAAAGGCACACAATTCACAAGTGCAGGTCACATCACTGAACTCAAACCAGTCCTGTATAAATAGTAGCTTTGCACATGACATAAAAGCATTTTCCCTGGTTTGTTTGTGTCATGTTTAAAAAAAGTAAATCCAACAATGTGTACAGTAAATGTAGTACAGGACACATTACTGTGGTACATCAGTGTGGTACGCAAACTGTCTCTCTTATTTGTAATCACGTTTCTCGTTCCCTTTCTTTTTAGTGCATTTGTTTGTTTTTTTGTTTTAATGTTAAGTGTGGTCACGTGAATGGAAGGTTTACTGAAACACCACAGAAACAGTAGCAAGTGTGTGTCCCTTGCTGGTATGCAAAAGCATAGTTTCTTGACACATCCATGTCTGGATGAGTGATCAGAAACGAACATTTTTAGAGAGTGAACTTCAAATTGTGTCTTTTTTCAGTTTCACAAAAGTACATTAAACCAGCCTTTTGTTGCACTGTACAACCATATAACTACTGTAAAATCAGAGGGTACAGCAAAGTGATGCTAAATACATTCTCATCCTCTGAAATGCCACGTGACCCCATGTGGAGGTTTGTGTCAGAGATCAGATCTTTTGAGCAGTAACCAGTAGAGTACTGATGTGGACTCTGCTACACAAAATGTGTACTTAAGCTGCATCGTAAGACTTGTCCTAAATGGCAGCTATAACCCTATCTATAGGACCACAGAGGTCACTGATGTCTAGTAAATGTTCAACCAGAGTAAAGTCTACTCTAATTTATTCCCCTCTTCCCCAGTGGAGACAAGCTGCATGTCCCAGGTGGTGGACATGACATAGGTGTCGGAGTCACGCACTGACTGCTGGCTCCAATCCTCAGAAGAAGAGTAAACCACATCCTCAGTCAATCCTGAGCAAATAACAAAATTACACAAGATAAAATGGAGAGCACTTGACTAATCCTAATTTGGAAGAGAGTGCTTTTCATTACACTTGTTTAAGGCTAATCTTTGAGCCACGTGAAACTGCAGACACGAGTGTTTTATAAGCAAAACACCGCCACCTTGAAAGCGGGGGGAAGAAAGTCGAGTTTTCCAAAACCTGTCCTTCTGTTCCGTCTTAGAAATCACAACATAAATCAACACTCCATCACAGAAGACAGAACCGTGCTGCAACAATGACTTAAAAAAGAAAAACCCCAGTGACATTAAATATATAAAATATTTTGTGTTTGTTCATCAACATATATATTCTGAAATTGAGTCTGTGCACGGCAGCAGCAGTTTTCTGTTTTATGCATCTCATATATATTTGTTTCCGGTACAGTCGAGTCTTACCCTGCTCCCACTCTCCTGTGACTGAGTTAACCCACGCCTCCTCTGGACCCATGCTGCCCCAGTCCACCACTGCATCACCCAGAACGCTAGAGTACAACTCTGCAGCAGAGCAAGGCAGCAGGGCGAGAGGAAACAGAACAATGTTTATGCAGTGACACAACACCCATGTGGGCTAACGCTAACTGTCAATGGAAAAAACTGCATTTCCACAGGAACAGGATTCTGACTGAGGTCTGACCTTTGCAGCAGCGGTCAGGATAAGAACTTCCCTGACCTCTGCAGATCAAACTAATTTGAAAAATAAAATGAATAAATAAGAAGAGAAAGAAAACAGATTTCAAACAATTCAGCAAGAAAACCTAGGGGTTATGGAGTAATCCTTGAATTCCCTGGTAGAAGATACATTTGTCATTACAGCCGCACAGCAGGAGGAAACAGGTCAGCACATGGGTACTGTTGTTTCAGTGGGAGTCATTTCCTTAAGGTTTTCAGTTTCTGACTAGTCAACAGAAGTCAACAGGAATCAACCAAGAAGGGTGACATCAACCTTTAAAGCTCAAACGCCGTCTTTTAATCTTGTAAATGTTCCATTTTAGCCCCTCGCCTGCACATACCTCGTGTTTTTTCCCCCTTTCATTTTGTGCGGAGTTGAATATCTTTGGTCACAAGACTCCTGTTTGGTCCAGTGTGTCATGTGGTCATGTTAAATCGGAGGTCAGGGGATGGTCATATGGCTGTAAAAATCAATTGAGGCTAAACCTGAGGCACCGACAGTATGGGCAGCATACTGATGCAAGTAGCATTGATGGGAACAATAAAAGGCCACATTCATAGGCCTCAGCTATAAATACTTTCTACTACATGAAGTTATCTTGGGAATAGGAAGCACTTTGTCCCAGTCTATTTTATATTTTTGTTCCATTAACATTTAATCCTGTTCCATGTACTTGGTGCAACACTTTATATATTTATATCTATGGCTCTTGGTCCAGATCCCTTTCTAATCAAATGTTTCAATAATTCAGAAGTCACACCCAAATTCACATCAGACTTTCATGAACTAGCAACACAGGAGGCTTTTACATCCAATATCACTAATCATATTAAATGAAGGTTTTCTTTGAAGTTTAAAGGTTTGGTCTTGGTACGTTTCATCTACATTTGTAGATCATCATACTTCATACGTAGTCAGTGAGAAAACCAAGCAGCACTAACAACAAATTCAACAAATAATGAAATCCAGAAACACTTAAAGTAACGGTGATTGTTTGCTACAACTACATTAAATGCATGAGACTTAATAATTATTTCACAACTATTAAAAAAAAACCCACCAACATCAACATGCAGGAATTCACAACAACTAATGAGCAAATGTCAACGCTCCAATTTACTACTTCTAGCAAAATACCATCTTCAAAAAGTTCACTGAGACTCAGGAGGTTTTTGATCACAAGAAAGATCAGAGTCAGAGTAGAATCTCCTGCAAATATCATACATACCAGAAAACTCCTGCATGAAATGATCAGGTAACATTTGTGCATGGAAACTGTAAACAGAACTCGGTCACAGTAGTTTATTTGGCCTGCAGTTTTCCTGTTGTCTTAAACAACACCTCACTGCAGCCTGCTGCTGCTGCTGCTGCATACTGGTTCACTGCTTCTTGACATGACCCACACAGCAACACACTGACACGTGTCCAGTTTGTGTGTGCACAAAACCTGTCATAATAAAGCATACAGTAGCGTTTACACAATTTGTTTTGTTGTTGTTGTTGTTGTTTTTACTGCTTCCCCAGCATGATTGTTTATATATAACTATTGTTTATTCCTGTTACTCTGACCTCAGTGTGTGACGTGTGCAGTCATTATTAAACTTCAGCTCATTATAACATCCACAGACCAGCAGTTCAGCAGAAGTTATTCCATTTTTTTTTCCTTTTTAAAAACATCGTCTCACCTTGTTGTCTGGTTTCCATTGGTGACAGCCTGCAGGTGAACTCCTTCGACAGCCTCCTGAGACTCGGACTCAGACGCTGACTTTATCACTCAAACGCACAGAGACACTGTAACCTGCACACAGACAGTTACAGATAAAACAGAGTAGCTTTGAGCGCAACGCCGCCTCCGTGCGCGTCCACGCCTCCTCAGATGTCACGCGCTGCTTCGTGTCCTTAGGCCGAGCAGCCAATGAGCTTCGTGCGCAGTAATGGCGTTGCAGTCATTCGTCTGGCTTCACTGTCAGTCAACTTCCTCTATGTATTTTTAGAAGTATTACCCAATTCCTCTATACATCCATTAATTTCTAAAAAGTGAATATCTAATTTTAAAACATTGCACCAACCCGACATCAACGTTATAGTGATTTTAGCCTCAAAATTGACATTAATTCTACAGATATGTTCACCTCGAGGGGACCTAGTTTAAAGTGTGAGTGGCCCTATGTAAACCTCTTCTTCTTAGATATTATACTGTGTACATTCCTTAACTACAACCTGCACTGTTTAAAACAGTGGTATTGATTGAAAAACAATATGTATTCTTTTTGTATATTGTTTTAAAACTTTGATTTCATTGTTCAACAGGGTGAAGGGTTCAGTTTGTAATCTGATGACCCCTGCTGGCAATAAAGTGTAGTCACAACTGGAGTTGAATCATTGAATAACCGATTATATACTTTGTGGAAAAATAAAAACTAAATATCACCCTTTTTGATATATTTTATTATATCTGTGTGAAATAATTCAAACCAATTATTTCTGACTCCACTTGGCTATTTATTCTCCATCCTGCGGTTGCATAAATAAACAACTATCAGACATTTTCAACAGAGGCAGCAGATGTAAAAATGTGTGTTTTAGTGCAAACTGAGTTCATAACATTTCTCTAAAGGATGCTTGGCAAAAACAAAAAAAAAACAAACACAAGTTACACACATGTTACTTCTTTCTGACTTAAAGAAATTGGGAGACCCCTTTTAAAATAAACACAGTTCCTAAAACCAAATACCCTCATAATTCCTGAGTTGGAATTATATATTTGATTGTCTAAATAAGATTGAACTGCAGTGTTAAAAAAAAAAAAAGTAACCACGATGTGGATGAATAGAGGGATTACAAAACAAGTATGGGAGAGTGACTGCTCTAAAAAAAACATTCATTTACTTCTGGCCTGCAGCTACAAAAATACAGGCACAATCATGTAAAAGTTATGTTTACCATAACCGACAAAATATTAGCATGTCTTTAAAAAACAAATTATGTATCAAACATGGTGTTTCATTTCGTTTTTTTTGGCAAAATGAAAGGCTATCAGTCGGACAACACACCATGGGGCAATTAATTTTGGAAATAGTGCCATAGTAAGAAAAACAGGAATAGGTCAGCATTTCCTGTTTGTCCCAGAGACAATTGGAAGTAAAAATGACCACATTTCTTTGTAAGCCTGTCACATGGCGGTCAGTGCCAACCAAGCAACTCCTTTAAACATGGTTTAGTGAAACATTTGAAGTCCACAGCAGCTGCCGGGGTAAACTCAATAACTTTGACGCATGCAGGACTGAGCCTTGAACTCCACAGAACAGCAGAGTCAGGCAGAGAAACAGAGTGAAAGTCTGGAGCTGTTCTGACACTGGAGAGTTTTTAATTCCTGGAATCAAATCTGGTTGCTAAGCAGCTCAGGGCAAAGGATCAGGAAGCTTTTTTTTTGGAATCATTGATGCTGTTGTGCTGTTTCGGTGGCACAGCTCATGTAGACAGAGAGCTGTGGATACAGTGAACATAAAAAACAGGACTCCCTGAGAGAGAGAGAGAGAGAGAGAGAGAGAGAGAGAGAGCACTCACATCTCGGTTTTGGGGTTAAAAACTACTAAAGAAATTGCAATTATTAATGCTTATACCTGCGTGTATGTTTAATCACAGTAAGACTGTGCTTGATGGCAGTGGATTTAAATTCTTAAATGTAGAAAATTATTCTGCCTGACGGATTAAAGACTAATGTAATTTCACTGGATTAAAAAAGACCCTGCTTTCCTTCCATGCTATAATCCTGAATCTAGTCACGGGTAAAAGATAAAACACGCTACACTGTAGCAAAGAATACAAATCATCGCTAAGCTCGTGAAATGCCTTTGTATCACACACCCAGTTTTCAAACATTTCCATTTTTTCTCAGATGAACGAGGGACATCATAAGGTTGCATTTTGAACTTTTTGGTGAATCTAAAACATGATCAGTCATGATGTTGGCCAGGGTTCAGTATATTTTAGTGGAATGAAACCTCAACCTGTAACAACTCTACAACGAGCCCAGCAACCAAACCTCTGTAAAGGCAAAAGACTGAAAGTCTAAGAAAAGCCAAGTCATTTGTGTGTCCAGCTGTTTTTGATTTTGGCTTTTGCACCATTTTCACAGTAATGATGCAGACGTACAGCAGGTAAAGAGTAAGCGACTACAGCAGTGACTACAGCTACAATCCAACATGGATCCAAGGAAAAGGATAATGCACACATGTTTAGGTCAGGGGTCTCAAACTCTGAGCTGAGGGCCACTCCTGCAAACAGTGTTGGATTTTAATACTCCCAAGCAGTCTAATGTAAAACAGCAAGTAAAAATCTTTGTTTTTGATTCTTAAACGACCAACTAAAGCACTTTAATAACTGAAAAGTTTCAAAAAAATGAATAAAGTGCAAAATGAAATTATTATTATCTAGTCATGAGCCAGACACCAGGAGTTTTGGGGTTGGAAGTGAGCTCCCGGCCAGAGGCTTGAGGCTCCTGTTTTAGACAGACGTATACATTAACTATTAACATTAGACACCTTATGTAGAAAGAACCAGAAGTGTATCCTCAACAACAAACACTTTGCAGCCCCTCTGGAAAATCCCTGGAAGCCATCATGAATGTGCTGCCTCCTGGTGGTCAGGACTCAGCTCCCTGCCCTGGCTGAACAGGTCCAACAGCCTGACCGGCCCGAGCTTCTGATTTCTACATTTCCTCTAAACACTTTGAAACCGCAAAAGAGCTGCACATGTGTACAGCCCAGCCCTAGAAGGAAGTACAGACAGACGGGAAGATGAACACACAAAGTCAAGAGATGATGTAAATTATCGAAAGAAAACACCACGGAGACGCAGTCTCCATAAATGATTCCAATACGTCTTTTTGGGGTCAGTGCACTGAAGGCTGAATGTCTTTGGAAAACTTTTAAGCCTTCCAGGGAGAACTTGAGAGCAGGCAGTAGGACATTATCCAGCGTTGCTAAGAATAACAATAGCACAGTAGTACTATCATTACATCCAGCCCACATTCAGTTCTACCGGGTGGGCTGTCCACACAAAAATCAATGACAACAAATAGGGAGGGGAGGGGGGTAATAGAAAAGTCCAGCTCCTGTTACATCAGTAAGAACTTATTTATACAGTATGGCTTGTATTAAGATTTCACTTCATGTATTTTGTAACATGGTTCACTAGGAGTCAGTTTGACACTGATGCTGCTGTGAGTGAACCTTTTTTTTTATCTCTACGGTCCAACATAATCGCTCGCCACTAGTCTCGCAATACCCAGTGATCCAAACACAAAAGCCGGTACAGCACCTACAAATGCAGTAGAACTTAACTTTAGTTGGTAATACGTGACATTGTTATTTGACTCAGACAACACCCTATAACTGAAAGCGGCTGAAAGTCTTTTATACAGTGTGATTAAAAGAAATCGGGATGTAACCCAGTTCTAAAGTCGTTTTATGTCTTAACATTTTAGAGTTGACTGAGGTGTTTCTGAATTTATCAGCCACCTTTTCTGGGTGCTGCTCAAACCTGGATATCCTCTATATTTCCATCATACTGAAAATATAGAGAATACCGGCATCGATTTCTCAATTAGGTTATGTTTAACAAATCAAAGTAAAAACACAAATGTTTGAAACTAGTTTTACTACAGTTTTAGAGCGGTCCCAGCTCTGGTTCATGTGTAGCTGTAGTGGACATGTGTGAAAATGGTCAAATTTGTGTAACAGCCATGTGGTTTCTTTCTCTTGAATCCAATTCTAATGTTGACACTTATTTTTATACGTTTCCTCCAGGGGTCCGGCTCCTCGCTAATGGACATTTGTGATGATGTTCTCGGACGTTTCCTATGACTCAGGATGGCGTGTCTGTCCCTGAGGAGTGGTGGGTGGGCGTCTGGACGGTCTGGAAGGATTCATAACCAGCGTCCAAACCCTTGGGTATTCTCCTTCTTTCTCCTCTTACACACATAATAAACCGGTACAATTACCAAACCTGGGGGAAGATGGGAGAATAAAATAAAAACAAAAAAAATAAATCATGAGTCTTTTTTTGTCAGGTTCAATGGACAGAGCAGGGAGACAGTGATTATATTAACTATGCAAATAAACATGAATCTGCCATCACAGCATGTCAGCCTGAAGTGGATCATCTGTCAGACATACAGACGTGGGGATGGGATTAACACTAATTACAGTTCAGCTCAAGCATCACCAGTTCACAATGCTGCCTGACAGATGGCCCACAGTGTCTCCTGTTGGACGTTAGTTCCAACAAGTAAAATCCAGTTGAGCAGCCAGTGAATATGTGTGGTTCAATAGTGCTAATGATATGTGTGGGAGTGAAGATGTCCTTGACACTGCAGCTGCACCGCTTCTGTGAAAGCCAACGTCTGCAGCCACAGCATTTAGATGGTTTGTGTTTGCTGCTCCTCCCTGAAGCTTCATTCAGATTATGTGTGTGTGTGTGTGTGTGTGTGTGTGTGTGTGTGTGTGGATGTGTTTGCATGTAATGGCATTACCTAACACCAGTCCGAGAGCTCCGAAGACCACAAGTAGCACGATGACCACTGGAGCAATCAGCACTTTAGTGGCTGCAGAGTAAAAGAGAGAAAAACACCTATTACTTTACATTTGGTGAATAAACACTGTTTCAAAATGCCCAGGTTTAACTTTAGATTTCAGCATGTATCTTAAACTCACTTCCATCACATTTAAAGAGTTCCTGTGACAAGATATCCAAGCTACTGAGTGGATAAGACTTTCTCCGTGAGCTCCGTTTCCACTAAATTGTTTCATAGTTAAAGTAAAAAGTGCAGTGCTAACCGTCCATGACACCAGAACAGCGATGCGGGCTGTAATGAGGAAATAGCTCTTGTTAGGGACAAATTAGCTCGTGGTCTGACGTGCTCCCCGCTGATATAACAAGCTGTAGCTGTCATTACAAACAGAGTCAAACAGAACTGTCAGAGGAGTTCTTGTTCCTGCAGGCTTACTCATGCAGTAACCTGATAAATGTGAGGAGATAATTATGATTAACATAATCTGATATAGCCAGCGACTCCTTCAAACTTCGTTAGAAAGCAAACGGCTTAAATTCACTCTCCGATTCTCCGGATATACAACTGTGACCTCTCTTAAAACTGTAATGGTTTTAATAGTATATGCCAACAGATTTATGAAAACCTATCAAGCTGATCTGGAGATTAAGCTCTCATGACACAGACCATGGTCTTCTATTCATTCTAAAGATTTTTTGTTTTTTTTTACTGGATTTAAATCAAGGCTCTGTGCAGGCCGGTTATTACCATTTGTAGGAATAGTTCTTTGCTTGTTTATATATACATATAAGAATATGAATATAATTCCTCACAGTTTGTAAGTAAGTGATTAAATGCTTTGCAGTATTTGTTTTTCCAACATGAACATGGACATTCTGCCCCAGTCACGCAGGACCAGGTTTTGTTGATGGGACACAGCCAATTTCTGCTGCCTAAAAATAGAAACATGGCCACAACTTAGTGAACCACGCCCAATATCTAGACATGGTCAAGGATGAACGGAAATAGGGTGAGTAAAAACTGGGACATTTCAAAAATGACAAATCTTTGTATATTTTGTTTGTATACATGTTGTCTAACTGCTTCACTCTGAGTCAAGCACAGCCAACACTCCACACTAACAACTTCATAACTGACAGGAGCCTCTTCGGTGTGTTATTACATTTCAGAACATGGATTTAACTGTGTGCACGAGAAGCAAATCGAGAATTGTTTTCCACACCACTACATTTGTATAGAAAACAAACCTACCACAAACGGATCCTCTTATTAACCGTCTCAGGTGAGGTTTGTCGGGCAGATATCGATATTTGCAGCCAAACACGCTGAGGTTGGACGTGTGGTCCCCAAAAAACCTGTCAAAAGACCAGGTGCTGATTAAACCAGAGAGCTGCAGACAAAAATGCATGAAAACAAAGGCTGAGGGAGTCGAACCTTAAGTGTCGATAGCGCTCACCACAGCGGTAACAGAAGTTTGTGTTGCACTGTGTACAAGTCATGTGGTCACATCCCTCCGTTCTCTGAATATGAATCTGGAGACAGAAAACAAACACATGGAGATGGGAGGTTTAGTAGTCCTAGCATGAAGTGATATGCAACTTTGTGACGGATACATGTTCTTTGAAAAATTGTAGAAACTTCCAAAAACTGCACTGTTTTTTTTTTTCAACATCATCACTCCAGACCTCATGAAAACTGACCTTGACTGACCTGTCTGCAGTTCCGAGCCACAGTAGACTGTTCACTCTCCCCTCTTTGTTTTCTGAACTGGTTTATCACATCAAACCAGTAGATCAGATTTAGAGATTCCAAAGGAGTTACAACACAAATTAAGGATTTTACATTTCGTACATTTCGACTAAGTGTACCAGCTGTCTTGGCCATTGAGTTTGGACTTGGCTTCCCTAAAGTAAGCAGTCCTTCTCCAAACAAGAAATGATATTCAGCTGATTTCATTCCTTTTTCCCCTCGCTGTAACCCAGCCTGACACCAATTTGTTGGCTTCACAGTAAAGTGCAACTGTGCCACAAGGAGCAGCACAGCAGCGTGACACACACAGATGGAAAGCCGTTGCCCCTGTGAGCAAACATTTCCCATAAACCGGTAATTAGTCTAATTTATGCCTTCCTTTAGTCATGTTCCGACAGTTAAATTGGATGCTGTGTAGTCTAACTTGGTTGTAATGAGACAGAGAAATGAGCGCTGGCCAGTGTTCTGACAGTCAGAGTCTAGCAGACATTTTCTTTTTTTTTTCCAATATGTGCCTCATCTGTGCATCTCTGATCCGTTGTGCCACATGCACTTTAAAACCGTGGCTCCATCCCGTTCTCTGGAGCGGACCATCCATCATCTGTCCCAGCTTTTAATGCTTCTTTACCTTCATCGATTTATTCATCTACATTGATTCAGCTCTCCATCAGTCAGTCCTTTCCATTTACCCACACCCACGTTGCACTGCAGCAACAGCCAGCAGTGGCCATGTCTGCTGCTGATGCTCAGACACTGCCTGTTCTTACCTTGCACTGAGGACACTTCTGGGCGTTCCTTTGTCCATGTTCTATTACACTGGCCCAGGTTCGTAGCAGCTTGTCTCCTTTCCTGTATTCACGGCATTTGAGACCGTTGTGCCAGGGGGCGTGGCATTTGAAACACCATACAAACTGGCAATTGTTGCACTGAATCTACAGCAGAGACAGAAAAAGAAGACCCTCACAGAAACTGCCTTGGGTTATGTAGTCTAACTGAGTGTGTATCGGTACCCACCTTGTACTTGTGCTCAGAGTGGTGGGCATTGTGCTTATTCAGGGTGGTGAACTCACTGCACTGGGGGCAGGGCTTGGTGCTGGAATCCAACTTATTTAGCTCCAAAAAGTAACGATATTTGGCCACGTCCTCAGTGGCTAAGTGAGATACCACCACGCCTTCCTCTAGGTAACCGCTGCACTCTGGGATTGGACAACTGATGTAGGGTTTGGCGACTCGCACCTGGGGAACCATCACAGAACCATTGTGAACGGAATTACAAACTGAGCTAAAAACACCAAAAGAAATTAGGAAAAATGTCAAATCAATGTCAGCTGGTCAAAGACTTTTTCTTTAAAAAAAAGTAACTGTTGGCCTCTTTTGCAGTCTAAGAAATTCTCTCTGAATGCCTCCTGTCGGTGAAGGGGCTGCAAAACAGTTAAAACACTTTAAATGGAAGGAAAAAAAAATAAAGCCAAGCTAAGCTTTGTAAAAATCCCGTCCCCAGTCTTTTAGAAGAATGTGGGATTTTGGTGTCTACTGAGACTGGGAGACAAAGATTTAGTATTTTATAAAAATGAAAAGATGAAGGTTTTTGACATAGGTGTCTGTAAATTTGAGAGATTTCCCCCATGTGTTTAAAACTACAGCAAACAGAAAGTGAAAAAAAATAGCCTCAGGTTCTGCAGGTTACACATTGTTAGCTACATCCTTTGCTCTTTTTGTCACTCCCCCAACACAAACACACACACAAACACACACAAACAACCACACACCCTACTACAGCAGTATGAAAAGATATCCTTGTTAGAACGAGTGCTGCTGTGTTACTATTGTTGTGACAACAGTGAGCTTGTGATCATGGATGACCACTGACAGACTGGTTAAACCAGAGGTGGACTCCTGTACACGAGTC
>NC_024313.1:4050467-4076619 GCF_000523025.1 Cynoglossus semilaevis | reverse complement strand
CTCTTTCCATCTCCCTCTCTGTCTCTCTATGAGCACACAGATTCAAACTGACAACCGTGGGGTGTGTTAACCATGGGGATAAATATCAGCAAAAGAAAATCTACGTCAGCCAAGTTTATAACCAAACCATAAAGATATCAACTATATTAAGTACTGGTGGGGTTAGAGCAATCCTGGAACCCCTGTACCTTTAGCCCTGCTAATAAAACAAACAGAAACCTACACCAAAATAAACAGCTGCTGACATGAGCTTCATTCTTCCTGAAATCAAGAGGCTGGTTACTGTTCTACCTCTTTCTCAGCAGTGTGGTTAGAGACAAAGCAGTGAAATCCACCCTCTCACTGCATCCATTTACTGTCCTCCTTACTGAAGTGCCTCGGAGCAACACTCTGCACAGGGCCGTACTCTGCAAATACCTCTTGCTTAATGATTACTGTAGCTACCGGAGGCTGACAGCAAGTAGACACTAAACAGCGATCAGGACATTAACGGAAGAAAATTTCCACCTCCACAAGATAAGTTTACACGACTCTTATCTGTGTTTATCACGGTGCCTCTGTATGTGTGTTCAATTATCCTTAGCTGTTTATCTAAGGAAGATAAACACACATATAAAGGTAGCTTTAAAACTGATAAACGTGGTTTTTATCAAGTTAGATTTACCAAGATTATGGCACCATTGAATGCACTAGGCACTAAAAAACAACCAAAATAAAAAAAAACCAAAGCAATAAAAAAACCAAAACATTGCAGGACACTTTAGCTTTGGCGCAGGTAGCAATTGGCAATTTGCCTTTTGTTCACTGAGTGCTTATTTCCACGACTGCCATGCTGAATATTAATGGGAGTAGATGTTTAAACTATGAATAATTCAACTGCTTTGTGTAACAGTAAATCATGATCAGGATCAATGAATCACAGCTGTGACTAGGCTCTTTGTTTTTCATCAAATTGCAAAGGTCACACAAGGTAAGGTATATTCTCTGCAAAAAGGGAACAGAGGTGTAGGCTAAGTTCTAAGTAATTCATTAAATTAATCACACATGAGACATTAATGCAGCAACACTGAGGACAAGTGTTATCAAAGCATCACCACTGGAGCCAATAAGTGCCTTTTCAGTGAACTGTTTGAACCAGAAGGCACTGCAGCCACGAGGCATACTTACTCTGTATACTCACTCTTTGTTCTAACTCTGTGTGGACTGACTTATGAGTTTGTTAAAGTGCAGCTGCCAAAAACATGCTCCCGGGCCACGCACGTTCTCACAACATTTCTGGGCAGAATGCATTGTGTGTGTGGAATTGAAAAATGCCAAAGAAGGCAAGCGGTAAGTACAGTACACACTTGCAAAGGGTCTGAACGGAGGATCCTCCATCTAAAAGCTGCCCTGAGGTCAGAGGAGGAATTCTGCTAAATAAAACCACCAATAGACGAAGTGGGTTGATGTGGGAGGATTCTACTCCTAGAGCCCTTGAACAAGAGCTCTAGTAAAACACTGACTTCAGATGTTCAGCCGTGACATTTGAGTAAATTATAAAAGACAACTTTGTCTTAGTACTCGAGGTTTCAGCCTGTCTGATGGAGGATTAGTACTTTTCCATGAATCCCAGAGCTGCCATGCCCCTGCCTTGAGGCACATCAGTTACCAAAACATGAGACATAAATGTGTATCAGAGGAGATATTTTGTTTGGGTTCCTTCACTATAAATATAGCATGTGTATCTGAAGTGTTATGATCGCTTATGCTTGCAGTACTTTAGGGTTCTAGAAGTTATTAAATCATTATATAAATAGAAATGAACAACCATTTGACTGCACTGAACTGTAAGAAGTATTAATGATCTGTTATCCCTCCTAGGATATTAGAATTCGGTCTTTCACCAACCTGTGAGCTGACGTAGAGTTTCAGACACTCGTCACACACAGCCTTTCTGCAGCAGGGCAGGGGTGCGATGGTTTTGTCTTCCAGGCACACCCGGCAACTCTGCGCCGCACTCTCTGCACCGTCATTTTCTTTGTACACCTGATGGGCCATGTCCCCAAAAGGATCCACAAGGTCGTCCAGTGTATACAGAGGGCGGTCTGGGGTCGAAAACATGACCCGTCCGGACTCAAGGTCCACATCCAGTTCTTCAAAAGAAGCAGTTTCATAGTAGTGGCTGGTGCCTTCAGAGTCTCTTCGCTGGCTGTCATTGGCGATACAGTACACTGTGCAGTAAACGTGTTCTTTGACACAGAAAGATTCATCTAAATTCGTCTCAGTGTTGCTGTCACTGGAACATAAATAATGGCATTGGACTGTCTGTTGATAGGGGCTTAACTCACCCACGGTTGGCTCGTTTTTACTCCCGACGGCGCCCGTTTCTCTGTCCGACGTTGCACAGTCTCCACATTCGCTCCCATTGTCATTGAACGTGTCATTACAGCTGTTTACAGTGTGTGTTTCTTGCTCGTTGCTCTGCTGCATCCGCCCGTTGGAGTTTAGGCGAAGAGAGTGAGATTTTACAACCCCGAAATTCCTCCTCAGAATTGCCACGGCACTCGCTCTCCTCTTTTCTACTCCTCTGCCGTTGCAGTTGTTGTTGTTGTTGCCCTCCTCCTCATCCTTCTCCTGGCTGATCCTCTCCCCGAGCTCCTTCTCAGCCCCGTCCAGAGAGAAGCGAGATTCTGATCTGGTGACACGTCGGCTCAAATCACTGACCGACCGCTCAACTTTACCGCAGTCCCTAAAGAAAGTTTGTGTCGGTAGGTTACGGGACACTCTCGCCCGCCCCTCGTCCAAGGTGCTAATGAAACTGGGCATTTTACAGGCGTCAGTTACCTGTCCGTCATCTTCCATCCCCGGTTTGGCTCTCACCATCTACCGGGCTTCTCTCCCTTGCAAGGACCTCTAGCTTTAACTCCGACCACACCAAAACAAAACAAAGCCAGCACCTCGCTGCTTCCGGGTTTAGTCGTCAGCATGAGTGAGTGCAGTGATAGGCGGAGGGGAAGCCTAGTGGTGAACTGTAGCCCTGACAGATCTGTCTGAGCACAGACACCAATTAAACTATCACAGTGGATGCATTCATTATATCTGTCACATCTGGCTGACCTCTTTTGACCTGTCCCTTTATCAGGGGTCCCTGCAGCAGTAATCCAATAGATTTGGCACCGTTTCTAAACTGCTCCTTCTAAAGTTACCCTCCCACCCAGGGCTGGTAATGGGGATTAGGTAATTGAACATTAAACGTCCCATTATGCATCGATGCACTGCAAAGAAACAGTAACAAATCAAATTCCGTGCAGATTTGATTTGATAGTTTAGAGTAATAAGAGGATAATGGTTGTTATCGTAAGGTGGCAGGTTTGAATCCTGCCAACCATGACCTTGGGGGTCTATAGACAAAAAGTCCCTCACTCCCCAGGAGCAA
The DNA here is from genome assembly GCF_000523025.1 of Cynoglossus semilaevis. Classification (NCBI taxonomy): domain Eukaryota; kingdom Metazoa; phylum Chordata; class Actinopteri; order Pleuronectiformes; family Cynoglossidae; genus Cynoglossus; species Cynoglossus semilaevis. The sequence goes on along the minus strand of NC_024313.1, from coordinate 4,073,204 downwards.
ATGCAGAGGACACATATCTTGTATGTTTTGGTGTCTACTGTTTATGCCCAACAGGGGTGTCCAACACTTGGTTCTCCAAAAGGCTACTTTCACAAAATAAAAATGACTGAGAGCTACTTGTGTTGTGTGATTTATTCTCATAGCTGAATTCAAACAAACTTAATACGTTTTCTTTGCCTAAACATGTTTAATATGTCACTGAGCATATATCACAATTTATATTAAAACAACACCAAAGTATTATTGTAATTATTGCTGCTGCTGTTGTTTGGCAACATGGCAGACCAAAAGGAACATCCATGTATTCATGGCCCAGAATTGTTCCTCCACTTTGACCAAATAAACTGTTTTTTTAATGTTATTTTCTGCAGAATGGCGCCGTCTTCTGGTTAACCGACTCTTCTCTACAACTGTGTGGCAATCGTCATTAAAGATATAAACACAGCATTCATGCTGTGCGGTAGCTGACTAAGTTTTATCTTTATTTACGCGGATATTAAACAGTAGCGAAATTATAAAAGGTTGAAATAAAAACTTTTTGAATCAGTGTTATCATTATTCATCTTAATTTTATTTTTAATTCGGTTTTCTACTATCGAAATATATCTATTTTACTCATGTTCCACAAGGGTAGGGTAGCCGAGTGACACAATTTTTGATAGGATTTTATTTAGAAATGCTGTCGGTTGTTTGGTTTTAGCTCCGCCAACAACAAGTTCCGGCCAAGAGTTTGTCTGCACGTTGGGCCCTCTACTGGCAAAAGGGAGGAATGCAACTGATGTAATGTACCATTGCATTTCAACGATTGGTCGATCTGATGTGCGATTGCACCTCTACAATTGGTTCGTAGTGATGTGCCATTGCACTTCAACGATTGGTCGATCTGATGGGCGATTGCGCCTCTACAATTGGTTCTTAGTGATGTGCCATTGCACTTAAACGATTGGTCGATCTGATGTGCGATTGCGCCTCTACAATTGGTTCTTAGTGATGTGCCATTGCACTTAAACGATTGGTCGATCTGATGTGCGATTGCACCTCTACAATTGGTTCGTAGTGATGTGCCATTGCACTTCAACGATTGGTCGATCTGATGTGCGATTGCACCTCTACAATTGGTTCGTAGTGATGTGCCATTGCACTTCAACGATTGGTCGATCTGATGGGCGATTGCGCCTCTACAATTGGTTGTTACTGATGATCGTTCTCGCTGTCTCAAACCACGTCCGCTTATGTCCTGTTTACCGTTACTTTACGCCCTCTGCTGTCAGAACAGAGCAATTGCACTCATCAACAACCAATCGTTAATGTGAAATTGCACATCAGTTGAAGTGCAGACAATGTCTTTGACCGGAACTTGTTGTTGGCGGAGCTAAAACCAAACAACCGACCGCATTTCTTAATAAAATCCTATCATAAAATGTGTCACTCCGTTACTGTACCCTTGTGGCACGGGGAAAAAATAGATATCTTATATAGTAGAAAGACGAATACGAATGTAACACTTTTAATGTATTTTCCTTTGCTCTCACGTTATTTTTCACACAACTGGATCCCAAAAAAAGCAGTTTTTCTCAGAAACAACATACTGAAAAAATAACTGTAAAAAAATAAAATGTATGAAGGAACAGCCAAAAATCGTAATCACCATTATTTTGATTCGTATTGGAATTACAATTTAAAACAATGATTGATTGGTTTGAGAATTTGCTATTAATAAACCTCAACCTTTATATAATATAAAGATAATTAATAATGAATTTCATTTACAAATTGCTGATTAGATTTCTGTTTCCACAAGGCTTTTAAAAGATTGTAAAAGAACAATTGCCAGTGATGACAGAGCATATTCTGTAGGCCATACGCTGCATGGATTAAGTTAAGACTATTTCTCTGGAGTCCGTAAGTAAGAAATGTATCATCCAAATTTCATCTGAATGTAGATCATCTGCTCGGGCGGCCCCCCGATTTAGAAAAGTATTAGTTCTTATCTTTTCTTCTTAATGGAATGCTGAGGTAACGTTATGGCACTCTAATTGATGTAGAATCTCTGTAGAGTTTAGTGAGCGAACCAAATTCTGCTGGGATTCACTGACGGTTTACAACAGACACACGAGCCATATTTAAGAATCAGAATTGATAGTTCTATTTCCGTGTCATCTCAGCTCTGTCAAGATCATAATTAAATAATTAGAGTGGGGGAAAAATACAATATGTGCCACTTTAGCCTAATAATGTGAATTTCCACTCTATGTGACAGGCACACATCAACATTGACTGGAGATGTGCACTGACAGCCAACTCCAGCTTCCACAGCCCAGAGCCCTTCAGGTGGACTCCGTGTGTCAACTTCAAAGATCTTGACGTGGATCTTGGCTTTTCATCTTCAAGCTCTATCCTCCCAAAACCCAGATACAAACCTGAGCTCCCATAGGTTAATACGGCTTGGCCGGTCATAGTCGTAGCCTCTGGTAAAAGTTGAATCCTCATGCATTAAAACATATTGCATGTGTAACTGTTTACAGGCCTGAGACCCTTGAGAAGTCACAGAACATCCAGTGCCTGAAACCAAAGACGGCTTTATCATGTTTGAGTCAACTTAGAGAAAATACAAAATATTATCATAGTCAACTCTGCAGGTAAAAACAGGAGCCATCTCCAGAATACTCTGTCATTCATTTATCTTATTGTAAGAAGAAAATTCAGCAACTAAGAACTTGAGAAACCAGTTATGAATCAAACAGAAAATCGCAAAATCATCGGACACAATTACTATTCAACTTTATTATGATAATGTTTAGCTGTTAACAATCAATGAAAAGCTAAAGTAGATTTAATTATACTAGTTAGCTCTTATGGGGTAGACAAACGTAGACGCCGACTGAGTTAACCTAATTCATAATTCATTTTTATTGGGGGGATTTTATTGTTTATTTTTGGCTGCGACTTGTTCTGTTTTTCATGCTGTAATCCCCAGTGTAAAGAGGTGTTTTACTTTGCTTTTGTTCCTCCCTACTTCATCATGATTATGCACATGCAGCAGGTAGTCACCATGCAGCACGCAGTAGTATTTGGAACATTCTGTTCAGTATTCTGCAATGTATGCACTTTTTTTTCCACCAGTATGAAACACATCCTTATGCACAATACTCGTTTAATTTTTTTTTTATAAGGAAAATAAAATGGCAGAATTTTTCTAACACAGCCTTTAGATAAACATATCAAATGGGTTGTTGGTTCTACTGTAGTTTCTCATTAAAGTCATATTCTGCCAGTGTCAGGGTGATTCGTTTCCTTGTCCTTGCTGCACCTCTTGGTTTCAGTGTGAAATGCCAACAATGATAGGAAAGACTTTAGGGCTGCACAGATAAGTAGGTGATGGGACATGGTGGTCCAATCAGAAGGTTCTGAGTTCCACCAAGTCTGGTGAAAGCCCAGGGAGGACACTCAGGGGTGGAGTCTCTAAAAACTACCTCGGCGATCATTTAGTTTTATTAGGTTTCTTGAATATTTTATTGAATTTTCAGTGTGTTTTCTCTGAAGCACCGGGCAAAATAATAATAATAATAATAAAATGTTTTTTTACATTAATTAATTCACCTTTAACTGAGGATATTGAATTAGTAAAAGCACTTTTTATTTAAAGTTAATCTCAAAGTAAACAACTTAGCGTGACAATATTTTGACACTGTGAATACAAAAAATGTTTGGAAAAACAAAGAACAAATGGACGACTTAATCTCTTCACTGTCTACTTTATTACCAACTGTCTAATTTATGTACAGTCAGTCGCCTGAAAAACAAAATCAAGAAAAGAAGCATCAAACGTCTGGTGTGATAATGGACGTGTGTGGACGGAGGAAGAACCGAGCTGAGCAAAGAAATCAAGGTACTAACATCATGTTATGAGTTGTTGTCAACCACTGTTTGTCACATGATCACATTATTATTATAATTCTTTTTTTTCACAATATTTTGTCTTAAATCCAAACCATTTCTCCAGGCGTCAATGATCAACATTTTCTTAGAACCGAAAAGAGTGACTTTACTCCCAAATTAATGATATATTCATTACACGTCATATTAATAATAGAAGTGTACACTGGTCCCATTAGTGTAGAGCTTTAGAAGTGAGTAGTTAAACACTGTGAGACTCAACGTTATAATTGGAAACTTTACATTAGCTTTAATGAAGGTTGACAACGATAAAGAGTAAAATAACGTCTGGGCTCTGGAAGGTTCTCCTCCCTGTGCAGAAGAGCAGTTTTACACCTAAAGACATAAGCTCTCCTGACTGCTGCACACTTTAAATGAGAAAATAAATAATTCAGTAAGTAGAGTCTGTTTTATAATTACTATAACTGTTGTTATTGCTTTTCATTAACTATCCTTATTGAATTCTTCCTCCACCCAAAACCCACAATGATCTTTGTACTGTTGGAGCAGACACAGAGCCGTAAACTCTGATGTACTGCTCTCTCTCTCTCTCCCAGTATCTCTCTAATTCACACACACACAAAACAAACACAGGCCCTTGTATTGGTACATTTTCATCCCCCAGTGCAAGGTGATCATAATAATAAAATAAATTCCATGAATGAATAAATAAATGAAAACATTCACTTTTTTTCACATCTTAAAAAATGGAAATGAAAAAAAAAAGTGTAGTCTGGAAATTCATCTGAACATTTTTTACAGGATATCTGTGTTGAAATTCTTGTTGATGTGAAACATGACCAAATAGAAACTGATGACTGCAACACAATCCAAAAAGTTTAAACAGAGGCAAAGAAACAGAAGTAACTTTTCAGAACAGTAACAGGAAACTGATCTGGGAATAATACTGCATCAACTGGTACCATTACTACGACGTGTAAAAAGGGCTTTCCTCTGTTCAGACTATTGTTAGAACTAAATGTCGCAGCTTCCAATTGTACTATTTTTATTTTAGTAGATCCGTGTGAAATGTCCCTTTTCTGATTTAAACAAAGTTGATGAAAATGACCAAACTGCACATCTTAGTTTTAATGCATTTATTAAATCTGGGAATGGGATTTGGATACACGGCAACTACTGAAGGTGGGAATCTCTGTGATTTAGTTTATTAAAAACCAACATTCTAGAGTATTTATGAGTATTCATCATAAATATGGACGTCAGTATGTTAGAAAAATGAAAATGAATGTCAAACTATCATGAGGTTTGAATGAAGAAAATATGGACTATAGTGCAACTATTTGACTTCACACCTGGTCCTAATCTCTGGTTTCACACGACTTTACGGTTAGAAGAAGTAAAACGAAGTATAGTCCCACTTTTACACAACATCGTACATTAGTAGTCGACTAGAAAAAACAGTAAACACGGCCACATGTTATCAAAAAACGTCTAGAAGTTCAAAGTTACATTTCTTCGTTTTTACAGCTATTTTGCGCCGTCACCTGGCAGACACTCTCTGACTGTTATAGAAAAAAAAACACAAAGTTCACATTTAGGACTCTCGGAAGAGAGCGGAGGAGCATTCAGCAAACCAAACTGTTCCTGTGGAAGGTAGCTAGTTAGTCACACGCAGCATGAGATTAAATACACAACAGTTTGGAAACACTTCATGCAAACACACAAAATGCCTATTTTTTCCCTGCTCCACAGAGTGAGTGTCAGGGAAGCCCACCCATGGAGCAGCGGCTTTTAACAGAAATCAAGAGCTGGGGATAAGTGTCAGAGTGAGGTGGAAGTCAAACGCTCAGATCACTTAGTCAGAGGGACAGGTTTCCTTAATCAATGCTTGCCTTTTAAAATCATAGTCCACGTGGTCCAAGCGGAGGATTTGGTCCGGCGACTGGTAACGGTAATCTGTACTTGTGCAACATAATCAGCTACATTTGAAAGAGAATGTTAAATTCAAGAGGAGAATTAAAAAGTGAAATCTGTCTGGAATGCAAACGGTAGAGAATATTCTCACTGGTCGTCCAACACTGGACACCAGGTGGAAGTCAACCTGAGACCTGTTGTTTTTGGTCCCAGCGTGCTGCGTTCAGGGAACCACACTTTATAGATGTCTATGTGGTGTGTGTGTGTTGGCACTTTCATCATGGAAACATGAGCTGTCAGGTGGGGAGGAGACTCAAGCCTGGAATAGTTTTTCCTTCTCGTTGGTCCACGGTGTGTCCCTTTGCTTTCCTTGTCTTGAGCCCAACTGAGGCGCTCTGTCTCCACAGGGTGATGACATCACTGTCTGTTACGTCTTTTTGATACGAAAAGCCACGTCCACCCTGATTGTCACTACTGTAAGAGGTGTGTCTTTTCTCTTGGTGCCGACGCTGCCCATGGAAAAGTTCCACAGAACTGGATGCTGTAGCTGGCGACTGATGGGTATTTCATGTGACCTCCATGTGAGCACTATTCAAATATAAATCAAACAGGAACAGAATCTGGATGTGGTGTTGAGGTGTTGACCTCTCGCTGTACCTGGGAGTTTTTCTTACTTATTATTATTGTCTTCATCCCTTTCTACCTGACTGCCTTCAGTACGAAGAAATGTTTGGGCAGCGAGGGACCAAATAAAAATGGAAAAATGTCCAGTCTGACTCAGTGGAGGAAAAAACACAGTTTGACATTTGAGAATTTGTGGCTCAAAAATGTTTCTCTTCAGTCTCTCACTGGTTCCTGTCTGATGTGGTCTACCTGCTGGAGCCACGAGTCAAGGTTGAAGAATTCCATTCTGTAAACATTATAAAGATTCACATTACTCGTGTGTGTGTGTGTGTGTGTGAGCCTGCTTCCTGTACATGTGAACAAAGGTGACGATATCATGTAAATATATACACACACCACACTGTCCTTTAACATTCACAGATACTGAAGGAAATGAGAAGGATGTGTGTGTGTGTGTGTGTGTATCATGTACTGTACATGTATCAAAGTCCAGCCATGTTCACATCAGGCCTCTGTCTCTGCAGTGTCAATGAATGGGAGATATTTGTAGTCTGGTACACAGTACTTTAATCAGTAGTCTTTTTCAGAGATACTTGATAAGTTGAAGTGCAGTGTTTAATCTGTGAGGCACGCCGAGCATAAAGAGCTCCAGGGACACTTCAGCAGGCTCTGCTGTGTACGCAGGGATTATGAGACAGGAGAGCTCTTTGTTGCACTAGAACGTCACTGAAAGCAACTGGTTCCGGCAGATCACTGGCGTCGTGTTATTTCCTGACAACAGAAACCCGAAAGGCCTCTCTGGATCTTTGATGATTTGCTCCTCCCTTTGTTTGGCTTTTTCACAATGCAGATTTTTTCCAACGGCACAAGAGAAAATGACTTGTACATCCTGGTAGTGGCCGCGTCCAGCCACACGAGGCCAGTGTTTTCTCAGAAACAGACATGACTAAAAAAAAAAAAAAGAGAGAGAAACCGATGGGGGACTTCAGGACATGTTCAGGGTGTGTGTTTGGGTGGGACAATGCAATATTTAGACGTCAGTGTGTCTCATCCAACAACGGCGTCCCGTTTTTGTTTGTTGGGAAGAAACGCCGGCTGGGTTAGTAAAAAGAGAATGTAAGTAGTGGCGTAGGATAAGGCAGCACTCCTGTAGTTTGTCCTGGGTTTACTTGGACCTGCAGAGGAGAAGATGGAAGATGTTGAGTAGTTCTAACGACAAGCTAAAATATTGGAAAAATTATACCATTAACACAACCCCAGTGTTTGTTTTTCTGATAAACTAATACCTCCATCATCATCATCATCATCATCATCATCATCAGAGCCCTTCATCACTACGGTCCTCACTCTCCAACATTTACAGTCTCACAGACTATAGAATCCTTCCTTCGTGCTGTTCTCATCTTATCACCTCCCTCACCGTACTCCTCCACACCTGAACACCCATCATCAGAGCCCTCCTCATCAATTCTCCTCAGTGCACCTCCTGCCCACTTAACCTTTATGAATTCCACAGCTTTTAGCTGAGGAGTTCCTCATCTTGGGAACTGTCTTCCACAACTAATCCCCAAGTCTGACTCACTCAACCTTTAAATCCTGATTTAAAAATCGTCGGCATAAAACTGGCTTATACGCTGTGACCATATGGCGTCTACACTCTTTTTTTCTTTGACTAACCTTAACTATAGCCGTCTCATCATCTTCGGTAGAGTGAGTACTGTGATGTACTTGGGACCAATTCTGACACTGTCACTGATTTTTGCAGGAGCGGTTGTCCTAATGGCAACCGAAAACCTTGGTTTTAATGAGCTAGAACCTCATTATTGAGGTTTGAGGTTTGGACAAAGATGTGAAGGTTTTGTTCAGGTACAAGGAGGTTGTGGTTCTGGTGAGGGTTCATGTTAGGTCACACAGATGAATGACAGCCAATACAGAGTAAACAGGAATCACTGCATGAATGTAGTGTGTGTGTGTGTGTGTGTCTGTGAGTTGATGGTGTGTGTGAGGCCACAGCTGATGCTCTTTTATTAGTCCCTTTGGTCAAAGCTAATAAACCTCAAAGTAAAGACAACAGCTGGTGAACAATGATAACGCATTGATGATCTTTGTGCACGTGTGTGTGTGTGTGTGTGTGCACATTTATATATGTGTGTGTATATTGATCAGTGTATGAGCCCAGTACACGGTGTTACGTGTTTGAGTCTGTGTGTGCAAACAGCAGATACCTGTATATTCACGCAGCAGCTCTTCTCTGACTGTGTGTTTGTGTTTGCAGCCATTATGTTTGGGGTCAATGATTTATGATCTACGTTATGGCCTCCACAGGGACATATAAAACTACCGAATGGCCCTTTATTGCCTTTCTTCTTTGGTTAGACCTACGGTTCATCCATCACTCTGGGTTTCTCATCTTCCTGTCTCTCTCTCTTTCTCTCTCTCTCTCTCTCTCAGACTCTGTCCATCCTCTCTCCCTCCGTCCTTCTGCATCTCTCTCTAATTTGCTTTGGCTTTTCTTCCTAATAAAATCTGTTATTGATAACCTGTCGGCTGCACATCAGCGGAATCACCATTATTCTGCCTGCTTGTTTGTTACAGCGGGGTAGCTTTCACTGTATCACATGGTGCTTTCCACAGGCCGAAGTGAGACCGTGGGATCGATACAGTGCTGTCTAAGCCTGGACTCAGACCGCTTTCATGTTATCCTACTAGCTCTGCGCTCTAAGAATAGCCACTGATCTCTCTGAAAGTGACTACGGCACGAAATCAACATATAGATACAAAATAAAATTCCACCAGAATGAATCTACATTCATTTGTTTGCAGAAACACATCACCCCTGGAGGACGGGGGTTTCCATTCACTGTGGGATAAAGAATTTATCATACAAAACACAGCATGAATAAGATAAGGGTACAACAGGTTAATCACATATCCTCCGCCTTCATTTGCACCGTGTTAGGAGAGTGATAAAAAAAAAAAAAACTCCGGCAGTAATAACTGATGAGACCTTGGGCTGATAAATGGTAAGACCTGGTGCTGATGCAGCCGGAAAGTACTTGTATCATCCAATGCAGACCTGGAGGTATCAAACAATGATGAAAATGAGTCTCCAAACACAACGTGCTGTTGATGCTGGGGTTGAATTAAGGAGCAGTCTCCCTCCCACATGCAGATGTTGTCAGCTTCTTAAGACAGCCAGGTTTAAAAACAGCATTAGCTGCTGGATAACCAAATTCAAATTTACAGTGGATAAAGAGGTTTACACACTCTGCTGAATGACAGATTTTCTTATGTAAAAAATATTTCATTTCAGAACATGGAATTAAATATCATCACATTAAAATAGACAGACGCTCAAACGATCTCTCTTTAATACTTCCAGGTCTTTTTGATCAGAAGTCTGATCTCCTGTCATCAACCTGTCTTAGGTCACATTGAATTTATGACCAGGCTCTGGCTGAGTAGTTACAAATATATTTTCTTAAAATGAACTCATTCTGTGCTTTATTCAGACGTGTGTTTTGGATCGGTGTCGCTCGTTGACTTTCTGTAATGTGAAAATTCCTGGGGGAAGCCTGGAGGAGTTTTTTTTTCATAATTCTCTCTATTTTGACTTGCTAATCAAAACTAAGTGAAGAAAAGACCATATATGAAGAATAAACATATTGAGCTTTTATAACTGTGTATTGTGATACACATTAGTATTCCATCCACAGCAGTAAAATAAAGTGGATAATCATACTCACATGTACATTGGCTGTAGCTGAAGGTGGGACGTCTTCTGGGGCCCCTGGTAACCGTACGAGTCGAAGCCTCCTATAAAATCAACTGTGGATAATATCAAACAAACAAACACATAATTATGAGTAAATATATGCTCATCTGGGAAACAACCTTCCATCGCTAATGAATCATTCAATCTCACTCCTCACACCTACTGAGATCCCAAAGCAGCCTGCAAGAAGACGAAGACGAAGCAGAAGAAGAAGAAGAAGAAGAAGAAGAAGAAGAAGAAGAAGAAGAAGAAGAAGAAGTAGGAAGAAGCGTGAATCAAGTTGTGGGCATGAAACCGCTCGCAGCCAAAGTTTGGATGTGGCTGCATACTAATCATGTGCTGCAGATTTACATCTATTTCAGGCAGAAAACAAAGGCTAAGGATATGCTCAACTGTTAAATTATCCAGGATAGCTGTGCACATCCCAGGGCAGAGGAGCTGCCAGCAGGTGGTTGCTTTGCTCACACTGAGCCCAAGAGCCCGGTCTTTTAAAGCGCGGAGACCGGGATATTTTTTTCACTTTGATGTTGTACAGCTCATTAAAGGGTACTTCCCTGCCTCATCAGCAGCACACTTTCTTCTTTATTCTGTGAACTTTAACATTAAGTACAATATGGAATCTGGCTGTCACCGCGAGGATGACGATAAGTCCTGTGTAAATTTACCTGCACTTAGGAGAAGAGTTTTTTGAACACGGGCCACAGACCACAGCAAAACAGCCTATCCATCAGACGGCTCGTTAAATGAGGAATTTTGCAGATCTTGATCCGCCTTTTTCTTAAGACCTCAGATGATTATATGCACATACATTCATTTTAATTAAATTCCGTCAGGGTAAACGACAGAAGAAAGATTCAGAGACTGTGAGTTTCCCCTGTTTAATCAAAGTGATGGTGTAAAGGCTTTAGTTCTCTTTTTCATTTTGTCAGATTTATACCATAATCCTAATATAAGCCACCTCTCAGCTGCGACACGTCACATTACTTCTATCACGTATGTGCAGCCGGGGGGGGGGGGGATTTTAATGATACCAGTAGTGCAACAGTTTACATGCAGTGCGGTGATATGTTTTGTGATTTTTATTTATTTATTTTTTTCATAATCACTGGACTCATTACTGTTGTTCAGACAGAAGCTGCAAAAACAGTGTCTGTGTTTTCAGCCGTAGCTTAAATTAGACGGCTGGTGTTAATACTGTTCCTTCTCTGTCCCTTTGATTAAAGCCTTTGTGTATGTTACAGCTAATTATATTCATTGTTTTCACCTCTAACATCCACCCTTTAATGTTGATCACTGACTTAATGCATCATTATTCTTATAATCTTTTTTTTGCCAACCTCATTCTTTGTTCTGCACCTGAATGAGTCAAGCGCCACAGGCAAGGACTTGTCAAACATTTTTAAGTGCAGATGTTTCCGAAAACTCAATGACTGTTGATTTACGCAGGGCACTTTGTGGCTGTTTATAACGCTGCTGAAATGTATATGAGCTGAGCGAGGAGCAGCAATGTTTGGCTGCTTTAGCTTTAATGATGCTGCGCTGATTGTAGCTGTGCAGCTCTCTGTGTGACTGCAGCATTTATTATGTAGCCCAGATGGGCTGGAACATCATTCAGCTTTTGTGGTAAAGTTTTTTTTTCCATATATTTGTTAGGATGCAAAGAAAAACAATCCATAAAATAGTCAACAACAAACATGTATGCCAGAAGATAAGCTGAAAAATAATTAAAAAAGGTCATAAAATCAAAATCAAAATGGCCGAAAAAAAGAACCCCAACCAAAGCAGCCTGTACTAGAGACCAAGTGAGGCTGCAGATCCAGCGTGTGGTAAATTAGAGTTTTATAGCCTTTGAGGCCTGACTTCACAAGCAAAATCACCATTTGATTTCTGTCTAGTCTGCACAACTAACAAAAGCAAAAATAACGGTTGACTCTTGGGAGGAGGACGGGAGAAAACTAAGGCGGCTGGAACTACATGCACAGACGATCAGTGAAGCGAAACAGTTTGTGTTTAAACTCCATTTAATAGTCATTGAAATATTGCAGCCTTTTGAGAGAAAAAAAAAATCTACCACCGGCGCCTCAATTAAAACCATGGACTGGTAAATGGCCAAAACATGGTCAGTGAAGTGAAGGTATTTGTCAGCTCTGATAAAGACTGGAGAGTGAATGCGGTTCAGAGAAATTGGATAGTTTACTGTAGAAAAATGTGTTCATTTTCAGAGAAGCCACAGTTGATAATTACTCTTATGTCTAAGACCCCTAGTGACTTAGTGATTTGAATTTTCCATCTTTTCTTTCATCAGGTTTGTACAGAAGTAATCACATATCTGTGGGTCTTTTCAAGGCATGCAGACCTTTACCCTGAAAATGATAGAGCTCTAGTGCGGTGAAAACTGCAGCAGATTCAGCTGCATCAAGCAGGAGAGCATTCTGTGGCAAATGAGGCGTTTAAATTGTTTTCAATCCCACTCCTGACGCCTCCCAGAGTGGTAAAGAATGGGCTGCAGATCCCACCGTCAAATCCCCAGTCTTTGTCTTATGATATTTGTCCTATGGATTTCTGTGCTTGCTGAAATAGTGGCTGCATGGATGCTCTTTCCTTTTTATATTCTGCAGAATGAGGCAGGAGAAAAAGGCATTGTAGACTCTTTTTGGGAGAAAAGACCCAAAAATAAAAGACCAAATAGTGTTTGGCTCCTGCTGATTCATGCTGCTGTCAACCGGTCTCAGCGGTGATTCTGCCATGCATGACCCTTTGTACACATGGGGGAACACAGCCCCCCCCCCCTTTCCTGATCAGCATGCTGCCTATCAAGCTGTCGCAGTCTCTTTTTAAAAATTCAAATATGATAATCACTGGTCTCGTTCTTTGAGGACACTGGAAATAAATGAGGAAACAAGTGAATTATTCAACATCGTAAATGTGGAAAATACCACTGGTCATATTGGCAGATTATTATTATAAAGTCCCGACGTAATAGTGTTGTAAAAATGATCCATTTCTAAAGTGTCACTCGCAAGGACATAACTAACAATGGACAGATGAATCAAAGGGGAATGAAAAAAATCCAAATGAATTATGTTTCAACATTTTGTAAAGTATGACTGTAAATATCAATAGTACCGTAAGATTATAAAAGGTACAGTTTGTAAAAGTATGTGTCTGGTGGTGGTGGTGGGGGGGTGGTCTTCTCCCGCTCCTCTACCCCTACCCTTGGCTCACCACACGTGGTTTTCTATTAAGTTTTTATTAAAATCCCTGTGCATTAATTCGCATGTGAGACTGTCTGAGTCATCGGAGTAAAAGAGACACACTACTGCACTGTACTACTAAATATAAGGATTAATCCACACACGTCGACACATCCTCAGACATGCACAGAATCATTATCAGACTAATTAGCTTTCTCAGCAGGTTAAAGTCTCCACTGGTCCTCGGTGAGTACTAGCTTCCTCACCCAAGGCACTTTTCCTACTAAGCTCCCTGATTATTGTTTAGTCTCCCAGACTGCATTTGGACAGACACTTCCACAGCCAGAGATAATTCTGCGTCAAGGATGATGTGAAAACGCTGCTGCTGCTGACGAGATGCCGCCTTCCACTACACAATCATTAATTAACCCTTATTAGTAGCCGGGAACTTCATTTCAAGTCCTGATGAGTTTTTTTATTCTTTTCTCCCACAAGGAAAGGTGTGAAAATGGCTTTTGCTTATTTTTGCTCATTATTGTCAAGTGTGGATGTTTTTTTTTTTTTGTCTCTGTAGGTTTCCTAGATGCACTCCTGTCTCATCCTATTATCGAATACAACTCCAACTTTAAAATGTCTGTTAGAGTTTATTGGTCAGTGTGTGTTTATAAGCTTTATAATAAATGGAAGCAAAAGTCACTGGAAGCAGAAATAAGCATGTGTTGGACTGTGGATGGAAACAGCAGCGCTGGCATCCTGTTTGTTCCTATGGTTTGTATGGTTTTAAATAGGAATTCATTCATTTCCTGTTTTCCATAATAAACTGTAATAATAATACAATTTTGGGTTTCTTTTTTTTATTCCTCTTTAAATGTCTGTGTCTCTCATTTTCACATTTAACATCATATTAGACAGTTCTACTACTTTCCATTTATCATTTAAAACCCAAATATTTTGAAGTAAATCTTCAAACACCGGTTGGTTGGTTATTAAATGAGAAAAAGAAGAAGAAACAACAGCTGATTGTTATTCTTTCCAATTTTACTGTTTTTTTTTTATATGAAGCATTGTTGGGAGAAATAAAAAATCCTCGGTTCCCCTCAACTGTCAGTCTGCTTCGAAAAACAGGAAAACCTGTCTACTTTCAGCATTTCAAGTGATTTCCAGCTCCAGTTTGCGTTTGTTACCGATCAATAATTGTGTTAGTAAAGGGCACCCTCGATCTGATGTTGAATAAGGCATGCTTGGTCATTGATTTTCCTGCATAATTGCTGCACTTTGGTAGAATAACTAACTAGCCTGGGTAAATGGAGCCATTCAAGTTAATCCTCACAGGCGAGCACTGCATTCAAATGGACACAGTTGTGAAATGAACACGTCGCGCACATCGCATTGTATTTACAATTGTAAAAAGATAACTAATTGGCTGCCTAATTTACTGTAAGAAACGTGCACTCAATAAAGTCTAGTTAATCTACATAACGGTCAGTCTCTTTATTGACCTGTGGAGTTGTTGAATCACAGCATTAGAATTCTGAATTAGAAGCATCATCATGATGAAGGGTGTCTATTGTTCCTAGTTCTAGTTCATTATCCACCCATTTGAATTAATTCCAAATTTTTAATTCTTAAATAATTATTTTTTATCGTTTTGATGCAAAAACCTTGAATTTGTTGACTGGGCTTTTCCATATATTTTGGAGTAAATTAAAAAAGAAAAAAATGTCGTTATTATGGTAAACAAAGATGGTTGTGGGTGGGGCTCCACAGCTGATCATGCCTGTGCCCTGCTCCGTGGGGTTTGTTTTCTTAAAACACCAAAATAACCTCCTTGATAATTTGCAGCGACAGAACAAAAACCAAAAAAACAAAAATCTACATAAAAAACACTGCACACTGTGTGTAATACATGTATAATCCTATATATACAGAATGTATGACTACAATCTACAAAGTGTTTCATGTACTGTGTATGTCTGGGTACTTACAGCTGTCCTCCTCTTCAGAAATGAGTTTGACCACGTAACAGGCGTAGATGAAGCCCAACAGCTAAAAGGAAAAAAAAAATAAGAACAGCAGAAACAAATTAGTAAGCGCTATTTATGTAAAAGAGGTTTGTTAGAGAGATGAGATAGAGGGATTAAGAGAAAAGAGAGAAAGAGAGAGCTCTGACATTGAACAATTAGTTGGAACAGAAAGACAGGTGTTGTTCTAAGTGGAGCAGAACAGCGGCGTGGTATCCAAAATAGAGCACTCGAATCACAGGCGCACACACGCATGCAAACAGATTTAGGCTGGTGCTACGTAAGATAGCAGCCGGCGCGTCTGACACCATCACTCACAACCACCAGGGTGATGGTTAAGAGCCGCTATGACAACACTCATCTGAAACCTGTACAGAAATTAAACAAAGACCTGCCACGGCCGTCTCTCTGTCGTGGAGTGGTGTTTGTGTCTAAACCTAAGGGAGATTGCGATCGCTGAAATTGAATTTTTATCTCTGGCTGTAGCTTTGGAGTTGCAGCATGAGCACAGATAGTTTCTGCTGTTGTCAAAACCAAGCCCTCACATGAGTGCCACCCACTCTATCATGGGGTTTTTGTGCCGTGTATTGTTCACCTCACTTTGCCCTGAGTCACGGTCTCGTGTTGGTTCGAGCCCATACACAGAGCGTTGGAGAAGAATTCATACAGGAAGTTGAAGGAAGAATCGTTATTTTTCCGTAATCGTGGCTCAAACGTCTGCATTCTGCTGTGTTAAAGTGTGTGGGGGTTAGTCAAGCTACAGTAGAAGAACACCTTTGCTCCCTGATCTCACTGGCTATCTGTTTCCAAGGCAACTTTCAGGAAAAGTTGATGGGAGCAAAGACACATGGAGGTGCAGTGAACCTAGGGCAAACGCTTTAGTCAATTTATAACCCTGTTGAAAAAAAGATAAAAAGGAGACGAGAGGTGTAGGAGTTGGTGCACAGCGTGTGTGTGTGTGTGTGTGTGTGTGTGTGGTCATAAGCTATTCTTCCTGCATAAGATGTTCTTATTGCTTAAATAGGTGCTGGAGAAAAAAAGACAATGCCTCTGTTGGTATTCTATTGACTGCACACACACACACAGACAGACACACACATTGGCACATAAACGCTTATGGAGCTGCAAATGTGAGCGTTTGAGATTCAGTGTATATCTCAAGGTCTTGACCTCATTTAATCTAAATAATGTTCTGCTCCTGAAGCTCCGCTCTCCTGCACCTTTTTCTCATTCTCTCTTCCTCGCTCACTTTTTCTTCCCGGCCTCCTATTTTCCCTCCTTTTGTCTCCTCTTTCTACATCACCATTACCTTCCCCTACCTCATCTTTCTTTCCGCTCCTCTCTCCTCAATGGTTTCTGACAAGTCAATGAGTCATAAAAATATACTGCTGTTTTTAATGGCTGATGATTTTTACCTCAAGAGCTGCCAAATTGTGTTAGCAGAAAATTCTGCAAGCATTAGCATGAATATTAACGGAAATTGGGAAATCCATTTTCATCAAGATTTCCACGAAGAGCACTGGTGCAGTGTAACTTAAAGTAAGCCAGAACATTAAATTAAAGCAAATAAGATGAAAATAATTTGGCAATAAATGTGTGTTTCTGCTATGTTTAAGAAATGTGAAAATCACTGCCACTGCACCTAGAGAAGAGGAGGAAGCCATTCGATGATCTTTTGTAAAAACTGAATGACATTTTCTAGTTGACCCTTTTCTGTAAAAAACAAACAAAACCAAAAAACAAGTTTGTGGCGGACGACTTTCTGTGTGATGTGTTAAGACGACCGGGCTCTGACCTCACACCGTCAGGCTGCCCTCTCTGTCCACCGCCACTCCAGCTTCAATGATTTATCATTAGCATTCATTACAAAGGACACTTTGAATGTTACAAAGTCAAACTGTTTTTGAAAAGACTTTCAAGACTTTTCTATCACACGGAGAGAAAGCAGATACCCACGCCCCCCTCTGTCTTCTGCAGGATCATTGCCTCTGAAAATGGCTTTTGGGTGCAGTTGTGTTAGCACTGGCGAACAAAGTGCAGAGAGCCGTGGCCACTCTGCAATAGAGAACATCTGATCAGCTGTGACACCAATCTTTCTCTGTACATCAATATCCTGTTAATATTCTCCATATTCCAGGATTCTGTCTCAGTAACAAGGCATCCCATAATATCCTGTTTACAATAACCCTGATTATATCTCCTCCCAAAAATAAGGCACCAATGATATCACTGCTGACGCGAGCGCTCTGTTCTCTGGAGCCCAGTGAGTTTGATGAGTGTGTTCGGGGCCCACAGTTATATTAAGACCATCCTGTTTGTGATGAAGCCTGAAAAGACGCCAGTATTTTTACTTCTCCAGGTGAAGGTCTTTAACAGAAGCTGCAGGAACAACGTCTGTTACAAACCAGATTATGATCCGACAACATACAGTACAAACAACGGCGCACGTCTCTTATCCTGTGGCCTCGTTTTCAGATGACAGACATTATCCTTGAAATACGTTAATTTATTTCTTTTCTACTCTGTTTTACTCACAGTGACTCATACAGCGAAGCTTGCAGCAATCAGGATTGTATTGCTACAGAGTGAATTAAAGACATGAGAGCAGGGAAATGTAGGTTTTTTCAGGATACCTTTTTTTTAACAGAGAAACAAAAATTTGTAAAAGCGTTTAGAAAAAAAATATGTAAAATACAAAAGTAGAGGCTGACCATTCATTTAGGTGAGTGGTGGAAAAACATGGCACAGTAGGAAACTGAAAATGTGTGAATTAAATTTGCATTAGAAATGCATGAATGTATTTATGTATTGTATTTGTATAATAACACAGCATAACTTTGCAGACATGGTCAGATTAACTATGCAGTATTATTAGGAATTACTTCAGAATACAACTATGCAGTATTATTAGGAATTACTTTAGAATACAATGTCACATGGATATTTTTCCATACAAAAAAATGTCCAAATCACAGTGTTTATCACTAGCACCTGATTCTTGAAAAGTTCTTATATTTGAAGGCTAATAATAAAGAGAATGTATTCATAGAAAAAAAAATCTACGACACTGAAAAACCTTCAACCGACTATAAGTCAGATTTTACCCCACGGCTTCCAACAACATTATTAGTAAAAAGAGAGTGAATTAACGGCCACATACCCCGAGAGACGAATTAAAGCTAGCACTTTTATGATTTGTTGGGTCTGTTTCATTGCCCTGTTGAGCCACATAAACCTAGAAGCCACAAAAAAAACTGCTCAAGGTCCCAGACTTTTACCATCATACACCAGGTCACAGTAAAAAAGAAACCACTGACCTTCTTGTTGTGAGGATGACAAGGCTGACCGCTGCTCCACATGTGGCCCAGTTTAATATAAAGTAACAGGGATGTCAGTTTGCTGACACGTGAATCTTGGCTTATTTTCAGCCTCTGTTTCAATGCACACGTGTTGAATTTTGGGTTTTTATCTGACAACGCTGCCCCTCCCTCCCCCCGTCAGTGGATTAGGGTTACCTAGAAACTACAGCCAAACTGAAGGATGTGTCGGTGTGAGGAGTAGAAATTTAAATTGCACCACTTGAGCATGAACGGAGGCAGGAGCCCTGACCTGAAATGCCTTACAAGAAGTAACTGGTTTAATTCACTTCACCTTGCACAGTCATGTCCCCTAATTCAGAGGAGAAACCACTTTTAAAGGTTTTCACACTGTCAGACTCTCTGCCTGGAGACGAGGGCAGGTCTTTATATGGTTTCTTAAACCTAATGCACAGGCGGTTCTGGTTGCCATGGTAAACACAGTGAAGGTAGATCAGCGTGCACTTGTTCAGTCGCTAAAACCAGCAAGACTTCACGATGAGAGACGGTGAGGGAGCAGCGGTATGGATAATCAACTGTCAAATGTATATGTTCTGGCCTCTCTGCATTGGCTGAAGGTAGAATCTTCCCCTCCAGAGCTAGAACAGAATGTTCTGAACAAATGCTTGAAATGATGATAACTGCAAATTGGACTCCCTGAACTACAGTTACAGACTTTAGTTTCTCAGTGTCTCCCCAGTTTCTGAGACAATCTCCTGTTCTGTAAGTTGTAATACACAGAACATTGGTAAAAAAAAATCATGGCGTCTCCCGTTTGACTCAGTGTCAGATCTGTCTGTAATATTCTCAATGATTTGTACCCTGTTGGATAAAAACTCATGTTTCCTTGAAAAGATTAATAGTTTCCTTTAATGACAAAGATGTGAAATGAGATCCTTACTCATAGCACAGCTTAATCAATACTGCTGCCTTCATCATCTTACAAGTGTCTCTAAAACTGTACAGGTATGACACAGAGGCTCAAAGTGCACGGTAACTTTTCCACTGTGGAAATGTCATTAAAGTAGAAATCCTCACTCTCTCCTACGATGATCAAGACTCAAATTCTGCCTGAGCAGAAACTCTGAGCGCACCTGGACCTCTTCAGAGAAGCTTAGGGTGAAAGTAGTTGAATGTCAAACAGCTGGCGTTTGATAAGGACGGGGAGGAAATCTGCAAAATGTGCTCTGCATAGCCCGAGTCCAAGAAGGTGGGGAGAGCATCACGGGAGGCGACCTTTCGCAAGAGCATGAAGAAGCAGCGGAGAAAGGCAGCTATAGGTCAACAACCCAGTGACGCACTTCGTCCTCCGCGACGGTGTCCAAAACAAACTCAGTGCAAAGTGCTGACGGCACAGAATCGCACCTCTCAAGGTCTGTAAAACTCCTCAGGTCTAATCAGCCCGCGGGTTGAAAAACGACCAACATCTCAGTCGATCTTGGCGTCTTTTAACTTCACAATAGATTCTGTCTCTTTACCTCCCTTTTTCTGGCCCAGGAACTGTCGAGCTGTCCGTTTGTCTAACAATCTTGCAGTGAATTAGATGTGTTAACTCGGGGGAAAAAAGTGTCTTCAAATGAAGGGATCGCTGCAGAAATACTGTGCTGCAGAATGAGCATTGATTAGAATGTCCCCTTCCATGGATAAAATCTGTTTAAAAAACCTGGTAGACGGATTGCAAGGATTTGTAAAATTAAAAAATGTTCCAGAAAACCTGGAATATTTACCAATTAAATCTAAATAAAATGACACCTCATAATTAAATCTTTACTTGTTTGTTTGTTTTTCAAAGATAATTAAAGTGCACATGTACGTATTTCTTAACAGTTCCTGGAACCATTCAGCCACACAAGTTGGTTTCCATCTGATTTTGAATTTCCCAGCTTTTGTTCAACTTGTTTTGTCTGCCTTAATCTGAGAAAAACAACCAGACGATTTTACTTATTCATCAAATGCAGGATTAGTTGCCGTCGAGCAGAGCCTGGACTGACTGACCTTCATTTCTTATGCACCGCTCTTTTTTTCCTGTATAACAACGGCTGTGAAAACCAATCTGGTGCCACTGCTGCAGCCGTGAATACGACGTGACCCCGGCGTGGCATCGTCGTCTGGTGTCACTGACGAGAGAATGAGAACCATGTTTAACATGCCGATGACTCAATTCTTCAGAATGACCATCAAACAAATCTGTGTTTCTTTGTCATGTGTGATCAGTTATGTCTTTAATTACCTGTGAATTTTTATTGAAGTGGGTGAAAAGAAAAGGAGGGTGTTATTATGGATTTGCTAGTGGTTAAAAGGACCACCTTCACCCTGTTCAGCTGGTGTTCTCCTGTGATTTATTTAAGAGAGAGGAAGCCATAAAACAGTGGTGTCAAAGTCAAATGAGCTGAGGGACACTGTGCCACTGTCACTTCCTTTGCTGGGCCACGTTAGAGGTCAGTGTTCAGAGTACAAAGAATTTCAACAGCGCACCATTCAATTCAGCTGAACTGTACTGAGCCTAACTGAATCAGACCAAACCAAACTGAACCAAACTGAACTGAACAGAACTGAATCAGAGCAATATGAAATGAACTGGACTGAACTGAAACATTTGATAAAAAAATAGAAAAGTAGTTTCTGTTTAATATAAATACTGTATAATACTGCATTGTCACAGCTAGTATAATCTTTTTTCTCACTTTTAACTGACCAAATAGAGCATTTTATAATTATATATATATAACCAAAAACCAAAATCACCTCAATTTCACAGGCCAGACTTGGGGGAGCAGGATAGCAAAGACTAGTGTCCCTGAGCAGATTTACTGACTGACGTACAGGACTATACATTCAATGACAGATGTTTACTTCACTTACCCACAGTCAAGACAGTGAAATTCCGTGAGTGATTTAGTGATTAACGACCCTACGTGTCCTCCTACCGGTTTGACTGTGAACCGGGAGTTGATGGATATTCATCCTCCACCTGTAACATCTCCTCCAGATGTTGCTAAAGGCAGTAACTGGCTGGATGAATGTGTTTGGCTGCTCAAACGGATTAGTATCTTTTAAAGGGACTTGTCATTTTAACGAGATTCTCACAGTCAGCTCGTTGAGAGTTGAAAAATGGTGTGGCATGCAAACAAGCAGGCGAAACTAATGACCATTTTCTACATGGGAACTGGAAATGTCAGAGAGTTTTTGACTGAGTGGATTGGAAGGATTAGTGTACTCAGGTTTTATTTTCTACCCCAAAAACAACAGTGGGGGATTTCACTGATTGGTTTTCCTCGCTGCTTCAGGTCACGTTAATCACTTCAATTAGGTTGACACCCTGCATGCTGAAGCAGTGAGCCAGCAGGTGGCCTAATCATAGGTGATTTTTTTTCTGGTGAAATGTCATTTAATTATCTCTCTCTCTGTATTATTAACAATTAGAGTAAAAGTGATAAAAATGTAATCACAGAAATCACTTCACGTTCTGTCAAACTCTAGCAGAGATGATGACACATCTGACCCAGGGCAAATGCTTTAGCTCAAATATTTATAATGCGCACACCTAGGGAAGGCATATTAACTCAACTGTTGTGAATGCAGCACGAGTAACTGAAGCAGGGAATAATTATAACATGTGTAAAACTGTAGGATAAACACTTGCAGGGCACTTAATTAGGTACGGCTATTGTCACGCTCATTAATGCATTAATACTTCATTTTCAAGACAACCTGCCAACAATTCAAATTGACTGGTTTAAACGGCACGTTCATATATATAATCTGACAGCCCTTGGCAGCTACTGTTATCCACAGCATTGGCTCACAATACAAAAGACAGTTCACTATTTAGCCAAAGAGCATAACTGTTGACTGAGCTGCCAGAGAAATGTCTGAGCATCATTGATTTCCCCTTTTCAGGTGTGTTTTTTAGTATGTGTGCTCCTTAAATAAAGTGTTGTATAGATAACATTTAT
>NC_024313.1:3961397-4050393 GCF_000523025.1 Cynoglossus semilaevis | reverse complement strand
ATATCTTCACAGCTGTAAATGTCCCAGCAACTGTTCTAAATCTATAATGAACTTAAATGAAATTTTGTTTTTTCTCCCATTCTTTCCACTCAAAGGCAGTTTTGTGCACAGCTCCACTCACTCACTCACTCACACACACACACTACTGTCGAGTGTCATACCTGTTTCCTATCTACTCATTATTTACTGCAGCTACCGTATAACTAAGTGCGTGATGGGTAACAAGACACAACTAGTTATTTTACAGCACAAACCAACCCAAACCCTAAACCCCACTTAGTCCGCCTGTCCACCACTTAGACCATGTGTTATTAAGCTCCCTGACAGTATTTCCACCAATTACAGTGGAGCAGCCGACTGGCCAGCCATTCACCGGACCAGTCCAACTGTGGAAGTGTGCTCATGACAGTGTTTCCACACACCAATTACAGTGAGACAGCAGTGGTAGAGCTGTGTGGTGGCATGGCACCGAGCCACACTACAAGTACCACCGTGGACAGACAGAGAGACACCGGGACGGTGCGAGAAGACCAGGCGATAAGACGACAATCAGGACAGGGCTGTATATTCAAAATTCAAAAAGCAAATTTAAACATAAAATGGAACTTTGCCATGTTATATCACAACACCTCTACTCTGAAAAACAGTTTTGAAAATGCTCCTTTTTAGGAGCCAGGCCATACAGGGCAGAACACAATGATTTTTAGCCAAGACTGTCTGTCTTTCTGTCATCGACAAAGAAATGTGAGGGTTAGCGCTGCAAGCATTGGTTGGCTTTGTGTCCTCCATGTCCTCCCAGCGCAGAAGCCTAAGGATTGGCACCCCCCAAACACCACCCCTTGTATTGATAATGTAGAGAAGTTCATCTGCCCTACAGACACCTGTACCCACTTACAGATCTTACTGAAAAACATATATAGGTTTTTCCCCTAGAACGACTTAAGTTTTGTTTAAATATGTATTATTTTTTAATGTGCATGAAAACAAACATTGCAGTAGCCATTTGTACGTAGCTTTTGGTTCAGCGACTGTTGTTTACAGCGGACTTTGAGAAATATTCTATATTTATTTATTTATTCCTAGAACATCAGAGCAGATTAGAGGCTACGTGTCGTAACGTTTGCACAATAAAATGCTTTTTTTTTTTTTTATTGTGGATACGAGTGTGTGAGTCAGTGGGTGTAATATTTGTTTTTTCCAAGATTCACCTTCTGTACTATGCTTATATACTGTATAGTGAGGACTGAAATAGAACTACTGCCCTTGGAGCTCAGGAAGATCCTCAGAAACTGCTAAAGTAAATAAAAATATTAATTATCTGTGCATCACTATCATGATGCCAACCCAATTATAAGGTGATTATACAATTCCATCATTTCCTCTCTGCAGATCTGTTTAATCCTTAAGGGGATTTAGACTGAAACACACACTCCTCGCTGATGATTCCAGATTCAGTCTACACAGTTTTCCAGTAAACATGCTTCTTTTTCGACTGGTGGAGACAAATAAATACTGCTTAGAATATGGGATTATAATAGAATTCATTCATATAACTATCCTGGTTGGCATTTAGTGTCAGTGACAGTTGCAAAAACGGTTTAATCTTTCAGGAGCAATTAAATCCCAGTGTTCTGAACCTTGTTTCACATCCAAAAAAAAAAAAAAAAGAAGAAAGAAATCAATAGTACTTTTACTGATTTACTTCTACTTTTGTGTGCATCAACAACACCAATCTGCTGTTGTCTTTACGGCGACTGTCCTGTTGGGACACTGTAGGCGGTTTAGCTGTCAGAAAATAAATCTTACACCATTTTACCACAAAAAACAAAAACAACAACAAACAAACAACTTCTGTTCATATGATTGCACTGCCGTCAGCAACACACACATTTTTAAACATTAGACCCTCATTCAACTCCTAAGAGGTCCACAGTGTATACTTGAAAGTACTTATTAAGGCCGAGTACTTACAGCCAGGAGTATCTGCAGTGAAGAGTGAGCCACCTCTATGTACTGGAAATCCAGCAGACAGCCAGATATGGATATATATCTGTGGTCCTCAGGTGCCCAGGAGGGGGGAGGGGTGATGGGTGTCACCTTGCACCCGGGGCCGTTCTCCATCCACCAGGAGCGATGCATGGACAGGTTGAAAGTCAGCACGAGGTCGGTGTCCTGGTGAGACAGAGGAGCCAGTTCAGTGACAGGAAGGCAGAAAATAAGGCTCCGCGTCAGGACAGGAATTGAACCAATTTTTAAGTATAACTCCTGTGTTTGCAAAAGGAGGAGGAGGAGAAGTCATGGCCAGGACTAAAATTAGATCTCAGATGTATGATCCTAATGATGTGGGATTACTCAGATGGGACCTCAATTACACACGTGTAGACTGCTGTAATGAGAGTGGAGGTGGTCTGGCAGTGAGAGGAGGAGAAAGAGTGAAGGAGTGGAGGAGGCTTGGATTCCTTCATGCAACGACGACTCTTGTACAACACCTCCAGCCAGTGAGGAATGGGCTTTAGTGTTGTGGTGTCATGGAAGGGTCAGTGAGTAAACTGTCACTGTTGGGGCTTTGAGACCGCACACTTATAATCTGGTCCCCGGGTTTTTCTCATTCAGCAGAATGTCATAAAACTAAAAAAAAAACGAAGAGACAACGTAACGAGTTCATGACAATTACAGAATGTGACTATGAGCAACAAAGCAAAGAATGACAATTACAGAATGTGACTATGAGCAGCAAAGCAAAGAAAAGACCTATGTTTCAGTTAGCGATGTGGGTGTGTTTTGCGGATTGTGTATCACAATTCTCATAATTCTAATGTCTAATTGGACTGAATTGAATGGTCCTAAAATTGACATTTATTGTTTGTTATTGTGAAAAAATGCTTTTCTGGAGCGACAGGTTTAGATTTATATAAAACACAAATATTGTGACACAGCAATCATCTCATCAACTGAAGAATTCAAACTGTGTTCATGGCAAACTCTTCACCTTTTGCATGTTTCAACTTTTACTTAATCTTTTATTGTTTTGCAGATTAAACAAACAATTATCTTTTCCCCCAGGGTGGAAATTAGACATCACGCCAGCAAACGTCCCTGCAGTTCCACTGTGTTGACTTTTTATTTTGGGAGCCTGAAAGTTACACAATAAATCAGAAATGGCTGTCATCGTGGTTTAATTAATGCACATATTAACAACTCAATTTAGCAAGAAGAGCCACGGAATATTCATTTGACATCCACACAATCCACCCTGACACACACACACACTGAGCTGTCAGAAGGCTTTCCTTAAAGTAGAAATGAACCGCTTCTTATCTTCTTACGTTTTAAGGCTTTTGGATTATTGCAAAAAACACTCTATCACTTTTAGGAAATTACATTAATTTTTCCCCATCAGCCTCCTGCTAGGCTGGGCTAGATATAAATGCCAACTATTCAGAAGATATAATGACAGATTTTTTTACTTTGGTAGACTGCATAAAAAGCACATTTAGTTATGATTTTAAAAATAGTGCAGCAGTTTAGAGAATGTCATGACAAATGTTATAAACTGACAGACAAATTATAAACATGGTCAGCACGTGGTGATTATGAATGACTCATCTTTCCTCACAAAGGCCAAGCTTTTAGTTGATGCTCCTTTTAAACCAGCTCTAGATGAGCCTTCAGAGACGCACACAGCTTTACACTACTGTATCTGACTCCTCCCACCGCATCCATCCATCAATCTGTCACTACGCTGAATTTTGTCACTTAATTTTCCCTCTGTTCTACTTCATTAAGGTCTACTGCGACCCTCATTCACTGTCTCCACACCCGCCCACACCCTCTTTTTCTTCACTCATTTCTTCCTCGGCCTCTCTCTATTTCAGTGTAATGAGTAAATGCCTCATTAGTGCAGAAGTCTGATTAATGCCATCTCCCCTTGTTGTGCTCCTCTCTTTTTAATGAGTCAAATCTCTTTAAGTCTCTCTCTCCTCCTCAACGCCATTGTTCACTCTCTCACCGACCGTCTATGCAACTTGTCCCGGTCTAAATCTTTCCTTCTTGTTTTATTTCTTCCTTTTACATCTTTTTATTGCTCTCATTTCTTGCCTTTACAACTCTCCCATAGGTGGATTAAAAAAAAAAAAGAAATAATTATTCTGTTGCCGCTCTACTAATGAGCTGCTGAAACAAACACCCGTACCTGGACGGTGCTGAACTTCTATTTCTCCCTTACTTTCTTCTCCTCTAAACTTCATTACTCTGGACTAAAATGACTTTGTTGTAATCAACACCAATAACAAATACCCCTCAAACAAAACACCAAAAGAAAGCTACTTTTCTGACTTCCTCTATCTGTGTTTGAAGACACTGTACTCACTGAGGCTAGAGGAGCTGGATTTATAGCTTGGAACTAATACTAACACCACAATACCTACAGCCAACCCAGATAGAAAAGACCTGATATTAAAAACAACACGGTGGAAATTAAGCCCAGTTTTACCCCTGTTGGGGTTCGGAGGCGGTATTTTTGTAATAACAAATAAGTCGTAATGTTGACATGATTCACAACAGGGCCGATTTTGAAATTATTTCACACCTGCATAAACACACACACATATCCATATAAATATATGTATTTTGCATGGATATGAAACACACATTTGTATATTTACTGCAAACAGCTACAATAATGTGTTTATCGACTGCGAATTAAAGCGACAATAAATGGATGGATGGTGGAATTCTTGGATGTAGTGTGTGTCACATTAAAATGTGTTTAAAAATGTAATCAGATTATTTTCACAAACTAATGAAGGCCTTTAACGTGTTCATTTTGACAGGCTATATAAAGCAGACCGCAGCTCCACGCTGGCGTTGATGCATCGTTTGGAAATGGCGGAACTTATTCAGCAATTTAGACGACGAGGACGAAGTACGGCAAAGCTCCACGATAATTTGGAGATATTAACGTTTGTGGTGATGAATGGTCTCCTCGGTGTGCAGCAGCACGCAAGAACAACGACGTGTGTAAGCTGCGTGGATGACTCTCCCTCTCTGTACATAAACACAGTGTCATTCTGAGAATGGTGCAGCCACGTGTTCAGGTCTTTGTCTCCGACCACCGGCTATCGACGCTCCAATCAACCACCTCTCCTTTTTCTCACCACCCTATCCCTCTCATCCTCACCCATCGCCTCTTTACCACATTTATCTCGTCTCTCCTCTCTCTTAATTTCCCCTCAATTTTCCACCTCTCTATTTTCCTTTGTCTACCACTCCTGAGAGATGGAGGGGAAAACACCACTCGGAATAGTCATTCCTTTGGAGAGCTAATAGTCAGCGCAGGAAGATTGATGCCCCTCAGTTACTACCTGCTGCCAAATGGAAGAGAAACGGTTAGAAAACACAGACAATTGGAGAAAATGGTACTGAGAAAAAAAAGGCAGCGTACAAAGTTGGGCTGTGAAATCAAAAATTAAGTGGCTGAACAGATTTGACGTTCAGTCACAGAAAATGTACCATTGCATTTTGCACATTGGTGCTGTCACTGTTCCCAAAAATCAGGTCTGAGAAAATCTTGTGTGACACGGTGTTCCTCTGAGATATTCAGTCCTACCTTACCTGCCGGTGAACGTATGAAATCTTCATGCAGGGATGCTTCCTTGTTTTGTTGACACTCTGTAATGCCTCTACCACCACAGCACTAAAGCCTGTTTTATGCTGACATAAAGCAGCATGGCACACACCTCCACTGGCAATACACTCCTACAGGCAGAAGCAAACGCTTGATAGCAAAAGAACACCGCGAGGGTGGAACTGTTTTAGATCCTTCACCAGGTTCTACATCCCTACATGCTAGTTTTCAAAAACATTCATGTCACTGTTTATATAACGTGTCCTTCTGCTATTGCATCAAAAGACGCCATGTTGTTGTTTGTAAGGTAAAGGAGAAGAAGCCAGTCTAACTCTGCAGACTGAGGCCAAAGCACAAATCTGCTTAAAAAGCTTAAAAAGTATACTTTGCTAACCGTCAGAAAATGCCTGTTTGTAACAATGTATCCCTGTATCCCTGTATCTAAGTATAGTATATAAAACTGTCACTTTCGTGTTACCAGACGGTATGGAAAACCTCAGCTCACAAGGCAGCAGCTCCGTTCACTCAGCAAACACAAAGATCATCAAAGCAAAGGGCAGAAAATAGGGAGAGCCAACAAAATTAGCTTGTTTCTCTCCAAAGTCATTTTTCACACTATTTAACTAAATGTCTATCTCTATTAGTGGCTTCATTCCCTTTTCTATTATTTTTGCTCTCTCTGCTCTCTTTCTGTCCCACTCTGTGGGAGTTATTTCACATCAGTATCATCAGTCACGGTGCATCTCTCCACATTGTTTGGCTGTGATTTCCCTGGGGTTTAAGAAGAGGCCTTAACCCATAATGCCTGAAGCACTTTTCTCCTATCAAATTGGCTCGGACTGCTTGTGTGTCTACGTGTGTGCGAGTGAATGGTAATACTTTGTGTAGATGTGTAGACCCTGACCCCGACCTTAACCACACAAAACATCTCGCCCATTATAACCAGCTGCCTTGGATGGATGGATTTTTTTTTTTTTTTTGGCCACGCAAATTGTTTTCCAGTCGGTAGGCAAACTGCAGGGATCCCTCGTACCTCAGGTGGGATCCAAAATTGCATTAAAGAGAGGAGTTTGCTTATTCATGCTTTCGATGGGTTAATGAGCTTTTAAACCCCGTGGCCATTCCTTCATAAATCAGAACTCTAGTCACTCAGAAATGCTGTTTGCTTTGGTCCACTGATGAAAAAACGGAACGGAATGACATTTTAAAAACAACAGGGTAGCTTTGTCCAATCCCTGTCGTAAAAAATGCAAAGGTGAAAATGCAATATCAATAATAAAATCATTATGTCAGTGAATATATACTGTATATAAACTGCAATATGAGTTAAACCAACTGTTCTGATAGCCAAATACTAAATATTAGTATAGGGTTTGTCTTTAAATGAACTGAATTCCTAGTTTTGTTTAACAGTGACAAATAATGACATGACAAAAAACAACACATTTGTATTCATTATTGTAAAAGGCCACTCGTCTGAACAACACTGCCTTTCTTTTACCTTTTTGGTTTTTCTATCTCTTCTCCACTGCCTTTTATCTTCAACAAAAAAACCACTGCACACAATGTGAACACAAATTACAAAGTTGCTCAAAACATAAACTTTAGAATTCTAACCAAGATAGATAGATAGATAGATAGATAGATAGATAGATAGACAGATGAATGGATGGAAAGCTGGTTGGATGGATGGCTAGCTGGTTGGATGGATGGGTAGCTGGGTGGATGGGAGGGGGGAGGGGGTGGTGGAGGGGAGGGAGGGTGAGTGAGCTGATAGACTGATTAAACTATGGGTCATTTGGAGACCATGCAGTGACAGCAGGACCGCCTCTAAGTGTCTGTTGGAAATAATTAGAAATTATAGTTTGTTTAATTTACACATCTGCTGAGACACCTCAGTACGTGGACTGTACCACAGTCAAATAGAACGTAAAGGTTGTTCTCTTTAGATGCAATGTTGTATGCACAGATTTTGGGTTAGTGTTGATGAGAAGTGCAAGTCACAAAGTTCCATGACATCCAATTGAAAATCAGAATAAATGTCAATTCTAAATCCAAATTTGAATGGGGACCTGTTCAAATCATTCCATTGCAAAAGCATTCTGATTTTTCCCATCACAGAGGTAACACTCGAAAGGAGGAGATCCTCAGTCTCTACAAAAACTAAATGGAAACCAGAGAGTTTGCAGAGGTGTTTGAATTTAAATGGAGTTTTCACTTTTTATAAATAAAGATGTTTTTACCCAAACTTCTACATAACCTTCCCTTTCTTACCAGAAGGGTAAGATGACTTGAGTGACTTTCATTTTTGGCTCTTTTCATGAAACATTTTGAATTAACAAACAAATAAAATAACACACTTATTATCTATTACAATCACACTTGAAATTGAAATGAATTCCAGCTACATTTCAAAGCTGGAGAAGAGTTCATAAGAGTCGAGTCAATGAAATCAATGTTGAATTTATGCACCTGTAAAGTGTGTCTCTCTTGTCCTTGTCCATGAAATGCCACAGAGACAATGAATCGTCAGAAAAAAATAAAAATAAAATCACGTGTGATAACAGCTCAAGGATTATGTATAAAAAATATGCACTTCTAAGTATTCCCACCGGAGGCACGCCGAGCAGGAACACAGCAAGTTTCGTGCCATGATTTGAACGAATGCATTCACTGATTAAGTGCAGTCAGAGTTGACGTATAAACGCCGAGGATCAGGGTGGAGGTTTCAAGCGCAGCGTCTGTGATGAAATGTGTGGGATCCACTCATTCATCGTCGGAGTCTGCCGTGAGTGAACACTGAGAGGAGTCAAATGAAGTGACTATTAGCATTCTGACTCACCCTGGCAATCTGTTTTTTAAAGCTTCATTTCAGGATGAATTGGATGGTTTGCAGTTTGATTTACTGTCATGGTTTTTCATCCTGAGGCAAAGCTCACAGGATTTAAAAAAAAGACTATTGATAACAGCAAGAAATTGATCTGGATTTGTTTTCTTTTTATAAGATAAACCATGCTGACTTCCTGAGGGGATGTGTAACTCTTCCTCGTCTTTTCTGCGTCTTCTCTGCCCCTGTTGAAGGTAAAAGTCTTCACACACACGGCGTCCTTCTGCAGTTTCTCCTTGACTTCGACTGCATTGATATTTTCTCTTTAAAACCCAGTCAGACATATGTTTTTTAAACCAAAGTTGAAATTGTGTAACCACATGACATCACACTTTGAATAAGTTTCCACAGTATGAAGTTGTTATACTTAAGTTTTGCAGACACAACCACTTCAGTATTCTTTGTTTTGGTGCTCGGCTTTAACCTCTCTACTACGGACTAACCCTTTTTTTGGTTCAACAATCCTTGGGACCAATGAATTAAAAAGCACAGGAGGAAAAACAAAAACAAAATCTACTGTATTTTATTTTCTCTCTTTTCTTTCTTTCTTTAGTCTACTGTTCTCCTCACTCACTTCTGTCCATACAGATAAATAAAGGATATGATCCAATAACATTTACGAACCAATATGAGTAAAATAATTGGAATACTCACTGATACTGAGTGTCATTGTTAGCTCTTTAAGACAAAACGCTGTTTAATTTCACCTATTTCATGTCTAAATAAAAACAGTTTTAGCAGATACCAATTAGCAGCATCTCATGTGAATTGTGAACAAAAAACGCCTCAACAAACCAGGCTCTTTGTTCACAATACATTCAGAGAAAGACTAGAGACTGTTGTCTTTTACCAAGGATACAATATTTAATCAGTTAAGATTTCTGCCAGAATGAGACTCAGTCGTACAAACACAATTTGTCGAAGATACTTTTGTTTCCTAACATCTTGGTGCCTCACTCTTTTCACTAGCTTGAGTGAAAATTCTATGAAAAGGCTGCAGTCTGTGTAGAATTCACCGGCTTTTAACTAAAGTAAAGAGGTTTAAAAAAGACCACTCTTGTTTTCTTCACGGTTGCTTTTAATGTATTTATGAAAGGTTTTCAATTTTTTTTTCTAACTACTTAAAAAACAGAGAACGCTCTGGTCAGCGATCTTTAACCATCTGTCAATACTGTTATATTACCACCAATGACATGCATTTTTTTGTGTTTCCATGTGGACAAAGATTTGTGTTTAATCAGGTTTGTATAACTAGATACACCAGAAGCTTCTGCCTGAATGTGGACCGGTCACACCGTCTCCCTGTTTAATTCCTCACACGTCACTTCTCTAACCTCAATCCTTCAGTATCCTCTAGTTTTGTCACTTTTTTGTCTCCTTCCTCTGCTGCAGCACTGCTGTGTTTGTGGACTGACAATACACAAGTGGACAGATGTTAGATGCGGAATGTCATCTTTGGAAGCCATGCTGCGCACACACTCAGACATGTGTCCGTGGGTTTTCTCAGGATGGTGATGAATGACAGCTTCTCCGAACGCTGGCAAACAGACAACATAGAGTACTGCACGCACATGTACTTCCCAGCACAGATACTTAGACCCGCTGCGGCGTACCGAGGATGACTTTCACACACTGCACCCACCGCCTTAGCTAATGACTGACGTCTGCGTATATCCACGTGTCTGTTCCTGCGTGTCATCTGGCACCCTGTAGGTGGCTCCGTCTTTTATATGACAGAGTGGACCAGTGACAGTGAGCTGCCTGGGACTGCATGTGTGAAAGTTGACGCCACTCTGTGAGTGTGTCTTCTGTGTGTCGGCAGCGCAGTGACAGCTCTCTCTCCCTCTCTCCACAGGCTTCCCTTCCCAACGTGTCAGCAGGGGAACATTAGAAATATTTATAAAGAGTCATTCCATGACACTGCTGCTATATTAGATGGTGCAGCGGTGAGTGGCAGGCAGAGTGGGAGTGTGTCAGGCAAATATATGGTTTACAGTATATCTTTGGCTAAAGTTCATATTCCTGCCATGGTGGGATGTTCGTTTCATCTCTCCTGACTGTGGCTGTACAGCAGCCATACAGCGGCGAGAGATAAACTTTTAATAGAAAGTCCCACCAGCTCCACATTAAAGAGCAGACGAGCAAGCCTGATATGATGGAGTTATCAAGCACTAAAGGTAAGTTCCAGTACATACTGTACTGTGGAGCTGTACATGAGTAGTACTGATCAGAGGAGTAGGACGATATAACTATAATATAAAACTTCCCTCTCTTTTGGTGGTCACGCTACTTAAGCCGCGTTGGTCACTTGGAACAATAAAAACATTAATAAAACTTTTAGAAATGTAATGGTGGTAAAGTGGTAATGCATCAGAAGTGTTTTCACATCATGACACACACACACAAACACACAAATATTTAGCACATTTTAATACTCGAACCCAGCGTGTTTCAAATGATTTTTTTTTCAGACCATGTTTCTGTTCTCATCAGTAACAGAAGTGTACATGTGAAATCAGAATGCACACTGTAATGGCTGAAGTCCATGTAGAGGCGACTGTAACAGCCCCACACACCTGACCAGTGCCTCGTGTGAACAGGCTCGACAAACTGTCAAATTCCTGAAAGTTGCAAAAATTATTTTAGACACTGTCACACCGAATTTAAAAAATGGGAAGGTGGAAGGCTTTTCACAAGCTGTTGAGCCAACTGACAAGCATTTCATTGCAGTTTATTCCTGTCCTGCCATTCTGTAAAACTGAAATGTATGGGAGGCTATGAACACAATTTAGAACTCCATAGTTTTTTTTTTTCTTTATTAACGTTGACATTTTCATCCTGAAATAACTGTTGTTGTTGTTATAAAACAGTCAAATGGGATGGAATCAACTGGTGACATTTGATTAATGACCGTCGGAGTAAAGTGTTTAATTTAGCTCAAGCTGTGAATTGGCAAATGAGGTAGAAAATGTAAATTGTGGATGATGGAAACAACTGCACGATGTGGCAAATGACAAGAACAATCTACTCACAAGAACCGGCTAAAAGTCTAGAACAGAGACTCCTGCCGTTTCTAATCACAGGAGCTAACAGTCAAGTTAAAAAAAAAAGTGACAAACAGCAAACTTTTCAGATAAAAACCTATGTGTGTGTGTGTGTGTGTCAGTGACTCATCACCGTCACGCTCATCACCGTGTCTCGTTAAGTCAACATCATGATGGTGCATTAAAATCACTTCACCATTACCTCAAGGGCGACTTGCTCCGGCATGAGTCCATCTGCCTGTCTGACTTATGGACCTCAAACGGCGCTGACACATTTTCTGACACATTTCAAGTCTTGACTGTCTCTGCCATCTCTCCCCCTCACTGTCCTGGGTGTTCCAGCCTTATCAGGAGGAAATGCCACAGGTGTCTGGCAAACCTTTACACTTCTAATCTAAGCCACTCTACGAGGTGTTCAGCACAGTTGAACTGACACTGTTCTCGCACACTTTAAATTAGATCAATATGGTGCCTTTGCCTACAAAAGTTTAAGTTCTTGAAATGTAATTACACCGTTTGTTGTTGTTCTAATGGCCTCGTCGCGTTGGCAGCCGAGCTGCTCAGTCTGGATATAAGGATAATATTAGGTGTAAACACAGAAAATTACAGTAATGCCGCAGAGCAAGTCAGAGTCACTGACATAGTATTAATCAATGGGTGGGTGATTTTATTTTTCCTGCACACAAACATTTAGATATTAGTATTAAAAAAACAGAGCTTTTAACCACTTCTATTCTGTTACCTTTAAGTAATGAACTGAGCTGCTGGAACATTGTGTGAAATTGACACAGCATAATGGCTGCCACATTAATGCCTGCACTATGAATTGACCATAAATAAACAGTGATGGAGTCACATTTCCACAAGGCTCGAGAGTTAAAGTACTGAGGGAGAAAATAAATAAAAAGGGAGGCGTGAGGGAGAGAAAATCACTGAGCAAATTCACATGGCACTTCTCGGAACAACAAGAAGAAAATTATTATAGGCAGAGAAGTAATAAATACAGTGGTGATGGCAGCAAAATGGAGCAAGAAAAAGTAAAAATAATAGAATTCCCTGAATCGTGCCGCACACATCATTAGCCCTATCAGCTACCAGCCAAAAAAGGTCAGGTTTAAGCACTGATGTTTTTTTATGTGACCTGCTGTCCTTTAAATAACCTGATGCGTCTCTGGAATATAGTCATTTCCTCACCTCTGTACTAGCTCCTTGGTGACAACTGCAGTTAATTATGTTATTTTCCTTCTTTCAGGAAGCTCAGCACCAGCACATGCTGCTTTTATGTGACTTTGTTCCAGCTGCTTTAGAATTTGAAAATGTAAAAAAAAAAAACTAAATCAAAAGCTTCAGTTTTAAATCCAAAGTCACAGCGACATGTAGACCAACAGTCGCAAATAAACGTTCAGATATGTTGTTGGACAACAACTAGCACAACCAATGGAGTAACTTGA
This sequence comes from Cynoglossus semilaevis, assembly GCF_000523025.1. NCBI lineage: Eukaryota > Metazoa > Chordata > Actinopteri > Pleuronectiformes > Cynoglossidae > Cynoglossus > Cynoglossus semilaevis. Next base: position 4,037,385 of record NC_024313.1, on the reverse strand, counting down.
AGAATTTCTACATTATTGTCATTTGTAGGTAATTTAAATGCTAAAAGGTTCGGAGTCCTCCGTGTCACTCAGAAATCAGATACTGAATAATCCACAAGCCACTTGTTTTGTGACCAGCTTTCGCTGCATCTTTCTGAACTCATTCACTCACAACAGCCTCCAGGTTCGTCAACAGGCCTTAAAAAGGCAGGTGATGGATTCATATCTCAAACAATAGCTGGAGGGGAACAGACAGGGGCATGTGTGGCTCACTTCTCCATCAGTAACTAGGTCAAGGTTGACGTGCCCTTGGGTTGAGTGCACACAAACTGCTCTGGTCATAAATACAAGCTGTTAGGTGTGGCAGCATGTTTCCCCGTAATTGGTCAGCAGTTACTTAGTCATCTGTGTTGCAGAGCGGCTGCAGTGACGAGGGAAGCTAATAGGTTCAAAACTGGGTTTTCCCACGTAAACAGGTGACATTTTCTGCAGACACGTTTGCACCACGTCATAAGTCTTGATTGCATCTGGAAATGCAACTGTTGTGTTGCATTTCCAGATGTTTCCCTGCTCATTTTCAGTAATAGAAATGGCACATATTTACAGTGTGATACAAACATAATCCACACGTCACTCCTCAGCTGCACCAGCTGTTTTTGTTTTGTTTTTTTCTCTTTAGGCCAGCGGTGGATATAAATATCATTAAATTGAAAGATAAGTGGATGTGCAGATTTCCAGAAAGAAGGACAAGAGGAAAACAAACAAGAGTCTGGATAGCAACAAGATTTAACAAGGCTCAGAGTGCAGCTGTGTGTGGAACTCTACACTAAAAGCAGACAGGTAAGAAACGACTGTGTGAAACAGTAAATGAGCGGAGAGCACAGCTGCTAGATGAACCAAAAAGTCCAAAGTAGCTTTAATAAAGACTAACAACACAGAGAAAAGGATGAAGTTGGGGCCTTGGTGATAATACACAGCTATAACTACATGTTTTTGTGATTCATGGCCAGAGCCCAGGCAGAGTAAGAGACATAAATATTCAACAGAGTGAGAAATTAACTGCACACTGTAACAGGAAGACTGCATTTTAAAAACACAACGCCACAGACTGTAATCAGTCACAATCAGCACTCACAGCAACTGATTTCTTCTGTTTACAGAGGCACTGATTGGCTCAATTAAAATGTTTGAGTTACCAGGAACAACGCTTGATTTCAAAATTCAAAATATCTTTTCTAGCAGCCTTCTCCGGTAACAACTTCATTAGTGGTTGCCACAGTTGTAGTTCACGTCACAGTTTGCTGCAGTAATAACTTAGATGCCTTTCCTGGCAAAGGTAAGGATTACCACAAAGAATAAATGGAACTATCCTCATATAAATCACTTATTAAACCCATTTTAATGGCCCAGAGAACTATTTTCAGCCAATATTTTCCAAACCAAAAACATAGCATAATTGGTAAATGTTTCATGGCCAAATTCTCCTGTGGGATCAACTGTCTTGCTGCTGATGATGTGGACAACCTTGTCTCGGAGAAACCCAGAGGTACAGAGACGTAGAGCTGTGGAGATGGTGTCTCTGTCTCTAAAGGCAGAACGAGACAGTTGTAAATGTAAACCAAATGTCACAAATGTTTTTAAAAACCCCACGGTGCCCTGAAATCCAGCACGGCTAAGAGACGGCTCAAAGCTCTTATCTACAAATGCAGATATCTCGGCATTATAACCTCGACGTTTTTCAAATTCTGGGCATCTCTCTCCTTATGAACATCACTGCTCTCAATGGGTTCAGGAGGACAGCAGAGCAAGAGCAGCAACAGTCAAGTGAGATGCAGCTATTAAGTGCGGGGTAACTGAATTGAGGCTTCAGGCTCAGGCTTCCATTCTTACAGCTAATTTAAAGTAAGTATGCTCTCTCGCTCTCTCTCTCACCCTCTCTCACGCACTCACTCTCATTTCAGATTTAAAGCATGTGCAGGGAATATCTGCTGGGGATGATGCAAAGTGTATGGTAAAGCGGTCTTCTTCCCAGTACCAATAGTTCAACTAACACACAGCAGGACTGTTACTCCTTATTTAGGGTAGAATACCAGCCTAAACATGGGGTAAAAAGTTCAACTATCTAGGTCAGAATCATATTTTAGTAAGTCATAGACTAATGCATGCTCCAGCAGAGGGTGCTATTGGCACAGACTAACTCCACATCATTGTTTGCCCCATCCATAAAAGAAGCCCCTATTCCTCCAACAAGCTAACGGTCCACATGACCAGACAATTATAGCACCTACAACAAAAGCACCAATTTCTAGTGAGCTTGAGAATCACAATTAGGCGATTCATGGTCAAAGTAGTGTTCTGAGATGTTAGCAAGAAAGCTGAGCAGGCCTCCTGATACTCTACCTGACAACTGCAACACAGAATATTTTAGGAGCTCTACTGAACTAGAAATATATGTTTTTTAGTTGTTAGAAGCAGACATTATGATTTCATAAATAGCACACAAAAACACTTAGAACACTTACCTGCTGACCTGAGCAGACTCGGTAATTGCTTTTTTAAAAACATGTCTAAAACAGTTAGTTTACAGTAAATGTCAAAATTGTCATAAAGGAAATTCTAAAAAAAAACAAACGAAAAAAAAAAACAATCAGACATTGCAATAAGAGCAAGAAGTTGTTTTGTTTTTTTAGATACTGTAAATGTTTTATACTTTTTAGAAGAAATACACCACGGGTTTCAGAAAACGGCGTGGGTGGAAGTGATTCATAATAAACTATACTTCTTGTATTTGTGGTAATAAGGGGGAATGGAATCAGTGGAGAGCAGTTCATTGTTTTTTTATATAATAAAAGGATTCTTGGGAACGCAGATAATTTCTGTGATTATTTGATTTTAAAAAGGCTTTTTGTGACTAGAGAAGAAATAAAAGAATAGGGTTGGATCAATCCCCATAAATCCCTCGAGAGGTTGCCGCCCGGCACGCGCTCAGCAAGCAAGCATACAAGAACATCAAGAATGTCTTTTTTCTTACTTTAGACAGATCCCCAACCTCCAGGTAAAAACAGATGATAAAAACATTCCAGGTCATCCACGCCACGAGCCAGGCTGCGTACTGCCAGGAGACACAGAGATAAAGAGAGACAGATAAAGGAAAGTAAGAGGCAGACAAGGTTTGACAGGCGTTTGCCTGATTATAAAAGCATGTTCGAGTTGTGCATTCAGAGACGGAGGAAGAAGATAGAGGGAGGCTTCACTTCTGATGATGTTAGGATGCAGAAAAGACAAAAAACAATGGTGAAGATAGCAAACAATCACCTGAATCGAAGCAGACAGGAGGAGAAAATGGATTGTAGAAGTAAAAGTGTGTGTGCAGAGGGAGAGAACAGGAAGGAATGAATGAAAGCGGAATTGATTTGATTAATTTTTTATTGCTTGCAATTAAGTGGATCCTCTCTCTCTTACTTTTCGGTCTGTGGCTGTGTGTGCATGTGTGTGTGTGTGTGCGCATGCGTGTGTGTATAAGTAGGTCTTTAGCAGGAGTCAGTGGGCAATGTCAGGCCCTGCAGGCACAATGAAAACCCCCAAATGTGTTGTGACACCAAAATCATTTTATCGACAGTAGCCGTGGGGACGAAAGACTTTCCTATAAATCACAGCTTTAGCTTTTTGATTTTCTATAAGGATATGTCTACAATGTTTACAAAGATCTAGCGACATGTGAAATACGTTGCTGTTCAGCCTACAGTACATGTATGAGTATATATATATATATATATATGTGTGTGTGTGTGTGTGTCCTTGCATGGGCATGTGTGTTCTTATATTAACTTACCCCTGTGACGTATCTAGGCCTGAACTGAATTGTGCCAAAAAGGCCCAAGATAACGACGATGACGTGGATGAAGTTGGTCAAAATGGGAGCCCACTGATATCCCAGGAAATCAAGCACCTGACGCTCCAATATACTGACCTGGAAAGAGACAGGGGAAAACATTTAGGGCATTTAAAATGAGTTTTTAACTTTGATAACAACACTTGAAGCTAACGATACACAGAGTTAAAATCATCGAATGGATGCAGTTCAATCTAAGCCACAGAAGGGACATGATTATTTTCTCACATTTTCTCAGTCTTTTCATACCAGGAGTGTAATCCTTTACTTAAAAGTGCTACAGTAACAATAGCAAACATATTAAAGGTCAGACAATAAATTGCTATAGCATTGCATCATGATATCTAAAGGTTAAAGCAGAAACTGCCACAATGGCAAAAAATACCCATCTGAATTAAAGAGATTAAAAAATAAGTAAATATTAATTAAATCAGAAATAAACAAAAGTTAGCAATATAGAAATAAAACCACAACAATGCACTTTAGAGATGCACACAAAAACAAATATTGAATAATCCTTCTATTGGGTCCATACACAGATATACAAGCCAAAAAAAAAAGATATGCACAAATCAAAAATCAGTCAACTTGTTAATTCTATCTTATCTAAATCTAAGGAGTTAATTATCAGATGAGCGAGCAATTGATTAATAGTTGAGTAATTGGCTAATCACCGCATGCCTAAATGAGCCAAATTTACAATTCATAGCAAAACTAATTAGTCACTGAGTTAGAGAGGGTGTATTTACAATTTGCTCCCTAATCGTGATGGAAATAAAATCTAATCAGTTATCCATGCGTTTGTGTCAGGATCCCAGGGCTCTCACACTCTCAGCCTCCCCTTTATATTTCACTCTCCCTGTGAGTGTGTGAGATATTATTATCATTCAGGCTCCAGCACTTCATGCTGAGATAGTTAATGAAGTCAGCACCGCGTATGATACAACACGGCTAAATATATTAACACTAAAGCTGACCCCAATAGTGTGAAGCCTTGGACCACAGCTATCGTACTCCTGTGTGAGGAAAGACAGAGCAACAGTTTTCCATTTGGAATAAAGGGCTTTACTTTCTTTTTGCCATACTTTGTATTTCTCTTCCTACACACACACACACCTACACACATGCACAGTCAATAGCTGACTTTAATGTGCGACCATATGGCAACACTACGGCACAACAAAAAGCCACGCACACACATAAAAACACACATACACATACAATGTATCACCCTATAGGAAACGAGTCGGCGTGTATGACATTTACATGAAAAGTGTCTCACGTGAAGGCTGTGAAGTACCGACGCATGTGCATTTGCCCCCCCACCCCCCGCCTGTGTGTTCGTGTGTTAGTTTGCCCGTGTCAGGGCAGGTCTGCTGTGCTTGCACTTGACAGCACCTGCTGTTACTGGAGACACTGGTCCCAGCTGGCAACACAATGTGGGTGTGAGAGTGTGTGTGATTGAGACACAGACGTTGTGTTGCTTTGTCTTTGATGAGCTCCGTCTCTGAATGTGCCTGCGTGTGTGTTTCTTTTGTCTCCCTCAGTTTATTATGTAAAACGTGTCCTCCCATTGGTAATTATATGGTGCTTCAGCGCTGCCTCCCTCACAAACACACAGACCAGCACAGGCCATTATAAGAAGTCAGGGGCCTCCCAGTCCATTACTGGGGCCCTTTGGGGGCCCTTTTCCATCACCAATAATATAAACAGTCTTCACTCCAGCTGGGACACACACACACTCACACACACGCTCCCCAAATAATGCACAATAAATCACACAAACATAAGCGGGGCCACAATTTGTTTGTACGTCAATGGCGACAACCATATTTATCTCTCTCGGTTATTACACAACAGAACCCTAATGGTCAGTCAGCGGTACTGACACACACTTTAAGGTCTTCTGCTCCAGATGAATATGGAGCCAAGCCAGTAAACAATATTCAGCACAAGACCATTTGTACCTTCACACTACATTATCATGCCAGGTGAAGTTCTCAACTCACTGGGCAACGGAAAAACCTCCAACCTCATCTGCATCTGTACATCCATCCATTATAGGTACATCACTGAGTTCACCTGATGAGAACCATAATGCTTCCTCTGATAGGACAGAACCTTAGAATCAGCGGTTAAACAGCTCTGACCCTTTGGTGGAGAAACATGCTCCACTGGTGCACAGACTAGCATCAGCCACGTTAGCAGACATGGCAGTTGTGTGATATCTGCCGCTGATGACAGATTCATCGTCGTGCAGGTGCAGTTTCAGCCTGGCTACTGTGGTCTCCTGGGATTTGCTGCTGCAGGCTTTGATGCTCCTGACAGCCCTGCTCATTTCATTTCCTCTGCTTAAAGCACTGCGGCGGAGGCATGTTCACGCTCGGCTTTTCTGTCTTTACGTCTGTGGTGGTGCGCTGTGCAGCCACCAGTAGACAGAAAACTTATTAGTTATCATGTGTTTTGTTCTGCAAGGAAATATGTTATGAAAGCTGTGTCTCATGTGCCTCAAGAAGACGTCAACATCTTTTAGTCTGATTGATCCAAAGCTAATATTGCAGAAATGACAAAGGATTAGCTTTACTTTTTACTGCATATTTCTTGCACACTGTGAAGAGGAGAATCAAACATCCAGGACCACAAATCATTACGTTGCTCTGGTCTACAGCAGGATGAGCCAAAAAGTACACAGCACTTTTCGATGCAGTATAATTTGTCCCCCCAAAAATTCAACACTTTGACAACTAAGGGTTTTTGGAAAAAAACAACTACAGGTGTCAGTTCATAAATATTTTTTTTATATTTGTCGGTGAAAACCTGCACTGCGACCCTTTGCTTGACAGATAAAGTAATACAAACATAATAGAATGACACATTTACATTTTATAGCCTTTTTGGAAGAAAACAGATTATTCCAGGAAAGGGAAAATACTCGGTTTTGACACAAATGTTTTAAAAGGAGCTAAGCAGGCAAATGGCATCCTGTGGTTGTGTGTGTGTATGTATAGGTGTATGAAAACAAGTTTAAGCCTCCTGTCAATCAACAGCCAGTACAGTATTCCTTAGGGAAACACAGGCATGTGTATTCTTTCCTGTGCTTTGTTAGCATGGACTGATGCTGGTGCTCCTGTTAGCATGGATTTCAGAAATGCGGCACTTAGCCGAGGGACTGACTTTGGAGCTACAGTGCATCCATCACTGTCATGTTGCCCATTCTCACAGCCAACCCCCCAAATTATATTTAGTTTATTTTTGTAGCCTGCTAAGAAAACTGTCAGGGTCCAAAATGAACGGTAATCCAATTCTACTTATATATTGATCTTTCTTTACCACAGCTTTGTCTTTATCTCTGGAGAAACTGTTGTTTGAATCAATCAAATCAAATGCAAAAACAGAAAAAAAACAACCTTTCTTTACTGTTGCTAAAGAATGAAACTTGAAAAAATATGTAAAAAAAACACTCCGTCTCTGACACAGAAAATATATTGAAGAGAGAAAGTTGAAAAGATAGAACTATTTGAAATCTCAGAGAGAATTCCATCTATTTGATAATGAAATGAAAGAATGATATGATTACAGAATAATTCCAGAAGGACAGCTGCACCGTGTGACTATTATGAGACGCAGCGGCAGAACGATAAATGTGTCCTTTTTATCTCAGACACATGACGAGGACAGAGAAGTGGGAGGAAAAAAGATGGTGAGAGACAAACCAAGGCTGCCTGGAGATATCTGATGAGAGCGACCGAAGACATGGAGAGGTGATTAAGATCTGACTGTTACCAAGGAAGGAGAAGAAGATGACAAGTCCAGAAGTGACAGAAGTGTCTTATCAACTGCCAGTCTGTCTCTCAACGCCTACGTCGTTACCTTCTCTCCCCTCACGCCCACTCTCTTCTCACTCTGCTAATCTTGTCTGACCTTCTTATTGTCTCCTGTACATCCTTCATCTTCCACTCCTCATTGTCAGCGCTCCGTCTTTGTGCTCTCATTCATTCCCAATAATAACACACCTTCCCTCTTCAGTAGAAATACAAACACTACAAACTGCACAGTTAGGAAACAAGTTAAAAAGAACACCAGGATGTTTCACTGCAGAAGTTTTGACAGAACACACGGATCCAATAATGTGCTTGTTTTGACTGGTGAACATTAGCCAAATACATATGTAAAAAAAAAAAAAAAAATCACACTAGGTCAGGTTCCATACAGTTATAGCCAAGTTCTACACAGGAGTTAACAAAGGATCACTGAAAAGATAAAGGTCAAATCACAACACCTAGAACTTGACCTCCAAACAAACTTGATGAAAAAGTAAAAAAAAAGAAAGAAAGAGAAACTGCAACAACACCTAATGCAATGTCCAGACAACACTGATATCACATGAATGGCGCTAACATTTCACATATTGTTTCAATGACCTTGTCAGCGACTAGTCCTTAGTCCGGTAAAACAACCTGAAGCATGCATTAACACAGGAGATGCTTTATAATCTGAGTCATTTGGAAAGCTTTGTGAGAGTGAGTGGGCACAAACTACCAAGTCGAGATGCACCATACTGACAGACTCCGACCCAGAAAGACTGAGAGCTGTAACAAAACAAAAATAGAAGAGAAATAAGAAAAGCGTTTTGCATTTTTACAGGGGTGTGGAGACACTGTCTGTAGCCACTGTATTTGGTATGAACTGCTACACATCTCACTTCCATTGCTCCGTTTCTCAGCGGGCCGCTCATAATGATCTTCTCCATGCCCATCATTTGCACCATCTCCATCATTCACCATCAGCTGTAAGCCTTTGTGACATTCCCTTAGTCTATATCTTCTTCGCCTCTCTCCATTCTAAGTCTCATCCTTTCCTCCCTCACCCTCTCCATGCTATGGCTGAGAGTTTTCTCCTGGTGGTGTGACCTTTAAAAAACTGCTGATCAATTCTGTTGCTCATCCCATTATAGACGACAGAAAGGGAGGGATGGGGAGGGAGCCGAGGTTAGACGGGGCGAGGGAGACGGTTAGTGAGCAGAGGCTGAAGGAAGACGTGGCAGAAGGGTGGAGATGTAAACAAGCGGCAACGGAGGGGAGGGAAAAAACAAGTACAGGGAGGGAGAGGCGAAGCGTTTGAGTCAGACAGTGAACGTCACAACTTCCTGATAAAGACACACATTGAGGTGAATAAAAGCCTCTTTTAGCTCCTTGGCTTTGACTCCTAAACCATATTTTTTTGCTGTCTCTGTAATCATCATAAAGTTTTATTGTCCTAATAAAACTCCTAAGCAATCGTAGCTTACTGTTAACTTAATTAAGACCACCTGCCGGTGCTGTGTCCCGCTGTGTACAGCAAAAGCAATCTGCTATCGATTCAGTTCACACAACGATCAATTCATCTCCATTGGAGGCTATTAGGAGCCATTTGTGGCTACTTAGGGCTCCGAGAGAGAGGAAAGACGGTGGGAAGATCGGGTGGGCAAAGCGAAAGAGGAAATGATAAAAGGATGTAGGAAGAAAAGGAGGAGAGAGAGGGGGGGCGAGAGAATGAAAGAGAGAGAGGAAAAGAGTGGGAGTAAATGGTGAAAAAGGAAATTTAGAAATGGAAGGAGACACTGATGACCAAAAGGTGAAAATGTCTCCATTTAATATCCTATTTCCTCAGTCCGGGCCCACTCACTGTCATCACATCCTATTCAGTGGTATCAGTGAAAGCCATAAAGCCCAGAGTCAGTCAGCTATAGATAGACTACACAACTGAGACTGAGAGTTCCACTTAAAGTAACATTACAAGATGGCCATTAGGCTGATGTACTTCTGGCCGCAGCCATAAACTTTAAAACAGGGACTTGGTTGAAGTATGGGAACTTGTTGAGGGTTCCTTTCCCTCCAGTTGTGTGAACTTTCTGGAGAGTTTTGATAGGCTAGGACAGAGCACAGACTCTCAAATTTCCTGTTTATCTATTTGCTGGTGAAGAACCTTATCGGGACACAGCCTAATACTGCAGGTGGCTCCATGCTACCATTTCATCATATGGCTCCACAGCTTGACATGTTAATAGAAAAACTTCCCAGACTAATATAAAGGTTAGAAACCAACAAGTAGCTTTGTTTCAGCTCTGCAACCAAATTGGTGAAAAAGTCCAATTTTGCAGTAGCCTTGATGTAAAGTCTACATACATTTGAAGGGCATTTTAAATACAAACGCATCCAGTCCAGTGATAAAAAATAAACATCACTGGAAATGGAAAGACTTTCAAGGCACTGAAGGTTGATAAATAATTAAAAGGGCCAAATGAACATCACAACAAGCTGTTAGTACCTATTATTATTATGCTGTTAGATATCATCATCAATGTGCACAGAGAATCCTACAGAACTGTACAATATGTAGGTTGAAGCAACGTCTACTGTGGGCACATTAATGATAAGGAACAGTTAGCTAATAAAAACTACAATAACATCTTAGAATTAGTAGCCAAGAAACAGCCCTGCTTGCGAACACTGGTCCTTCTAAACTGATCTGATATCGATGTAAACATCTACAGTATGTAAGGCCGTTTCCTATTACCTCTCTAAAAAAATATTTTTATTCTCACCTTGCCTCTTATACTATCATCCACACCAAAACTCTTGCTAAATGCACACGTAATGTACCCACTTATATAAAACTTTTTTTAAAATATAACCTGTATTTACCAGAAGCTTGAAATAAACTTTAAAAAACAGTAAAGGCATAACTTTATTTAGAATATTATATCTTTAAGCACTTTTATCATGTAACATCTGGATTTCCTCATTTACCCAGACTGTTTACTGCTAAGTGATCTCTTTTCTAGTTCGTCAATCCCTAGCCTGTCTTTTTGCAGTAAAAAAAAAAAAAAAGATTTAATTCCCTGCCAAACTTCATCTTGGCTCACCAACAGAAAGACGATGCATCTAAATGAAACCTTCCTGTTAAAATAAAGGATGATTTAAAAAAAATTACCGTTGGAGTGAGGTGTCTATAGACATCCAAGTGAGCAAAGAGTTTGGTGAGCAGCCAAATGTTGTTTTATTGACAAAATGCTGCATGAGAAAGATGAACTGGTTCACTTCTAATCCACTGCTCTTTTAGTACCATCGCCACTGTGTTGTGCATTCATCACAGAAATGTAAAAGAAAACAAGGGTCAAAATGTGAAAACTACTTCTAAAATATACCTCTGATTGAAACTTCAATCTCATTTGTCCAGATTAAGATGTTGACATTTTCCTTTGGTTTAAGTTGTTTTATTGTTTACAAATGTGGATCAAGTGATGCCATGTATAGTGAGCTTATTTTGGGGACATTTGATCTTTTTTAAACACCAGCTGAATAAATAAAACACTGTAATAACCCCCCCTGGATGATGGTGTTGGTCTATTTATCAGCCAGATGCGTCCTGACACCAAAACATCAAACTTTTTTCTTTTTTTTAAATGCCAAAATCTGCTTCTCTGTAAAAGATCAGTGGGTTCAAAGTCATGAATTTCCATTCATTTCCATGCCCCAAAGACTTGTGAAGATTATACACTGCTGGTCTACAGGCAAAATCCAATTTCTCATCTTACTTTATAGACAAACCTTTTATAGACCTTTCAGATTTTACTTCTATCTCCCACTAGTGAACCAGAAATGTCACAGTGGGAGTTCCCGGCCTCATTCACGCCGCTGCTTCTCTTCTTCTCATCCTTCCGATGGTGTTATTCTAAGCTTGGAGAGTGCTCAGACTTTTCTCTTACTTAAAACCAGTACAAGGCTGCTGTGGTAGTGAGTGGGGAACTGCTAGTGCCACAGTTAAAAAAAAAGAAAAGAAAAAAATCTATTTATACTACCTGTCTCTTTGTTTTTGGTTGTTTTACAAAATATACATAAATATTGTATATACTGTGTCGTTGCAGTAGAAGCTTTGGGCGACAATCTGGTGCTGTATTAACAAGTGTAAATAATAAAAACAAATTCCAACATTTAAAATGCTTGTTTCTCTTCTCTGAAAGTCTTCTAGTCTCCAAAGGTCATTCCTCTGCTTGTCTCCTCGCTGCCTTTCTCCTGGATCCGACACTCTTGCCAAGAGCACTATAGATCCATTCGGCATCTCCTCGTGAATTAACTACGGTGATTAATATTCCGAGGAAACATTTCTTTATGTAAACGTGGCATTTAAATGTCAGAAACACTGGCTAATCAGTGTGGTATTTCAACAGATCTTCTCTCTCTCTGTCTCTGACTGTCCACCCCTCTGTCTCTATTTCTGCCGCTGTGCTTTTGTTTTCTGTCAGCTGGATGCTGCTCTCTGCCCCTGTAACAATAAAAAGAAGCCTGGCTGGAATCTGTTTCAGGAAACAAAAAGCAACAAGCAGGAAAAAAAGCAAGTAAAGTTGTGCACAAATTCCAATGGGAGACAATTCAGAAAATAGATTTGAACACAACACCTTACAAAAGTTTGGACGCTGGGTTGAAGTTAATGTTATTTGTTATTTGTTAATCTTAAGCGAATAAGGCACACGTCTGCCACTGCCACGCGTTTCAATTACGCTGAGACAGATGCAAAGTAAGACTGAAAATGTCACCTCACACACGCCCTTGGAGGTTTCTCACTTGTCGGGAGAAGAGACAACAATCTCTGGGTGAAGAACTGTCTTGTAATATGTTGGCGAGTGACATGTTGATCTTCTAAAAGTTGTGTCTTTATGATCTAAAATACAAGTTCTTCTGCAAGCACGTCTATGAAAGGGCTCAAACTTGGAAAAAAGTCTAGAGATAATTCCGTGCCCAATTCCAGAGCAGAAGCTGCTGCTGACTGCAGATCACATATTGTTAGGTGGTATTGTATTTGAAAACATCCTAATGTCATAACGTTCTTAGCTCTAAAGCAAAACATCACCAAGGTGCAGGAGCATTATCACCAAAAACATGTATGATGGTCCACATTCTCTGGGGTTTTTATAAACCTGGATGTTTGATTCTAAGCACCAAGGATTAAAAAGACCATTCTGAGTGTTGTTAACAATAATTGCAAAGGTGCAAGTGGCAGCATCTGCACATAATTAGGAGGAGAAATAGAAAATGTCGACACTTGAGCAGCTGCAGTTCAAGAATGTGCTCAAACAAACTATTAATTTTCTCAGTTTAGAACTGAGGAAACTATTTTGGGTGAAAATCACAATATATATATATATATATATATTTATATATATATATATATATATATATGTATATATATATATATATATAGTATATAGTATATATAAGGTGTAAATACAACAGTCCACTTTCACATTTATGCCTGCAGTAAATTCAAACATACTCGGATTGGTGTGGACATGGAATAGAGCTTCACAAATGACACAGACATGCACTGCCAACCGCCCACCCATACACACACACTCTCTCACACACACACAAATAGGGCTAGAGGACATTTTCTCCCCCTGCGGGCTATCAATCAGATATCATTAAACAGGAACACCTCGCTCTCTCTTTGTGTGTGTGTGTGTGTGTGAGTATTGCACAGTTATCCTGAGCTGAATGTGTCATTAGTAGTAATTGTAGGTTGCAGCAGAAGCTCTTTACAGTTATTTACCATGATTGACCAACTGATTATAATTAATAACTCACACATCATCCAGAGAACTGCACCTGCCTCCTCCTCCTCCTCCTCCTCCTCCTCCTCCTTGTCCTCGTCCTCACCAGAATTCTACTGCCACCAAATCTTCTCTCTTTGTCTCATTCCATGTTTTTGCTGCATTTCTTTTCAAACTTCACAGTCATACATTTTGTGTCTTTCATGTAAAGTTCTTCTATCTCTGATACTTGGCTGCTGGCGTTTGAAAGCTTTCTCTCTAGCCATCCGTCAGATTTGATTCCGCTCTCTGGGAGAGAGAGAGAGAGAGAGAGAGAGAGAGAGAGAGAGAGAGAGTGTGTGTGTGTGTAATCCAACCTCACCTGAATGACTGACACTAAAACTAAAAAGCAACGGTTTTGTCTCGTTTGATCCGCTGTCGTGCTTTGAACTGATTTAGACATAAATACCTAAAAGTAGCACAGAAAGCAGTGGACGTTTTTCACTGCTGCATTAAAATATTACTATCAGTTTTGGGCGTTTAGTGTTACTTTTATAGTAATTCTTTTTTAGAAAATATTTATTATTTCCCAGTAGAAAATTCAAACACTGTTATTTGTTCTGGTGCTTTTTCTGGCGCAGCACCTTAATGACTCCGGTCCCTCTGTGTGTTGCACTTTCTCTGCTTTTATCACTAATTCTCCTGCTGCTTTGGTTTTTTTATTTCTAACCCTATGAATGTCTCCTTTTATTTAAGAATTCTCTCTTCTATTTCCTACTTCTCCCTCCCTACTATCAGCTTTCTCTTTCTCTCTCTCCTTCCATTATCTCCACATCTCTATTCTCTTCCTTTGATTAATCAGTTCCTGCTCCCTCACCCTCTCTCTCTCTCTCTCTCTCTCTCTCACACACACACACACACAAATATTATTGTCCCTCATCAATCAGCCTTTAAATAAATTACTGCCCCACCGATGGGTTTTATATCATATTCTGTCTTATCTTAATGGTGAATCTATGCAGACGTTGCTTTTATTACAGCACAACATTTGTGTTTGATAGAGTTGGAGAAAGAGAGTCAGCGTGAGGTATAGTCCGTGTTCAAAGGTTTCTATTATAGGCAGGAGCTCTTGTTTGGACATTTGAGTGCATGTGAGGTGGGAGTGTGTGTGCTGTGTTTGTGTGTGAGAGAGAATCTGTTCGTTTGGTTATATTTTTCCATGTGTGTTTGACTGCATAGTAGTGTGGCATGAAGAGAGGAAATGACACCAGACAAACCCACAGATGGACGCCCAGCGGGCCAAAATATTAAGACTGCACACACACACACACACACACACACACCTACACACACACACATAGATCCACACACATACAGAATGTTAACTAGATTCTGGCCTCTCCCTTTTCTGAACATTCTCATGGGTACCAAATGAAATCAACCACATCATTGTGGTTGTGGTGTGTGCATCTGTGTCTCTGTGGTACGGTGGTTGAACAACAGCCACGACAAATGCATAAAACCACAAAATTAATGCAAGAGCTGCAATAAAAGAGCTGCGGTACTCCGACTTCTGTGTCTATCAAGGTCTTCTTTGGTTTCATCGCTGCAACCATTATTTTACCAAACAAATCAGTGCAGTACACTATAGTGAATAACACAGCAATAAGTCATCTGGAGATCGTTACAGAAACAATGCATTGTAAGTTTAGAAGTCAAGGAATGAAGTAACTAGAATTTAAAAAAAAATCCTTCATGTTTCCTGGCTGTAAGCAGTTGTGAAAATCAATTCAAGTTCAAGGCTTTTTCTATTGTCGGTGTCACTGTTTCATAAACAGTACCAGATCTCCGCTGCTTTAAGTTACGTTCAAGCTAAACGACTGATGCAAGCACATCGTTCCCACATGTTCAAATGAGACTAAAATAGGACAAAATATTCAAGTACAGAAGTAACTGCGTGAATCCATCCAAAATGAAGTAAGTGATGTGAGGAGAGGATTGCTACAGGAAGGTCCTCAGGGAATAAAAACTGTACTATTACACCTCAAGGACAGCAAAAAGGTGATTCTAATATACAAATACACTCATCTGAGTCGAGTGGACCGGATGTTCAAAACAGTTCAGCTCCAATCATTCCAAGTCATGCTTACATATAGCTTTGGGCAACTCAGCTCTCCTTTAGGATTGATGTGTAGCATGTTATGTTTTGTTTTGTTATACTTTTCATAAGACATACTCTTTAGTATATAAAGAACAGATGACTTTAGAAAGAGAGCTAAGCTAACAGGAAATACAGCTTTTATTGGGAAAAAGAAAATCCCTTTAAGACTTAAGGATTGTTCTGTTTAACAGATGTCACCACAGTAATGAGTGAAGACATTTGGCACAGACTTTACACCAGATGTAGTTCAGATGTGACGTTTGAGCGATAATTTACAGTAATTTTACTGCACGAGTATTGATACAGTACACACCAACCGCTCCACTATGGTTAAAAAAACCTCTTCCCAAATATATTCGTATACATACACGTTTAAAACCTTTTCTTTGTTTGGCCATTACCACAAGGTTTTTAACTGTTTGAAATAGTACTGTAGTGTAATTAGACTAATGTGTTTCTACTGATGCTGCCTCTCACCCACAGATCATTCACTTAGTGAATATGTGCTTCTTTACTCACTTAACTATACAGTGCAGATACTACCAAAGTACCAAAGTGTATATTCAATAATTTAGTTTTTTTTCTTTTTTTGCTGGGGTTTTTGTGGACCCAGAACAACTATTAAAGGCATTAATGTGTGTAAATCAAATTCTGCATAATTATGTCTGAGTCTGAACTGTGTGCAGCAGAGAAATAACAGGTAGACTCACTGTGCACAAGCAGTTCCCCGAATGTTCCAGTACGTCAGGAGACAGCAGCGTCGCATCACTGTGCCAACACTAAATTAACTTCGTGCCCTGGGCTTAATGGATGACATGAAAAGAGCCTGTGGTGCTGACAATGAACTGCCAGCCAACTTTGTCACCTCATTTAAATGGGCCTTATTGTGCTTGCAGTGCTCATTGCATCAATGCACGCCAGGAGCTTTATTTCCACCCACCTCGTGTTAGGAAGCTGAAAATGTGGCCACATTTCCATACTACTGCTCTAAGTGATATCACCCAGACCACATTGCTGATCGCCCATTCACTGTCAGGAAACATCCGGCCGGTCCACGAGGACATGTCTGCGTGTTTACCAGGCAAAAAATACCCACAAGCGGGTTACACTTAAGCCACTTATAACTCAGTGCATCTGAACGGCTCTGCAGCCGTGCTGCCTGCTTCTAACCAGATCGAAAATTAGAAATGAGCCGAAGCGCATTAAAGAGTTCCTATCTACGCATCAGAATATTTTAAGCCTGCAAAGTCCGACACATTCCTCCCTCTGTTTTCCTCGGTTGGCCTTTTGTCCACAGATTTCTACTGTTTTCGTAAATCTTTCTACAAAATACTAGATGATGAATGTGAACCAAACAGAATCTGGAATCATTTACTGATCCCAGGAGGAAGTTGTTGGTGCTACACTTGCTTCTACAATTTCAACCAAAAAATCAACTCAATGTAATCACAATTATAGGTTTATACAGCACCAGGTGTCATTTTACTGTTACAGCAGGTTAACTAAGCTAAGTGTAATATTTATAACACTCAGAGGGAGGAGTGAAAGAGTCCAACAGCCCCAGGCAGGAATCATTTCCTGTGGCGTTCTGTGGTGTTCCTTGTTGGAATAAGTTTATCGCTAAAGATGCTCCTGTGTCTGACCAGCGCCTCACAGAGTGGATGTGAATCACTGTTCAAGACAGACCGGAGCTTCGACAGCATTCTTTTCTCTGACAGCGCCGTCAGAGAGTCTGATTCAAGCCCTGTGATGCACCAGCCTTCTGGATAGGTTCCTGAGACAGGCATATATTCTCTGTTTTCTTGGTGAGAAACACTGACAAGACAGACATAAATCTTTTATGACATTAACATTCCATCCTATTTTACCGAAGACAAATAGTTTTGGTGAGTGCTCCTTTAAATCCTAACATAGGGACAGGCACCGAGAACAGACAAAAGAAATAATAATAATAATAATCATCAAAATAATATGAACTTTATTGATCAAACACTGAGGAAATTCTTGTACTAACAACATGCTGCCTCTGGGACTCCAACCCTGGACCTTCTGCATGTAAGGCAGATGTGTAAAAGCCAAAATAATGCAATTCTGCACCAAATCTACATTTAACATGTATTTCTAAATGCATTTGCACAATATCTGCCCAAGATTTTATTTTTTAAGAATGAGAATCGATAAATCAAATCAATAATTGATACCGATGGAAACTGAACGGTTAAATTCCCGTTCTGGTAAGTGAGGAACATCAGATACCAACAAGAATTGAACCTTTGTTTTTTTCCCTCTGACTTTGCTTCTGTTGCATTATATCGGAGTGCTTTTCTGGTGTTGAAACCAAGCAAATAAAATGATGTTTGGTCAATAAAACATGAAATCACCCCTCCCTTTTCCCTCGTCCTTTGCCTGATGAGTAAAGGTGAAGCGATTCCTACAATTCCATGCAAATTTTAACATTTGTACGATCAAATCAGATGTGTCACTGCCTTTAAACTGTTTAGCCAGTTTAAAAGCAGCAATGTTCCAGGTGAACACTTTTCCCTTAGATAAACAAATACCTTAATAAACTGATGCAAGTGTGTAAATGACTATGTTGGTTTAAGTGCATTTGCCAGCATCGTTATCTGTGCTATTACACTGCAGGTTTCATCCTGCCCTTTTTCCAATCTGATTTAACAGCCACTTACATACCTACTCTATCTGATTTAACAGCCACTTACATACCTCCACTCTATCAGTCTCTCTTACTCTCTTCTCTCTCTCTCCAACTCATAACACTTTACGCTTTAAAATGTCTACTTGATTCTAACTCTAGGTCTCCATAGGTGTCCAAGCCCCCAACGCCAACTGGCCGAGGCAAAACTCTCAGCCTCAGCATTGTCCTCCGGCCTCAAACGGCAGCAGCATATGTTCTCCGTTCTTTGACGGACTTCAACAGGCTTAGAAAACCGTTGCGGTCAGCAAGTGTGTTTGTTTTTTTCTCTTAGCTTTTTCATTTACTTAATGGCATGAGATCATTTCCATTCCGCGGGCCCCTTTATGGCTAACAGCTATCGGAGTGATGTGGAAGTAAACTTACCTAATCTAAAATTAACATAATTACCATTAATTAAATTATTGCTTTTAGGGGAAAGCTTCAATTCCTCACTGTCACTTCTATCTGTGCCATCACGCTGATCACTGTGCCTCCAAGCTGCTCATTTTCCTTCATTACAGGTCGTAAAAAGATTGAGTTACTAATGTGCACTTCCACTTAGCAGCGTAGTTGGACATTAGTTACGGGAATGTCATGTTCATTCTGTGGCATGCCTATGTAGCCGTCTGGTTATTACAGACTCAGAGGAAGTCTTTAAATAAAAACACATTAAGATGAAATGAAGTACATTTGGAACAATCACGGTGGATGTGAACTCTTACAGCGGTGGAGAGTGGGGCTTCATTTGGCAGCAATTCCAAGTGACAACATCCTACCAGACACACACCTAAAACCGCATCACAAGGTGAGGACGTAAAGGGCTGCAGGTTACCTGGATATACAGTTCACTGTATGTCATGTCAATGAATCCGTTCCTTCTAATGATACATGGATGTCAATGCCTTACTTTTCCAGTTTTTAATCAATTTTTTTTATTTAACTAAACTGACATTTTTTTTCTCCTAAGAATAAAATGTCCTGAATCGAAGAAATTTCCTCGTGGAGAATTTCTGAGAAACTGTGACACTTTTCAAATTGTTTTCGCTTAAGGGGAAGAAAAGAGACATGAGCAGTAGATGGCTTTTAATCATTTCTGCTTCAAACTCTATTCGGCAGCCTGATGTCCTGATAAAGTTTCCCCTACTTAGTCCTGATCTGTCCGTTACCAGAGGACATCTGTGGACTCATTTTTTTACTGGCCATCCACAAATATGAGTCAATCAAATGTGGTCGGATTTTACTGATTTGCCTTTAAATTTGTGACATTTTCATACTATGAAAAATACTGACATTTAATGAAAATAAAAATGTTCAGTGGAATAATGAGGTTTATATGAAAATAGCCTTGGTCTGTCAGATTGGTTGGAGTCGGTGCAATTGTCTCCTACCAACTATGTTTTTTAAGGCATTTGCTGTGGAAGAAAAAAAACAAACTGTCAACAATGAAGAGTTTTGTGCTGTGGTTCTCCTAATGATTTTTATCATTAGTGAAGCAGGTTTACTAAGTTCATGGCGCCTTTGGGTCTGAACTTTTCTCTTCACTGCAGTATTTGACATAAAGTAATTCTCACAGACTATGAAATCATAATGCCTTGATGCAAAAGTTTTCACACCACACACTTGTTTTTCCGCAGCCTGTTAGTGGTTGTTACAAACAAGGCATTTTATAAAAGTTCTGCAGAACAAAAGTTGCAGAACCAAACAATTAAGTAAAAATATACTGTATAATCAGTTAGTCGACTATAACTGCAATTTCATGAGCAACTACTTCATTATCAGACCTAAACAGTGGAGTGACCTTTTTTGCCCCCTATTTTCACACACTAGTCAAAGCAGATGACATCACTCTTCAGTAACTGCTGTATCGTAAGTCAAGGATATACGAAAATATGAATATGAATATCCCTGATTAACAAGAGCACACACACAAGCGCTTATTAATTTAAGAGCCTTTTCATTAGCAACAAAAAAACACACAGAGCAGTAATTATTACATCTCCATTCACAGATATAACTCTAATGACATACAGGGACTGCAGAATACAAGGACCTTGATGGTGTCAAGAACCTGGGCCCACTTGGGAACTTAAAATGAAACTAAACTTCAGCTCTTTGATATTCGGTTCAAGAGCATCTTTAATACATAAGTAAAGACTTGTCACGTTTCATAAAAGAGATCTCTTTAACCAAACCGTTTTACTGTTTCTGTTTCTCTTTCAGTGAGAAACCGCTGCGATCTGTGCAGCTGCTGCGTTATTAAGAGCACCAGTCATGGACGGTACATAAGATATGGATGGAGCGTTCCCTTAGCCGGAGAAGAACTGAAATAAAACGCTCACACGTTTTAGGAAGTAGGTCAACGTGTATCTGTTTTAATAGATGACTTTAACCAGTTTTAGGTCAACATCAATAAAACAGGCAGATGATTAAGTTTCATGAGAGACGTCACGTATTCGCACAAATGCTCATGGTTATCAACTGAACTGTTACTGTACTGTAAATAGAGCCTACATCTAGGATTCCACTGCACTGTCTGCTCTGACTCTATTGTCTAGCCTCTTAAAAAATGACTATACAACAAATAAAAAAAAAGATATACAACCTTGTAAAATACAGATTCCCGTATTATAGAACTGGTGTGCATTTTACAACAAAAGCCATGATCTACAGAGCATCAAAAGACACAAATCATTTAGAATGCTGTGTAGACGGCTGACAAAAATAAAATAAGATGAATTAATTCTAAATTGAATATGTGGTACATATCGCCAACACATAGAGAATATGAGAGTAAAACGTTCCAGATATGAAGTCTCCTTCCCTCCTCTACTTCATTCACCCCTCTACTCCCGTCGGCCTCACCTCAGCGTGTCCTCATTCATCCGACCTCCCTCCTGGTGACCTATCTTTCTGCATCTCTGCTTCATCATTACACCTCCATTGCTCACTTTCCTCCCTGTATACAGTAGTTTGTCCTCCTCCTAATTGTCCCACCTTCCTCCCCTTCATAGCACCTTGTCTCTCCGTCACCATCTGCCGCAGCTTTATTTAACCGTCCATCCATCTCCTACACCTTCCCTCTCTTCCTTGAACCTTTACTTTGTCTGTGCATCCCTCTGTGCCCGACTTTCTCTTACCTTGTCTCACGTGTG
Organism: Cynoglossus semilaevis; assembly: GCF_000523025.1. Taxonomy (NCBI): domain Eukaryota; kingdom Metazoa; phylum Chordata; class Actinopteri; order Pleuronectiformes; family Cynoglossidae; genus Cynoglossus; species Cynoglossus semilaevis. The sequence continues at coordinate 4,015,938 of NC_024313.1, read as the reverse complement.
TGTGTGTGTGTGTGTGTGTGTGTGTGGCTGTTTCCACAGCACAGACTGCATCATCATCTTCGTACGCACATACATCTAAGCCACCTTAATAAACCCCTTTCTGCTTCTCCCTTTGTCTCTCTCTCACACACACACTCTGACACACACTTGTGTGAGATGTAATCACCATGAGTGCTGAAAGTGCTTCGCAGAGGTGTGAGGCCACTAAATGCTACTGCCTACTATCAATCAAAAAATCCTTTCTGGGGATTCGGACAGCTGACAGTGTCAGCATTAGGCATTGTCTCCCTTCATTTCAATCAATCACGTCCTTCACTGTGCAAAAGGCCCACAGATTGCAAAATGATATTGGCTGCTTCCATCAGACCGTGTGAATGATTATGTGGGAACTGAACTAAATCTGCTTTTTTATATATATTTTTTTGGGCTCACTCACCTCTGTTTCACGTGGTCACGTCATAACGAAGCAGGTAGAGGCTCTATACCAGGGGACACCAACTACATTTTCTGGCTCAACTTTCTGGCTAATATTGTTATTTGATGTTTATTTTAGAATCTTAGGAAATACAGTGATATGAACACAGCTGGTCCTTGGTTTGGTGTTTATCTGTTGAATGTGTGACTGTGTGCAGGCGAGACAGCAGCAGTTATTACCAGAGGCAGCGACAGAGCAGCTCCTCATCTATCAACACTTTTATGAAGCACAAATACAGAATAACACCAAGGAAAAGAGGAATCTAAAGTGGCATGAGAATAAACTTCATCTAGAGGTTGTAGCAAAGTGAGTGCTAGAAACAGACCATGACTGTTCTTTAACGTTTGTCCCCTGATTGTAACCACTGTTTCATGTCTTCAATAGAACGTGATACATATGCGTGAGCATAATTAAATATCATCTGCATCCAGACTCCTACTGCTTTGCCTTCTTTACATTTTTGTGCCACGGTGCAGTGAGGTTAGATCATTGATTCTAGTGATTAAATTTCATATTGAAGTACTTGAAGGTGCAGCTGTAATGTCAGCTCGGAGTGTGAGGCAGAAAGGCGGAATGAGTTCAGATGTTCCAGCTGCTTCTTAGTCTTAAAAGGCGTCAAATGAAACCACCGACAGAAGAATCCGATGTGTCTGATCTGTGTTGTTGGTATAGAACCCCAATAACTCCACCGGTTGCTAGGACACAGAAATGTCTCATTCAATGTGCTGTTCATCTTATGTATTTATTGGTACAAAAAAAAACCCAGATGGATATAAAATAAAAAAGTTAAATATTTTGACAGAGCCTGCAGAGGAACAATTGTGTGCTGCTTGTGAGCAGAGCTTCTCAGTGTGCAGAGGAACAATTGTGTGCTGCTTGTGAACAGACACAGTTGTACTTTATAATATATAAAAGTCATTATAGTTTTTTGGTCTTTTTTAAAAATTATTTTTATAGTGTGACTTGCCCAAACAGTTTTTGTGGAATCTGACAAAAATATATCAAATTAAAGTGTAGTTCAGTGGGACATTTTATTCTCATAACTTTTATTCGCTGTAGACTAAGGTCATATTAAAGGTCAAACAGTGACCCCTCCGATGTCCAGCATAGATGATGCCATTACAAAAAAGTAGAGTCAACCTCCTGACCACACATATGTATACACATACGCACACGGACACTTACATGTTGTCTCAACCACAACATTCCGTGCTTCTATTTTCGTCAAGCGCGACTACAGTTGGCCTGGTACGTTGATATGGAGCCGAGGTGAAAGCAGAGACTGCAGCCGTACCTCACTTTAGCTGTCACTTTCAAAAATACAAGAGATCGGCCGGATCTGATTACGTCGTCTGTCTGTACTCGTGTGACTGTGACAGAGGGAAAAAAGAAAGCAAGTGTCTGAGAGAGCAATAAGAGCGGAGACGAACCAGAGGGCAGGTGTTGTGAGGTAATAAGACCGAATCATTTCATTCTGAAAGGAGAGTATGATTATGGGTTCGGATGAAAATGAAACGTTGGAATCTTTCTTCTCCCACACGTCAACCAATAGAATCTGTTATTCCTTTGAGCAATTCATGACTCAAACTTCTCCACCACTGGTGCCTTCAGGGGGCAGGAGTGTGTTAATGTGAAGGTGTCCATGCTCTTCAGTGCAGGCACAAGACTTTGTGCAGAAAAAAAGGTTTCATCTTCATTAGAGCTAGTGGTCCTAAATCATTTATTTATGAACCAAATGCCGTCTAAAGTCAAATTAAATATAATTCCATCGTCCATCCACTTCCTGTTGCTCTCGTACACAGGTCATTTGGATCAGTCACTAATAAAAACAGGTCTAAAACACATACATCGACCTTCTGTTGTTTGTCTTTCCTTTACAGGTATACACAGAATACAAAGTTGTTGTTGTTTTTTTTCATATATATGACTGTTACTAATCAGGATTAATCCATAGCTTTCCTGCGACTAACCAGATTAAAAATGTATTTATTTGACATAACCATCTCAGCAGAGTTGAAGCAGCCGTCAACTCAGTACCAGTGAACATCAGAGTTAATTAAAGACTTGCATTTATTCATCACAGACAGATTTAAATCTCTCGACCTCATATTCAAGACGCTTCATAATAACCTTATCAAACTATTTCTGTGTAATTTTGTGATTTCTTATCTAATTGTTTTGGACTGAAATACATGTAATTGCATTCAATGATTCTCTTGAAAAAGCAGACAAAAGAGCGGTGGAGGAAGAGTAACAGCTCTGAGGGAAGAGCACACTGGCTTGAAACTGGATATGTATCCTTTATACGGTTTAAAAAAAATAAATAAAAAAAAGAGAGAGAGAGACACAGTCGGTGTCTGGAGTTTTTCTTTCAAAGCTGTTTTCTGTGTAATATACGATAAGAGGAAAAAAATATAGAGCAACATGTTTCTGTCTGTGCCTGTTCCTGTAAACATTTTGCACCAGTCACTTGCTGTGCCAGCAAACGCAAGTGTGTTGGACACAAACAGTCTCAGCATTTATAATTCATTTTATAGTTGCACTTGAGGCTCTTTTTGGCCTAGTTATGACACATTGTACGGTGAAAAAACCACTCTGGTCCAGATGTTTGCAAGGCAGAACCGTTCTGTGGCCACCCAGGCCCCAGTGACATAGATGAAGTAAATGTAAACATGGAGGAGGCCACAGCCCGAAAGGTGAGGGTTTTTACTATATGACATTGAAGTTCCTTCCCCCAGCTGAAGGCAGTGTGTGAATAGGACTGAGAGATTCAACACAGAGGAACGGCTGTAAACAGATGTGCTGTGTGCGCTTGTATTTGGTGGAAGTAATGTTGTGCAAAGTGCTTTGAGTGGTTGTCATGACTAGAAAATTGCTTTTTAAGTACAGTCCATTTAGCATATGTAAACAAAATGACACAGTTATGCCCTAAAATCTCCATTAGACCTAGATTCTCTTGTTGTGTCATCCACATAATTAAATGTAAGGGCTGCCCTTTCCCTGCTCAAATATACTGTTACTAATTACACCGCTGATGTTATTGCATGGGCGTTATCTGTTTACATGCTGCAGGCTGCGGCTATCTTTTATTGAACATGACTTAATTTAAAAAATAGAAAAGGCTTTAATTATCATTTATCACTGTGCTGCATTATTTACATCAAGTTCTGTTGTGTCCAAGGCAGTTACTGTGTATGTATTGGTAGTGAGTTGATACGAAAACATTTGAAAACACTGACTGAAATGGCGTTTAATGTGAAATAAATGTATAAAAAAAATATATAAAGTAATTTCATCAATATATTTACCTTTCTGACCATAACTGCCATATCTTCAGGTCGTGGGGAATTAAAAGTGATTTAAAGTTGTTGTCCAAAACCTCTTAAATGAAGTTAACTGTATTGAAAAACTCATGGCTTTTTATTGACAGTTTTACCTTTATGTAGAAGACAAAAGGACTGGATTGGACAATAGTTAAACTGAAAACATGTCCTTTGGTTTAACAGTCATAATAGAGTTGGTTTTCAAAAATAGACCTTTAATACTGGTTTGAATCAATTGGTCTCTTGAACCTGAGGACGAGCCTTTATTGACCTCCTGGGGGGAAATCTATAACCGGTAACATCAGTAAGGGTCACACGCTTTACGCATAATGACTTTTTTTTTTCGTTGCCTTGACTTAAAATGAGATTGTGTGGCTGTGATCTGCTGCCTGTGATCACGAGCCAATCACATCAAAGTAAATGGGAGACTTTTGAGGGATCTGTAACAGAGACTCTGAGTGAAGAAAGAAAAAGCCTGAAGTGACCTGAAGCTATTTTTGCTAAAGATAATCATCAACAGAATAGCAGATCTTTTATCTACAAATAATTATTTTTCAACTCTACTCTGATGAGTATCAGATAGGTACACAAAGGAGCCAAAGCAGGAATCACAGTTTGAACTGGCCTCTCTAATGTCAGCGCTGCCTTTCTTTGATGCTGCATGTTCATTCCTTAACCTGTAAAATACTGTTTATAAAGCTGTATATAAAGACAATAAGGCTTTTTTTTTTTTTTTTTGCTAAAACACAACTATGTTTTAGCAGCAGAAAAAACACTAGAAAAAATAACACCTCCTCTGCATACAAAGACACCATGTCATAGTTATATCCACAGATCATTAGCCAACTGTGTGTATTTAATATGTCAGCAGTCAAATGTTTAACACACGTTATGTCATTACAGTCAGAGCTTTGGCTGTAGTTCCTTTTTTCACAGAAAGTAAGGACAAAGAATGAAGTCGTCATGTCAACCTCACTGACCTGACACCTTTTTTTTTAACAACAGTATCAATCTGACAGATGAAAAGAGATGTCGAACACAGCAGCTTGTTACCAGTGATGAGAACCCACAGCGGTGAGGTGCAACATTTCTATTCCTTTAGTCTTTGTGTTCAATTTCTATCTCTCTCCATTAAAAGAAAAACACTTTGAAAATGTCTTTCTCCCGAATAATCAAGTAGTAACATGCTTAAAATGATGTAAATGTCAGTTAGTGTTTAACTAATGTGTTTTTTTTCTCTTTGGCATTTTAGTCTGACATTATTCTTGTTACTAATTCTGACTTTTACAGCATTATTAAATATTATAATCTTGTTACTAATTCTGACTTTTACAGCGTTATTAAATATTATTTTCCCTGTTTGTGTGATTGTACTGATTCAGACCCTATTAAAATGGCTTCAAGTATATTTAAGTATATGTGCATCATACATATCCACAGCAGAACCGTGTTTGTCCGAGAGCGGAGCAGTGGCTGAACTGTACCTTCTCACAGCTTCAATCTCACAATATGTTTCCCAACAATAACAGCAGCCACCACCATAACAAATCAACCAGCACAGCACAGCACAGCACACTGGCCCTCTCCTCTGCCATGTTTGCTCATTACTAATAACTGTGCAGTGTTAAATGACCCACTCCTCCATGAATCATCTCTACGTCCATACGTCTGGCGCATGGATCCGTCTCCGAGCCATCCTCTCTTGTTATCATCTGCCCCTCCTCTCCTTCCACAATCCATCTCGTCCTTTTTCATTTATTTGTCAAATTCCCCATCCTTCCATCCCAATATTGATCCACACACAGACGTTCATCCATCCTCTAAATATATCTATCCCAACATCCTTTCTTCTTCTTCTTCTTCTTCCTCTTCCCTCGACTCCTTATCCCAGATGAGAGGCTTCTACAGCAAGGCTTAACACACTCCACTACCTCTGCTGTCGCTGTGTGTGAACACACACACACACACACACACACAAAGGCACTCCCTACAGGATGAGGAGGGAAGGACACACAGACATGGTTTTCACAGCTCTTCACAGCTCCCTGAGCAGTTCGAATGGCCCAGGAGAGGCTGAGCACAACACAGAAGGAGAGGATAAATGTGAGAACAACGTAAGGCAGCGGGCTCCAGAGAAAGACATTGGCACAGGGAGAGGGAAAAATGACGAGGCAACAAGGACACGGATGATCCGGGAGACGTGAAAGATCTGGTGGGACAATGAGAGAAACTTAAGTAAGAAATGATGGCGTATTAGATAAATGGAGAAGAGCCAAAAACCTTGGCATGGCCATCTTTACACAAATTGATTAACTTTGAAAATTGCTTAAGGAAGTGGATCCCTAAGTGGATGTGGGGCCCCGTTCGGGCTCATGGAGTAACTACAGGGGGCACAGCAAGATACATTCATGAATTAATTAAAAAAAAAAAATTCTTGTGTTAGAAAAGCAATGCATTGCTATATAAAATCATGTTTTACATTTTATATAGCGATAGCAAATTAAAATTATGTTGCTCACTAAAAAAACTCACTGGTTTGTTTTCTTTGCCCTTCACACAATTATGTTTACCACAGCACAGATTCAAATCTTACATTTAAAGAGAGTGTTCCAACTTTTCTGCTAATGTAATTTGTATAAGATGTATTTACATCTCCAATCGAGAATATATTGTAACTCACTCTCCTTTTTTTCCCCCTGAGCAAATAATTTGCACCATAAAAGCATCAGTCTGATTGTGCAACATATGGTTGTTTAACTCCAAATAGCAGGTTATCATCTGACGCCGCAGTCATATTTCTGTCTCATAATTATGTGTAATGACGCTCACGGCATCGCTTTGCTGCTGCCTGCCATTGCAATTCAAACACTTTGATGAAATAAGATCTAAACGCCGGCACAGGCAGAGCACCAGGATTCACAGCGGAAACAAAAACAACAACAGCCGTGTCTCAGAGATCAACGCTGGAGTGTCTAACCTTGAGGGGCAAATAACTGGAGTAGAGCAGCAGGCAACAGAGAGTCGGCATCACAGACAATACATCCGATTGTGAATTAAAACAAAACAGAGAGAAGAGAAAGTGTCAGTCGACACCTTCACCTTCTCTGTCACACTGCCCGTCTACCCCTGGGTAAATATTGAGACAGCAGCATTTTGCCAAACACCACCTCAGCTCATTCATCAGCAGTGGTCACGGGCAAGGTCGGCTTCCAGCGCCGCTGATACACCTCCAGGAGCTCAGCGTGAACACACACTCTGGGATATGACCTTTGCCGTGTGTCATCACCTCACTTTCCTCCCGCTGTAAGCTGCTGAGTGTCGATGCCGTGCTGGAGGCAATTTTGGAAGATGGGGGTCAGGACTCTGGGATATGATGCAGGAAGATTGAAATAGGCCGAGAGATTGCTCTGAAGAAACACAGACTCTTCAGAAAGTACCGGCCCACTGCGGCTCAGCTGCTGTCCACCACAGGTGCACTTAGAGACGAAAGGCTGAGAAAACTCTGGGATGCAGTGAAGTTTACTTTGAACGATCAGGTTTATATTAACACTAATTACAAAAACGCCTCAAGGTTTTCAAAAAATAGCCTTGGTTTATTCAGAAATATTTTTTTAAAATAAATCAAGTATCACATTTGATACTTCTAACTATTGTATATTTTCCGCCCAAAGCTTTTAAATGTTTTGTTTGTTTTATTATTTTCTGCAAGTATTTTATTTACTTTACCAATGACAATAAATGATTTTATTTTTACATTACAAAACTTTTTTTTTCAAATATTTACCATAAGGTTGATTTTTTTAAGAAAAATAAAAGTTCCCTGCGCTGTTCTGGAGATGAATTTAAACATCAACTTTATCTTGACAACTGTTCAAGTCTTCTTAGAGAAAAAAAGTTTTGACTTGAATTGTTGTTTTGTGCAGCCCTACGATCCCACTGGCACCTTTGAAACTTTAAGGTTTTCCCTTTGAAAATTCATCAGATTGTTCCAGTGTTCTCTTTAGTTTTGTTGAAGAAAAACAAGCATTCTCCAGGTCAAACCACAGCCCCTTAAGATCCTGAGGTGTCAAACTGTGATAACTTAGTTTGGACCACTGTCACATTGTTTCCTTTCTGAAAACAATGACTTTATTACATGACTCCAGTTGTAATAAATAATAATATCCAGGTGTAATAATCATCCTCCTAATGTCTGGTTAAGGATTCATATCAAAGTTTAATGGCTGATTTATTTTCAAGATTTCATAATTAGTCATCATTTCATTTCTTGACTGTTCTCTTTTTACAGGACCACCTGAACAATAGAGATCAATGCTCTACACAAACAAAGAAGATTTAGATTTGATTTCAATAATTTACTTCCCAGGAGAAAGCAGAAAATTCTGTGAAGAAAACTGCGAGGACTGGCTCAAGTAATTACATTAAAACTTAATTAATTTGACATGTCTTTTTAAAGTTCTGTTGAAAAAACTGAACGGAGCTTCCATTCATTTAAAAACAACTCAATTTGACTTTTAAATCCCAATAACAAAATGAACTTAAAAGCATTGACAAAGACTTTGACTGTTGAAAGATACAATTTTCTTTTTAGCAATTAAGTATAAAATGTTAATGCATTCATTAATGGTCCTGCACTTGAGCAACGGTTGAGCCTCAGATAACCGTAGGCTCGGCTGATTTAGAAATAAATATATTTCTGATTATATAAAGATAACACTTCTGATATGGTAGTTAAGAAAATGATTTTCCAAAAAATTGGAAACTCAAATACTTCTGATATGGTAGTTAAGAAAATGATGTGGAAAAAAATGGAAACTCAAATTTCTTGATAATCTATAATTTATCAAGTCTGTTTATAAAAAAGTGGAAAGGAAAAGAAAAATACAACTTGTGAAATCTCTGTATGAATCTAAATTATAAATCATAGACCGAGCTCTATCTCCACCATCGACGGCTTGACTATCGAAACGCGTTCATTCACCTGAACAACATATTCGAACAAGTGAGCCATCAGAGCTGAACTGCTGAGGGGTCACGGAAGAGAAGCTCCGTCACCTCCAGATGTGCCGTGATGTGCCTTGTCATCAGGCAGCACCAACATCATGGCTGCGGGGCTGTGACAGCCTTCTGTTCAGACCTTGGATATGTTCCAGAAAAAAAAATGCACCTCACTACATTTTTTTTCATTTGATATATTGGTGGTTTTCCAAATCCTAATGCACCGACCGAATCTTAGGAGTCCAGCCTTTGAAGAAAGCTATTTGTTGTTGTTTTTTCCACCACAGATATGATTCATTGATGTTTTTTCAGCCCAACAAATACACCATACATTTAGAAGTAAACTGCATTAATAAAACAGGCAACATTTGTCACTGTGCAGTGTTTCTGCCCACTATCATAACTCTTCCTACAGTTTCCAGATGTTTCCCTTTTTTTACGTCTGACAGCCAATTAAAATGGATGTGATAGTAACAACTCCAAGCTTCTTTTCTTTTCTCTCTACATGTTTTATAAATCGACTTTTTACATCTTCATTTTTGATGATTATAATAAGCCAATCAAAACAGGGGTAAAATCTGTGTCTTCATTTACATTAGTGGTTATAAACACACTGAGGTCTGTGAAAGAATAATTTTATGATAATTGCAAAAACTTGGAGCAAAAGCCATGAATCAATACTGAGGCAGGAAAAATACTGTTTTAGTGAAGACGTTGTATCGCACAGATATTATTATCTTACAGTACCCCAGCACAACAGCGCTCTGAAACAAACATCTGCTGACTGTCAGTATTCTCTAATCGTTTGTGGGGTGTTCAACCACCAGCAGCATAAATAGTTTCCACTACATCATGAGAAAAGTGTTTTTCCTCCACACGGGGAGAAAAGCTTGTTGCATCTCATTTGGATGACTTTAACTCGCAAAGTCTTGTAATTACAAGTGAAGTGAGTGAGCGGCTGGTGTTCTGGATTTTACCTGCATGCATTAAACATTAAAGTGCAGAACTGAAAGCGCACACACTGGTCTGAACAGCACCGTCAGACTCAGACATTGGAACAAGATCCTAAAACAAAGTTCCAGGAGCCAGACCTTGAGAACAGCTACAGGGCATGAAACTTAAATGTGAATATGGAACACATCAGACCAAACAGCTCAAAGACGATCAGTCACAAGTCTGCATTTTTAAAAGAAACTAAACTATCAAAATAAAAACTTAAAACATGTTTATGTTTTTGTTTTGTTTTTTTAAATCTACTGTATATAGTACCACATTAATCAGAGCATTCAAAAACTATTTACAGCTCCACCATCAGGAAAGGAAGGGAACCTACGTGATGTTTATTTGGAAACAGAAAGGGAATATTATAGCATCCTTTTCCTTTGACTGCAGTTTATGCGTTTGGCACTCTGAACATGCAACTGCTCCTTTAATATAACTCAGTAACAGTTGATGATATTGTTGGGTATGTGCGCTTCGGGACTGCGCTTTGTGTCTTTTAATAGCTATCTGTATGGATCCCAGGGGAAACTTTATCTCTTTTCGTCTGCACTACTGTTGTGTGGTCAGCAAAATGAAAATAAATCTGATTTGATTTTAGCCTCATCATAAATGCAGCTCTTGTGAGCTCCATGTATCATAGCGTTTTGTATATACATTTCCATTAAAACATTAAAATGTCAGAGGAAGTTGCTTCAGTCTTGTCACAATCTTTAAATGGTATCTGTTAAACTCTAGCTACCAGGTGTGTTTAGACTATTGTTTTAATGCTGGTGCCTTGTAATAATACTGTTGGTGAAGGCAGTGGCCAAACAAGACATAGATTATATGGTCTTGGGATGAGAAGTGAGGCTACGGTGGACAAAAGAAATGTGATTAAAATCACATCAGATGTAATTCCTAATAAAATATTAGCAACAGTCTACGTACACAAGTCTGTTAAAGCCTTCAGTGAAGTGTGTTTTACTCGAGCTAACGTCATGCGGACGCACATCCGTAAACATCGGCGAACTGCAGTGGTTTAAAAAAGCATCACAGCCTTTAGTTACTAAACCAGGAGCCCTGATCTGTCAGTAGTCACCGTCTGTGAATAGGAATGTACGCATCAGCGTTTTCTGCCTCCCCTAACATCATCCCATCTTTTTACTTTCATGTAACCTGGTGCAAACATCAACTCTAACAGCCAGCAGCGGTGGCCTCGCGCTAAAAACCAGCTCCAACTCTCTGTAACTTTCTGTCGGGAAAGTATTCAAACAGCAGGACACACTGTGGATCCAAAACCCCACAAAAGCAATCTGTACCAGGGAGAACAGCAAGTTGTCGATGACAATAAATCCAAACCACCTTCTCTGTCATCTTTACAGCACTAACACTTATTCAAGGACGCTCAGCTTTCTTTTTTAAACATTTTATCTGAAGGTTATGGGTCCCAAACAGCTGCGTCGCCCTAAAGTAAACTCCCTATTTACTACGGCCCATTCAGTTGAGATGCTGTATTAAACTAGCAGTATTGACCTCAAGGGTCGCCGGCTTCTACTTTGTCAGACAGTACAGCGGGTGCTGCAGTGGGGTGTGCAGAGACAGTTCTTATTCAGGTCTGCAGTTACTTTGTGTTGGTATAAAGTTTTAGTTTGATTTAACATCAGTGACAGACTGAACTAAATTTTATTTGGTTCAATATTCTTTTTAACTGACGGCAGAAAAGGCAGCTGTTCTTCCCCCACCACAAAGACAAACTTGACTGCAGCCTGTTCTGATCTACGGGGTTGTCGGTCTGATGTCAGACTTATTTAGTACAGTGGAACTATCTCTGCACGACCTGTAGGTCTAAACATGTTTGGTACACAGGCTCCACTGAAACACAGCAACGACTCAGACTGCAGACGAGTCGGTGGCCGGCAGCGCTGAGCAGAGAGAGTCAGGAGCTGGAGCCCAGTGAAGAAAAGAAAAGGAAGGAGAAAGAAAAGACGTACAAAGAAAGAGTAGGGTGGACATAAACTTACAGAGACCAGGAGACACTGACAAATTAGAAACTGCAAAATAGAAAGAGTGACACAAAATCCATGGACCCGGGGCCGAGCTGGTGCGCGTCCGTTGTTGAAAGCGACAGTTTTCATAAAGGAGACTAGAGCCTTTTTATCTGGCAGAGTTGTGTGACTGGCGAAGGAGGTCTGGAGATTATTGCTGCCAGAGTGCAGCGGCTGCATTTGCTTTCAGCTGCAAATACTCTCATATGGATTTGCTTCAAAACTCAGAGAAGAAACCAACAGCATTACAGGCAGGCATTTAAGGGAAAAAATATTGCCGTTTGACTGACCATTTGAAATAAAATCAAACAGCTGTTGAGCGCGAAAGCATTTTGGCCGAGTTTAAATGACAATTGACAATTTCCAGCAGGTGATTTAACAAAAGGCTATCGGTACGGAGTCCACAGCTCTGTAGTATTTCACATTAAGTAGTGAAAAATCAATGTAATTCAGACTAACGTACACAAACGTACACGCTTCTACTTCTCCATCTCCTTCCAAAAGTATTTTTGGGGCATTGATTCCTGTTTGAATGGCTGCACAGTCAACTGTTTGGCAATCAGGCACCACACGACACCCGTGCCTGGGCTCCATTTCTGCAGTCGTGTCACACCTTCAGTGTAGTAAATTATTCATTATGTTCCTCAGTGGTGGAAATGTCACAGGAATGTAGTGCCACACACAGACAAACATTGTGTCTCAGATAGCCCGTGGCCACTGCATGGTCAACCTGTTTGGTCAACCTCGTTTCAAGTGTACAGCTGTCGTCTTGTACACTTCAGCTGCCACGACACAAATTGGATCAGAGTTTTTTTTTTTTCTCTTTGTTTGTTTGTTTTCTTCATTTTTCTGATAAAAAAAAAACCTTGTCTTCCTTCTTCGCCTGTGTTTAAGTTTTAAAGATCAATTATGTATTGATTCCACTTGATTCGAAGCTGTCATCTTAAAGTGACGGTACGCCAAATGAATCACAAGGCTGTAATTCCGCTCCACTTCATTCAATCAACACACACCGAAAACATAATTAACTCTGCGTCAACAACAACACCCACAGTTCATTTGTCACATTCTTCTTAAGCAGCCAATGGTGCGAAGCCTCCAGTCTCCATCCTGTTAGCAGTTGCACTATTGGACTACTTAGTTGTCATCTTTGTGACAACAGTAAGTGGGTGTGGAGACTAATATAGTAACAAGGGGCCACAGCATTATCACAGTGACTCACCCGTGGAATACAGTAGCTGAATCCCTGTCCGTCTGTCTGTCTGTTTGTGTGTACATGTGTTTTATGGGACTGTTTTTACTTACTGTTTTTGGTTTTTTCGGAGCTACTACTTAAAGAACCAGACTAATGTGACCTACTGTGTGACATAGCCACCTAGTGCTGTTGTTTAGTGATTTTTGCTGCTTATGTTCCATCCATAATTCCCCAACAACATAATTCATATTTTAAAATTAGATTAATAATTTGTTTTCTCTAAGGTATTCCAAATACTAATTTTCCCTTCAACAAATGTTATTTTATTAAATCAATATCACCAGGGTATTTGTTTCAGGTTTTTTTTTTTTTCTAGATAAAACACCATTTGGTTAAAGAGTTTTTGTGGAAGAATTACAGCTACCCCACTCCAGCTTCAGCTTGTTAAACAAAAACTGCACTTTTTTCAAATCTTAAAAAAATCTGACACTGAAATTCAGCCACATACACAAACGCCCTGGGACTGATGTTCACATCTAATCATCTGAAGAAAACAGCAGGACTATATGTTTCCTTTTTTCTTTTTTTTTTTTTTTTGGCTAAAATTAGCTTTTGCACTAATTTGGTCAATGTACCCTCGGAGACGCAGACGTTTATAGTGTGTGTTTTAACAATCCAAGCACATGGTCTAAATAAAATTGGAGTCACGTAAAAATCCAATTTGTTTGCTAAATGAGGGGGAAAAAATCCCCACTGCGAGCTGCGTTTATTGTTCAAATGGTTGGACTTTGCCTTGTTGTCTTGTGGTTTGCGGTGGAGTTGTTTTAGTGGAAACAACCAGGTCAATTGAATACTTTTACCAATATTCAAAAGTATCCCATGGATAATTAGATCGTTTTATGCCCTGCTTTAACACCGTACTTCTAAAAGTATTTCAAACTTATGTAGGTCGAAAAAAGTGATCAAGTCTAATGACACCACTAGCTATTGTTAGAAAGCAAAACTCGTGTCCTTGGAATTGATTGGTGACCTAAAAAAGTCAACTAATAAGCCAAGTACAAGAGACTTAACTACATTTGCTCTAATTTTAAACCCAACCTGGAATAATTTCACACGCTGGGACTCGCTCCACGTGAGACCTGGTGACGTCGACTGTGATGTCGACGTCCATCCTGGATCACTGGTCTCTATTCGTCTGCGCTGACATCAGATATGTCAGCAATTAACTCAGCCAGTGGAGCGGAGGGAAAACAGATGTTGGAAGTTGCGTTAAACATCAGTTCCACTACATAAAGCACATTGACCCGAGCTGTTGTCAACTTTGCAAGGTCATCTATGGGGGTGAAGGCGCAGGCAGCGAAACAATGACATTCAGAAATCAGGAAATGGTTTTTTAACTGTAACAGAATGGTTTCTGCAGCTTTTCAATCAATGTAAAAAAAAAAAAAGTTTGTAACATTTATTTTTCAAGGCAAAAGGACAAAGAATGTATTTTTATGTTTTCACTGACCTACATATATCTCTGTTTTCATAAATTGCAGTCCTTTTTGGACAAGTGTGGACCGAGGCCAGTTCACCGTCATGAGCATTTTCCTAAACTGTTTAGAAACAAGAAATAAAACTTTTTGTGAAGTTTTTGTGATTTTGTGTGTGTTGCATTACAAATTAAGATTGTAGCTGTAGACCAGCCCTGAGTTTGGCCCCATTCAATCACAGATGCACTTTTCATTTATAGTCAATGTCTTAATTGCCTCTTTCATCCTTAGCCTATAATTATTATGTAAAAACGTAATTATAAATCTTTCATTCCAAGTCAAAGGAGCTAAAGTCAGGACATCTACAACATTAAAACGTATGGTTTCCTGATGGAGGACACAGTCTCAGGGAGGACGGTTTGATGTAGTGGCAGACTGTGTTAACCAACAATGCAAATGACCCTGATGGCCATATGTTTGTAGCAGTGGTTTCAACCTTTGACCTTTATACACAAAGGGTTTCTAATTCCCAATTATGTTAATGGACAGATGGTGACGGACTATCAAATGTGCTTTTCTCTGGCAAAAAAACCACATTATTTATTTTTGTATTAAAAGACAAATATCTTGGAAATTTCAAGAAAACAAGATGAGTCGCCGTCTGTCCTTGCCTTGAAAGATTGAGCCTTTGGTAGATGCTATTTTTACACCAAATCTGAAAAGTCAGATCTGTTACCGGCTGACATTCTAGTCTTACTTTGCCTCTGTCTAAACTTTTTCAAGGATGCGTTTGCTGGCATCGACGTCTGAATGTGTAAATATTAAATTAAACCGGGGTTCAGGTCACTGTTTGTTTTTTCATTCTCATTACATTTTTTTTTTCTTTTTGGAAGTGCATCAACCTTTCTGGAAATAGCTGTTCCTCACTGCGGTTTAATTTCAACAGTAATGACTCAGGGTCGTTTCCAGTGACTTGGCCCAGCTGTGGTTGAACCAGTGTAAAACAATGAAAACAATGTGAAGGAGTTGTGCATGTTGTGGGGACATCTTCAGAAGGCTGGTGTCTAATCTTCTCGACTATAACAAAGCTAACTGTGCATGGCCAAACTGTAAAATACAGTAGCGTTAGACCTCCAGCTCAGCTCATGGTGGTATCAGCTGGCTTAGCCATTACGGCAGTTAGCGGAGCATGACGTGTTGTTGACTATGGCACAGCATTAGTTCCACCACATTAGACTCAATGACTATCACTATGACAGCATCTTATTCACCGGCACGCACGCACCGAGCGAGCACACACAGACACTGAGGCAGTTTGTGTTTTTGCATATGGACAAAACCCTGCTTTTTCATTTAAAGCACACAGCTGTGATTTTTAACCCCGTCCTCACATGTGGACGTCTCATTGAGATTCTACTGCGTGTGAACTCAAACGTTCACGGTCCTACTCCACAGGACAATAGGCCTCCAACCAACACACGTGCACACAGAGAGGCTCATTCACAGTAAATTAGGTGACTTTCACATATGCTCTGTACTCGGTGCAAACACACACACATGCAGACACGGGCTGCGTACAATGTCATCAACAGTGCTCTCCATTCAGTGGGAGGAGAGGTCTTAAGTTTGCCTGAACATTCTGTCCTTGACATTGTGTGCCGTAGCACACACGTCCATGTGAACACAGTCTTCCATTCTGCGGGACAATATGCATTTAGTGTCTGCACAAAGTTGTTGGAAAATTCAACACAATAATCCAATTACACGGTGACTCACAGGAATCCAGCTCAGCCTTATTGCTCTACTGCAGCCTCTGGTCTCGGCTAATGCAGGGTTCTAATGCTTCTTTGGATTTCCATTGAGTTAGGAGGATGAAGAGTTTCTGCAATTACTGCAGTGGAAAACATCAAACCCAACAAGTAACTTTTTCACAAGTGCGAAACAGTACAAGTCAAGGTACTTGTCCAAATTAATTTTAGCTCAAGTGGAGTTGGCTGTGAACATGTGGGCTTTTTTGGCGGGTTCAGTGAATGTATTTCCACAGGAGGGTTTCAATGATTGGTGAACTTGAGGACAAAAGGGATTTTTTTTTTTACCTAGAACAAAAAAAACCAAAACAAATGGCATATATATATATATATATAATTATTTTTAAGAATATATATATATATTCTTAAAAATAATTTAACTTTGCCTTTAAACAGAAGAACATAAACCTAATTCACCTATTACACTGTTAAATGAGCAGACTCAGTCATTTTTACTTCTAAAATGTCCCTGCAGCACAATTCTAAGTCATCAAACCTTAACAATATTTTGGAAGGAGTCAATAATGTTTTGAAATAAAAACAAACTGTTGTTTATCCCCACAAATTAATCCAGTCATTCTCGAGTTATTGATTACTGCACCTTTAGCAGGTGACAAGGTAACAGCAAGATTTGATCAGTCACAGTTTTTTTTTTTTTCCACAAACAACTATGTTCTACAGTGGACCTCTGTTTAGATGATGATGAGGCAGCGTTGACAACTGTATCCTCATTTATCACAGAAGTCACAGAATTTATCGCAGAACAAACTTATACAATATTTCAGAACTGTTTTATTTTTAGGTCCAGAGCAGTTCTGTCCACCATCTTTCATCATCTTGTCTACAACCACAGCACACAATTACCGACCGTGATAAGGTTCTGGTAAATTCACTGCACGGCTATCTGCCCAGCACCAGGCGACAGACAAATTTAGCAGCTAACGAGTAAACACAGAACAGAACGTAGAGTGTGGTGAGTCAGATATTTTCCTCTCCGGAGTTGTTGGCGAACACAGTTCGCCCTTGCCAAAAAAAATGGACCTACTAATGCTGCTTTAAAATTTCTCCTCTTCCTCAGTGATGGATTTCTTTCCTTATGACGTTTGAACACTGACGAAAACTGTAATAGATGAAGATTTATCTGCACATAAACCCTCCGTACCACAGGTGTCCTTGAAAGGTTTTGTCCTGACTGAACATCACCAACATTTGGTGATTTTTTTTTTTTTTTTTTGCGAAGAATCCCACCTTGAAACTCAGCTTCAGGCTCCATTATAGCTGATGTTTCTCCTCAATTAATCTCTTTCTCAATTATTTTTAAAAAGCTGATGAAACAATTAGTCTTTCTACTCACACGTCATTACATGCACACAAACACACCTTCAGGCCCATCCCTCCCTTCCTCCCTCCTCCCTGTTGTCTTTCCTGGCACCAGCTTCCAGTGACACAGATGGTGATGGGAATAAGAGAGATACAAAGAGGCACAGAATGGCAGCAGTTCATAATCTTTTGTCTATCAGTCCTCTACCTTTTATCTGTACATTTATTTTTTTATAAATCACATCTACCTCCTCTCAACATCTTTCTGCCTTTTTCCTCTAAAGCGTAGCTCTTTTTTTTCTCTCCAGTGTCTCAATCCATCACCCTGCCTCCCTCCACCTAACTATCTTAGAGCTTCCACCAAAAGCCATCCATCGATTGGATTCGATCATTTATCACGCTTCCTGAAAGCTAGCCCCACCTTGTACCAGGACCTTTTATACACCTATTAACTTTTGAAATTTGACCTCTCAGTCATCTACATCTTCCTCCTCCCGCCTGTCTCCTCTTCCACATTGAGCCAAAAGAGATGGGATGAATTAGATGGCTACTTTCTTAATGTTTACATCACACACACCGTTCCATCCAGATGCATGCACATTTAGAATTAATGGAAACCTGAGGACTTACCAGCTGCATGCCACAGATGAAGGCCAAGGTGCACCTGCCAGTGCAGCACCCCATGGTCTCCTCCTGCTCCTCTGCCCACGTGCTGAAGAAAGTCTGAGTAACTCCAAAATCTCCAGCTGCACCTTCACAACCCAAATCCCCGAGGGTCGTCCGGCTGGATGGCAGCTTAGTTAGAAGACCAGACCAGACCAGACCAGAGCCCAAGCCCTGTCCCTGCTGGAGACCAGGGGAATTAACACAAGGTGTTTCACTGAAAGAGATGATGCAGACTAAATCTGGTCCTCTGAATCTCAGCCCTACACTGGCCAGAAACCACAGGTGAAATCTGTGTGGTACGAGTCGTTCCTTCACGGAGCTCGTTTGTGTTAGTAAACTCTTTCCATGCGCCTGCAACAAAGAGCTGCGTGGAACCGAAATGATCAGATGTTGTCACGCCTTTAGCTGTGTTGTCCAAACACACTGAAGATGCGGGTGTTCAATGTCGCTACGGTGGCTTGTTGCATCAAACAAAGGTTGCATTTATGTCAACAGAGGCTGCTCTTGTCCAGTTATTACCTACTGGGCTGAAAAGTCCGCTCCACGATCACCTCCGAAAGCAGCATCCTGGTCATGGTCCTCCGGTTAAATCACTGAGTTTAAATAAAAAATAAAAAGACAGAGATAAATAGTGCAGTCCAACCGAGCTGCGCCTGGAAAAGTTTGACTAAAACAATAGTGGTTTGTTTGCGAGCTTGATGCGTGTCTCCTCTCACAGAGCAGCTGCTTTGCTGTAAAGGAAAATCACGCACATCACTGTTCATTCACACCAGCGTTTCATCTCCAAGCCTGCTGCTGCTGCTGCTGCTGCTGCTGCCGTCTCTGAGTTTGTTTAAACACTCAGCCAAGAATGAGTCAAATTGTATCCACAGAAGGTTGTGATCCCCGTGTTTGCTCAAATCCTCCTCATCAGCATCATCAGCATCATCATCAGCATCCTCCTCCTCCTCCTCCTCTGGTTCATCTCTCCATCAGCTCCTTCTGAGCACAGCCGCCTCGTTGTTTGTCATCCGCCTCGCTGATCGGTTCATTCACTGCCTCCTCCGGTGCACGTTTCCTCCACTGTCCAAACACACGGGGCAGCGCGTTCACAACCTGACAAACAACGTGAACTGTTAGGTCCAAAATAAGTCACTACATGTGACAGGCAAACAGCAATATGAGTAAAAATAAAGGACAAGTTTGGTGAGTCGTCTCTCAGGGATGTCTTCAAGGAGTGAGGAGGGAAGACAATGGCATGGAGAGGAGAGAGAGAGAGAGAGAGAGAGAGAGGGAGAGAGACCCGAGGAGCGTATATTCTCGCTTGCCATCTGTCAAGTCAAACACCACACAATAACAAGCATTCTCCTGTTTATACCTTCAAAATAAAACGCTCCAAGAGCTTAACTCTAGTGAAAGTATGTCGTTGAGTTTGTTGTTTACAAACTGTACTGTAAGAACACTACAAATCTAACTAACTATAACAGTTTCCAAAAAAAAAAAAAAAAAAAACCTGAGAGATGAACAGGTTTTTAGAGTTTAGAGCAGAGGTTTCATACACAATAAACAAGAAATAAATTGAAAAGAATGTGTAGATTTACAAAGTCACTAATGAAATCTGAGAGAAGGTAAGAAGAGGCACTGGGGTTGACATCGCAGGTAACTGTGTGTGTGTGTTACCTTTAGAGACGTGTAATTTACAGCCTACAGTATTTTACAGTAAACTCATAAATAATTTTAGAACTCACTCAAATGTATAATAATGTTCTATATTGCTATATCTAGAAGTTTATTGATTTACATCTGATGTAGCTGAACTTTTTTGATTATTTATTTATATATTTATATATTTTCTTTCTGGTTTCACTGTAATAATACAAAGTCTGGTCTTCCTCTTCATTATGGTCTTTAGGATGTACTGACTTCAGCATCCTTTGAGAGTGCGCCCTTAAAACTGAGTCCATCTGGCAGTTTAGTCATTATTAGCTGACCTCTAACAGATGGATGGCTCTCTTACCGACAGCTACCTGTCATTTTATGTGATATAGTACTTAAACCCAAGACATCCAAATTACATATTTAAAAAAATCATCTTTTAAATTGCAGTAATTATACAGATTGACAAGACAAAGTGAAGTTGGAAATCTTTTAGATTTACATTAAAAGAAAGTAAGATTTCCACTCACTTCCTTCATGTCTTCCTTCCTCTGACTTGCCTGAGTGTGTGTGATTGGCTGCAGGTGTGTGTGATTGAATGCAGTGACACATCTCAGGTGAAGCCTGCTGATTGGTTCTGCCATGGACATTTCAGCATAAGAGAAAAACACTGGTATCCTTGTGACAGACTCTTTCTGCTCTGTTTTAGCCAAAGCATATAAATACAAGATTCCCATTTAAAGTGCACACAATAGCTATAAAATCAGTCAAGGCTGGTGTCTTCAACTGTGGGAAAAAAAAACAATAGTTATAGGGCAAGAAGACAGCTATTAGATGAAATGTAATGTTTAAAAATAATAAAAACCTACCATTACATACTACTACTGTTACTACTTTAACTGATATTGTGATAATGTTGTTATTCCTGTTATTGCGTTGTTTTTATTTTATTTTATTTTATTGCTCTTATTATCATGATCCATAGTAGAAAAATCTGTTTATATTCTTTTATTTTGAAGGCGCCCTCCATCCCTGCTGCATCCCTGCTCAGTCTGACTTGATGAGGCTGATGTTCCGCTCCACAGGGAAGCACCGAGCTCTATTCACCCTCTGTATCTCACAAACACTGGGAGATGAAGGTCTGTTCGATGAGCAGCTGCTCAAGAACATGGCCTTCAACCGTCAACAGTAATGGATGAGCTCTTTCTCTGCTTCTTCCCTGTTCTCTTTCTTTTTTTGTACCATATTTTTCTCTCTATCCCCAAGTTGTCATCACGATGACCATTTTGTTCTCTTTTCCCACTCATTTATTTGCAGACTTCGGATTGTCTGATAACCCACCATTAGAGCTGAATATTAAAAAGGGGGATGAGGGCTTTAAAATTTTCATGTAGCACATTAAAGTTAGTTACAACTCTCCATCAGTTTTACAAAAGAGCCTTGGGTTCACACTCCACATGGTGATTGCCTCATTTGTGAGTGACATTTAATTTATTTCTCTGTCGTTACCACAGCGTACGGAGTTCACTGAAGGCATCACAGCCGTCCGTGGCCAAATTTAGCCACAAAATGCCCTCTTGAAAACAAGTCACTTCCCCCTAATTAAAGGTAGCGGATCTGCGTGAGTTGTAGGGTCAATGGAGCCACGCCTATAAAAGGCCCAGCAGTTTAAACAGACTGTGGGGTGTAGAGGCTATCACTGCTTAGGCAAGACAACATAATGGCCAGCTTTCTGCTCACCATCAATCTCTGTCAGTGTGTGTCCCTCCTTCACACACACGCACAAGAAAAACAGCACATGCTTTCAGATTCACACACGCAGGACCTAACGCACATGAACACATTCACACCACATGCAGTGCAGTTAATTATATCGCTAATCTTGAGTGACAGTGGCATGTATAATAGCTGATTCCCCAGGGCCTCGTGTCAAAGCATCCGCCCCTGCATCCCTCCATCCTTCCGATCTTTATCATCTTACCAATTTAGTTCCTCATCTGTGGCCCGGCCCACTGGTACGAACCAAACCAGTTCATTTTTTTTTTATTTCAACAAACACCTTTCCTGGTTATACTTTTCCCAGGCTTCTTTCCATGAAAACTGAGAAAAATAAATGTGTGGGGTTTTTTTTCTCTGTAAGTGTAAGTGACTGATGTCAGTAGAGTGTGGTAATTTTGACCTTGGTGAAGTCTTTGGTGATCAGAGACATTTGATCAGGTATGTATCCTGGCTAATAGCCCGATTATAGGACCATGTGCATGTTCAAGATGGACTGCAGAAGCTTAAGACAAAAGAGAGTGAGCAGTGATTCTCTCTGGGTGAAAACACCTTTTTGGTGTCACGTGTCAGAGAAGAAGAGCAGGACCGGAAATAAGCTGGTGGGAAAACATGTCACACGTCAGTCTTGTTTTTTCTTTTTTTGTTTTTTTGTCTGCAACCCAGACGTGATGTAATGAGTTTGATATGAAGATCATGAAGGAACAATTCTATCGTGTCTTGTGTTAATGGTTCAGGATGGTGGCGCTATAACTGTGCTGGGGAAAACTTTCCAGGCACATTCTGTACCAGCTGAGCACTGCTTAAATGTCGCAGTCTACCTGAGTAATGTTAATCCCTGTCTGAAGGACGCTTCCACCAGGATGACACGCCACTGAATTAAGCTTAAATCTCCCCACAGTAACATCCCTAATTCAAAATGTGTTTACTTCACTCCAAAATAACCTCCGTAGTCACCAGATTACTCCAGTCTAAAAAAGCAGAAAAAGGGTGGAAACAAGAGAGAGCAACCACAAATACAAGTGACGTGACAATTGTCTGGCAACCGCCATTGAAACAATAGAGAACAACATGATTTCATCAAAACAGTTCTCAAGGCAAAAGACCTTTTAGGAGGTAGCTAATTAAGTGGCCGTTGACTGTCCTTCATGTACAAACTGATCACAAAAAACACAAACTGCTTGTTCTGGTGTCTTGTCTATAAATCATTTTTAATTTGTCCATTCCCTGTTTTTATTTAATAAAATAAAGAAAAAAAAATCTCCAGGTTTGGCAACAAAATAAATGTGATGTTATCACCTTAGTCCTCCGTAATGAGCATGATTTACTGTGTTTCTGCTTTTGTTTAATCAAAAAGAATAATTGACTGTTTGCTGTGTGATTCGTTTGCAATGAATAACAATGATTAGAGTTTTACTACATGATGTGCCAATTACTTCAAAATGAAACATGGCCAAAAGCCAGTGATGCAACTTCAGAATACAAATCACTCGCTCCTGAAAGTGATATGCAAGGTCACCACATATGACATGAATTCCCAATGTGATCCAAACCTCCCTTCATCCTGCCTTTTTGCATTTGAAATACCTGGGTTTTTTGTACGTATATGTAAATATAATTGTTTTACGCAATACACGGTGAAGTTTTACCACTGATTAAACACTGTTTATGTAAAAGAGGCAAAGAAGGTCTGTTTTGACCGTGGAAACCGGAGGATCCTCAAAGTAAATGTATCCTCCTCAGCAGATGGAGATGTCCAGCTGTCAGCAGAAGATACAGGGCGTGTTCCAATTCCCATTTAAATAGAAAGTAAGAAAAAAAGAAAGAAAGAAAGAAAAAAAGAGAGAAAGAAAGACAGAGGGAGAAAGTGAAAAAGAGAGACAGAATCCTGACAAATTTGAGTCGTTTAGTTTAATAGTGTTTTATACCTCTGCCTCAGTTATAAGGCGTTGCACTCACTTGCCTCATCTGAAGTCATATTGCTGCCTTAACGGCACATGCTGCTCTGCTATCATGTCAATGAGGCATTTTTAAATAGATTTTGATGGAGAGAAAATGTGACAAGCAGTGCTAGGGAGTGACTGACAGGCAGAGATAGAGAGAGAGAGGGAGAGAGAGAGAGAGAGAGAGAGAGAGATTGAGAGAGCAGCTACACCTTCCAGATAGGGAGATAGTACGTGTGTGTTACTTTATCTGTCTGGACCAGATGTCACCAGATGCCTACTACTGCCAACCAATCTCAGCCCACACACACACACACACACACACACACACACACACCTTCTGTCATCCCTCCTACACCTGGTCCTACAGCACCTAGAACAATCGAACAGCACAACAGCTGGACTGTCGATGAAACAGGACCAGTAGACATGCAGAATATCACAGGGTTTACTGTATGTGAGGAGGAAACTGAAGGGAAATCGAGGGGAGCAGTAAAAATGATAAGGAAGCTGAAGAAATAGGGAAATTGGGAATATGTGCTTTTGGCAAAAAAAAGGGAAATTGCACATGTTTGTTGTTGTAATAGTGAAAATAAACTGTGGACAAAGGCAGAAGAGAATTAAATGTCAGATGAAGTTATGTGAGGTGAGTTTGTGTATTTTCTGCCCCACCTTTTCTGTTTTAAGAGTCATTTTAAGAGGTGGATTTTGCAGGAATAGTCAGAGTTATTCCCATTATACTCTGTTTATTTGTTACTGAGCAAGACAATTAACTCCGTGTTGGTCCCCACCTCAGCCACAGGGGGCAGATTACCACCAATGACCTGCTACTGTAGCTTCACTTAGTGTCAAAATGAATAAGATGAAACTGCTGTGCTGTACTACACACACACTAACTAACTCTTTATTACGTGCTGCAGTATTTTCATTCATACTTCAATTATGAATTTTTAAAAGATCATAATTAGATTCCATGACTCACAAAATGTTATCTAAAAACATACTGCCACATACTGACATCTGTTTTCCCTCAGTCATTTCATATTAGTTCAATTATAGCTGCTAATTGGTTGCAAACTATCTCTTGTATTCTAAGCCTTTTGACCAAGTTGGAGTTAATTGTCTTGAGTGAGTGACACAGTGGCAGCAGTCCAGCCTGTCACACAGAATGTCCAGTACAACCCAGTGGCCATAGTCCCAGGATGCGTTGCCGTAGGAACAGCATCTGGTAAAAACCCTGTATCCAATCACTATGCAGACTCATGCTGGGAGCAATTCATCTTTATTTTATAACACTAAATGTCGATCAGTGATCAGTAAAAGGCTGTTTTCTGGTGACCTTCAGTAGAAGGTTATGAGTTGAGGAAACTTGTTACTCCTAATCTTCCTTCTCCTGAATATGTGTAGTATGGTGCAGTAATTCATTTCTAAATGTGTCACTCCATATTTGTCCATAAATATCTGCAAAAAAAATGTCCAATGTCATATTTGTTGGTACTTTCACTTTGATAAATGTAAAAAAACTACTGCAGATTTTTTCTTTTTCTTTTACTATTTTTTCTAGAAGTGGTGGTGAGGCAGCTCTATTCACAAACCTCAGACCCCAGTGATCTCCTGCTGATCCCAGTCCTGGACAAATTTGGAGAATTGTATCATGAAAGACATTAAGTATAACCTGTGCCAAACCCTATAACTCTATTCTCTGTGGAGACGGTGAAGGAAGAAGGGGTCTTTAAGAGATTCTCTTTCAGTGACTTATAGGGTTTTTCTCAGTGGCAGGAGGGTAGAGCTGATGGGTCAGGTGGAGAGCTCCACTGTCTGGTAAAAGCAGAATGATTTGTTCCTCGGTGTCAGCCAGAAAAAAGAATTTCAGCTGGAGCAGGAATATAAGGATGCCTGTCACCCTCCAGGGTGAGGAGGTGGTGAGGGCAAAGTCTGATGCTTCTTTTTTTAAATTTATATCACCAGCGTGGCAGCTCTGACATCTTGGAATCACCTGTATGAAACGGACAGGTTAGCATTCAACGCATGCGACGCAGATACATCAATAAGAAAAACTCGGGGGAACTCAACAAATCAGGACGAAGCTTTGACTAATGTGGCAGGAGGCAGGATGAGGTCCAAACAGAGCAACATCTTGGCAAATATCTGCTAATCTCTTGATGTGCTTCTGCAGCAGGAGAGCAGCTTTTGGCTGCTGGCTCAGCACTGCCAGAGTGCCTTAGAACAGACATTCAGACTGTTACATCGTCAGTCACAGGCACTGACAGACTGCACAGCAGCCTGAGGTTTGTCATGTATCCTGGCATAAACAAAATCCCTGTTTTCTGATCTGCGCGTGAAGAATCTCTCAGACGACAGCTACAGGTTCATTCACTGTGTAGATGAAGGTTTATTCACTTATTTAATCTGTTACTGAACACAATATTTTGGTGGCAGCGATTCAGAAATGGAGTAATAGAATCTCAGAGGGTTTATTTCAATGTCATGAATTAGTCTAAAAGGCATTGGTCCATTAAAAATCCAAAACCATTCATTTTAATAATTAATTAAAGGAGGAGGAGAAAATAACATGGTTAATATGAAGACTTTTCGTTTGTTTTAATTAAATAGCTGCCTTACACATAATCATAGTTTGTTTTGTTTTTTTATCACTGATCAGAGAGGTGCTTAACACCTCCCTTCACCTCTTCACACCAGTTCACCCACACACTCACACACCGCCTCCTCTAGTAGAACCTTTTCTCTAGCACATCTTTCATTCCATTTACAGGGAACAGAGTCATATTAACATCTAGCATGACATCTAACCCAAAACGTTAAATGTTTTTTTTTCTGCCTTTTTACAAACGTAGCCTTAATATGTTAAAGCAGATAATAATCAGTTCATAATTCAAAAAGAATGAAAAGCTGTTTAGTGTTTGGTGCTTGAATGTCCCTCACCTCATCATTCCTAAATTTCTATGAAAGGAAATAAGATGAAATAAAGGATGACGAAGAGACAACAATCTTTGCAGAGAAATCATCTTCTGTCATCTTCTGGTTTTTGCCTTGGAGTCCTTTAAAACTGTCCAAGGAGACTAGAGTTTTGATTTTCACGGATACTTTTGCAGTTTGTTCCAGTCCAGAGAGCCAGTAAATTTAAATCCTTCTTTTCCAATTCCATACGGACCGCTGGTACTGAAGGGAAGAATAAGTTCTGGGTCCATAAAACTAAAAGAAACTGCCCTTTAGAGAAACACGCAGACCTGTGGGTGTGAAGGTATCACAACCAAGTGGTGTGGTATGGTGTGAGATGTAATGCCACACAGGACAAAATAAATTGTAATAAGTTCTCTAAATGAACGACACTTTATTAAATCATTAAACCAACGCAGCCGCTACATCTGTGTGGCAGGAAAAGGAGTGAATTTCTTATCTAAATATTCCATCTTTTCATTTGAAATGCATTCTAATTAACATTCTATTACAAGTGCAATTTGAAGAATTAAATCCACATTCACGGCAAAGAAATGCTTCAGGTTTTCTACGTGATTATCATTAATTTCTCATTTAGAATAATTTAATTTGCTTCCAGCACATTCCAGAATGATCCAACAGCCAAGGTATATTTACTCCAGTAATTACTGAAGCAAGGAGATTACATTAAGCCTGCTAATGTTTTCTTTTCCACCAATTGTGCTTGTAGACGACCAAGTCTTTTTTTCTCTTCTTTCCAGCAATGAAACAAGGTATTTGTTTCTTCTTGGATTGTGACAAATGAATGAAGAGAGACTGACTTTTTTTTTTTTGCTTTCCTCTGTGGCCTTGTCCACTTTTACTTTCACAAGGACATGTAAATAAAAGCACTGATCCTGTACTAAGCATCCCAGTAAATAATCCATTTTAATTGCCC
Organism: Cynoglossus semilaevis; assembly: GCF_000523025.1. Taxonomy (NCBI): domain Eukaryota; kingdom Metazoa; phylum Chordata; class Actinopteri; order Pleuronectiformes; family Cynoglossidae; genus Cynoglossus; species Cynoglossus semilaevis. Next base: position 3,988,403 of record NC_024313.1, on the reverse strand, counting down.
TCTGAAGGGGAGGATTCTGGGAGGGGGACATTTGAGACTAAACGTTAACGGTACAAAAATGGATGTAAAATTCTCTTACACGTAACAATGCAAAGGCAAAGTCAATGTGTGTGTTTCGTTGTGTGGATGCAGACACTTATAAATCACACACTAATTTAGTTTATTCAGGCTCCTCGTCTGAGGAAACATTTCACCATCTTTAGAGGTTGGCTTTGAGTGCGTGTGTGATTGTGTGTGTGTGCGTGTTTGTGTGTGTGTGTGTTTGTGTGACGTGTGTGCCCAGAGGCAGAACTGTAAGTGCTATTAGACCTGGATATTGCTGCAGTAGCTCAGAGGAGCTCAATACAATTTAATGCATTTGTCATTTTTAGTGGAGCGGAGTAAATGCATAATGTAAATCACAACAAGCTTTACGTCCTATTATCGAATTCAGCCCTGAGTCGATTTCTATTCACTATATTTAAATCTGCACTTTCTGCATTTTTTTTCCTTCCATTGATGGAACTTATTCTCAAGATCAGACTTTCTCAGTCACATCGCTTTGATCCATTTTATTCAACAGCACTAATACACCCACCAGGATATTCTTTAAAGTGTTCTCCCACAGATATCGCTTTGACTCCTTGGAATCAAACTGTAGTTTAACGTTCAGATGTTTAAGTTATCGGAGATTAATTTCTAGCTCAATAACAGTAACAGTGTAAAAAGCCAAGACAAGTTAGTCTTCACAAATTGACTTGACCTTCAGACTGACCTTAGTGTCAAATCTTAGACACACCAGCATTCCTTTCCGTCTCTCCCCTCAACATTAAATTAAACATTGTGAGGCAAATAAATATATACATACATTGTATTTCCCATGACTCCCAGCTGCCATGCAAAAGGTCCTGAAATCCCAGGGTACGTTGTGTCAGGAAAGGCATCTGGCATTAAAACGGTGCCAAATAATTATGTGGGCAGCTGCTGCTAATTAAAGATGAATAGTTCCGATTTATTTTATAGTTCATTAATATTTGAAATGAGGAAATATATAAATAAAAAATATATATAAAAAAGAAGCATTGATTCAGAAGCCTAAAAATCGGACTCAGTTTCCGCTTCTCCTGGCTGTATTGTTTTTCAACATTGCTTCGTTTACTTTGGTACAGTTTTTGAGAAGATTTTGACCTATGACCTTTGGAACAGAGCACGTACTTCCCACAAATACCAACTTGACCAAACGTAAACTATTTAAAATCAATCCACAACCTTCGTGTCTGCCACTGAATAATGACCATTTGTCATATTTCCTGTGTTAAACACCGAACGTTCTGTGTTCTTTAAGTCTCGGTAGCCACAACCACGTGTGAGCCTCTGCAAACTTTGCTGAATTTGTCGATTCAGCGAGTCCCAGGTCTGTGCTCAGAGAGGCCATGTTCCTACGCTAATTAAGACAAAGTAAATGGGGACGGATCATTTCCAAAGTTGGTCTAATGGGAAAGGACATTTACTGCTCCACTTTTAATCGATAGACTGAGTGAGACTCAGAGAGAGAGAGCGAGAGAGAGAGAGAGTGGGAGAGAGAGGGAGAGCGGGGTTCAGAACACACAGAAGTACAAAGAAAGGACAACAGACTGAGATGAGTGAGACGGCGGCTGGAGATGGACTGAAAGATCAGACACAGGGAGATAGGAGAGACCAGACAAATTAATAAACCTACAGGCCGTTCAAGGTGAAAAGGTAATGGGCAGAAGAAAACAAACCAAACAAACAAACAAAAAAAAACCAGGCAACAGCAGGGAGAAAGGATGCAGAGGGCAGGGAACGGCTGGGTGAATGGAAAGATGTATAAGAGAGAGGGAAGAGGTAAAGAATAGCGGATATTGATTGGTTAAAAATGCATGAGGTGTCTGCTGTGCAGCTCCTCATTTCTTAAGCCCAGAGAACAGACAGTCTGGAACTTAACGGTGTCTCCCTAAATAACCTTATTAATAGCTGTTTTTATGTCTTTTACTGCACTGAGTAAAATCAGTCAGTCAGTCAGACAGATGGAAACAGACGCTCATTTAATTAGCTGGGTCTTCAATCTCCAGCATGCGGCGAATGTGACTTCATTTTAGCACTGAAAATTTAACATTAAATGAAACTCGACTCGTTCTTATACCCTCAGATATGAAAACACCTACATTTCAATTCTGGATTAAGGAGGAGTTATTGCTGAAATATGTGTGTACCCATCTATGTACACAAAATATTAAAATAAAGCAACAGCATTCTTAAAAGAAATGGTATTTTCCACCATGTATATTGTTGGGCTTGTCTGTTTCCCGAACGTCTCCCTCTGTCTTTTATTACAGACAGACTGAAGGGTGAAGCCAGACGCCTGATCTGACCCTCAGCTAAATACATAATAAAGACTGAAAGGTGCTGGGCCATCAGATTAGTTTGTTCTATTTTCAGGGGCTAGACAGTGAACCTGATCTTTAAATGGTTATTAAAACAGACGCTGCGTTTTATGCCCCTCTTCCCCATAGGCTTTGCTGAACTCTGCTTTCCACTCAATGTCACTGTCATCTTCTATTATTAGCTGTTCCAAAATGATTTTGGCCATTAAATGACTCTGTCTGTACAGTGATGACATTTACTGATGCTCCTGACAGTCCAGCTTCAAACAAAATGGCACAGCATATTATTTCTGTTTTCTCTTTATATAACCAGAAGATACAAAGTGGACTGTGCTGAAGAAGAAGACAGATTACATATTGCACAGTTGAAGCAAAAGGAAAAAGATGTTTTTTTCTACCACTTCCTGACCTTTTCTCTCTGAGCTGCTCCACTTCCTGTCCATGATTGCACTCCCACCCCCTCCTGCTCCAGCCTCCTGTGTTTCCTGCCACAGTATAATTACCTCGTCTTCCCCACCTGTGCCTCGTTAACTCCACCCCTTCTTCAGTGTATTATATACCTGCCACTGCCTCACCTTTATGACACTATAGTAAATGAATCACAATATTAAATATATTATATGGTCTTCATATTTAAATATCCATTTAATTAGTTTGATTTATTAATTTTATTGTAAAGCCTTTATTTACAGTGTGTTTTTCTCAGTTTGACAGGGGTTTGACGGAGGTTTGACACATTCAAAGACACATTTAAACCAGTGTCTTGTTTTTCTCTGGGTGCCTCATGACGTGTGTGGTAAAACAAGATATTATTATCAAAAAATATGTTTTAACAATAAATGAAATCAAAGTCCCTTAGAAAGATCAGATAAAAACCAGTTTGAAACCTGTCTGAACACAAAGATGATTTTAACAGGCATACATTCAACAACCACCGGGTTAATTAAAATTTATGTTCAGTGATAAATAAAACCTGAGTAAATAAACATATCAAAGCTCATTGTTTGACAAGGATTTAATGATGAAATTTGCAAAAGCTATGAGAAACCTGTGTCAACGTGTCCTAATGCTTGACTTGGCCTCCCTTTTAATACTGCAGAACTTTCTGCCTTTGTTTATACAGAACATAACCAGTGGTGCTGCAGTAACTGTCACCTTAGGTTTGGATCGTAATATTTATAAAATGAAACAGAGATACTAAAAAAACATGAACATTAAATGTTAAATTGCCAATCTGTGTAAACTCCAGATAACACAGAGTGTACCTGTGGTCTCCTGTGAAACAGTTGGCAGTCCATTCATTTCTCTCTCTTTAATATTGTTTTCTGTCATTAGTGTTCTGTCGGGTTCCTCCTCTCCTTTGAAGGACTTAAAGCACAGTCATTCGTGCCAGCGCCCTGGATTAGGAGAACAGCCAGAATGCTGTTGTCAGGAGATGAGAAACGGGGGAGTCATGAAAAGGACTGGAACACATGACTGGAAAACCTTGAGTTAGAACATTTGGTAGTGTGTTAGTGTCGAATAGTTTTGATTTTCACTCACTTACATCATAACCACACAGAAAATGACCTCATATTGTCCGCTTTGTAACTTTCATTCAGCCATCCATGTGTGTAATATCACTCCCTATTTGCTCTTCCTGACACTGTGACTTTAATTTCCACTTCCTCCTCGCTCTCTGCTGTCTTCCCATCTGCCTCCTCTGACTCTGCCAACTCTGTGTTTAATATGTGTGTGTGTGAGTGTGTGTGTGTGTGTGTGTGTGTGTGGGGGGGGGTGGTGTTTACTGTACACCCTCTAATACATTTTCTTGTTTATGAAGACACAGCATGGTTTGGCTACACAGACTCACGAGTGTCAGTGTGATTAAAGGAACTGTGGCTCTGGCAGAGTGAATTAGAGTGTGGCTTCACTTCCTGGCTGAGCCAAAAGGAGAGCAATGAATCCAAAGTTTTCATGTGATTCAGGTCATAGTTGGGAACCTGGTTCGCTTCCTCCTTTGTCTGAGTCCAGCAAATAGATGTTGTTGAAACCAGACCACTGAAATAGTCTAGTCTATTAGTACGTTTTTGTTTTTGTTGTTTAGATCTAATTAAAGTCATTTTGTATTAAAATATTTTACAGTTAAAACTGTTAAAAGCATTGCTACTGTTTCTGTGTTTTATTTCTGTGTTGTATTTATTAATTCTGGTCCCTAACTTCCACTAGCAGGACATGCTGTAGGCTTTTTTCTTTTTTTTTTTTTTTGGTACGGGTTAATGGACAACTTGGGGTTAAATGTCTTGGACACAGGAACATGTCAGCAGGAGGACAGATAGGGCCAGGAATTAAACCCCTAACCAAATGGCTGACAGATGACTACCTGTACAAATATAAACATTAATATAGAGTTGTGTAATTGCATACATGAAAAATCTTAATTTACATGGGTTCAATTTGTTTGAACATATATATATATATTTTTTTCATAAAACAATCTTGTACCTTAACACAAATAAAGCTTCAGGCTCATTAAAACCAAGCAGCTTTTCTCTGCTAATATAAAGATCAGCTTTACGCGTTGACATAATTATCTGAAACCGCATGAAATTCTTCTCTGGCCAGCACATAGTGGCCTACAAACTGTTTGTGTGTGTGTGTTTGTGTGTGTGTTATCCCATCAGTGGTATAGCTTTCGGCTGGTTTACATTTGCATAATGAAGTCAATAACACTGCCCTCCTGGGAGAGAGCATGGTGACATTATTACTAATTTAATGTTTACAGTTTGTGTGTGTGTGTGTGTGGGGGGGGGGGGGGGGGGTGTTGGTGTGTGTGTGTGGAAAAAGAAAGATGGAAGAAAATGAAGGTGAAAAAGTAAGAAATGTAGCACAAGTAAAGGGACATAACAAAAAAATTGAACGAGAGAGACAAAAGTAACAGTGACAGTGAGTGGAAAATTTACATATAACACTAGAGTGAAGAGAGTGATGGGAAGTGTCGTGGACAGGATCCAGGGAGAAGCTTCAGTATGTGAGTAGTTAAGTAAAGGTGCTCTCTGCTTAACTGTGCTGAACTTTAACTGGCTGTGAGCTGACAGCTATACTATATATGTTACTTTAATTACTAAAAGAAGGTTAGGTACATGTTTTAGCCTTTTATAGTACACACATATATTTCATATAAAGTATATTGAAGGTTAATTGTACCTGTACAATTATTTAGATCAACAATTATGGGGATTTCTTTTTGTGAGAATTCAGGAAATTATAATTTACTTTGAGATATTTTTCTTTTGCTCTTTTGCTTTGGCTTGATGCAAATCAAACGTAAAATGTCGAGTGATCAGTTTATAAAGGCATTCATTATAAAATAGTACAGATACTGAATATCCATAGGCCAATGGCTTCTAGTAGCTTGATTAATAAAAGGAAAGAAAGTTGTAGTTAAGCCTGGAGACTGTTCAAGTGTTGTGTAAACATTCCTGGTTTATGTGATTTTTACATGGTTTTCATACCAGATGCCTTTCATGATGTAACCCTGGACATACAGCAATATTGGCTCTGGATCACAGACTGCAGCCCTCTTTTCCTACATGGCTTGGTATTAAGAGCTGCTTGCAGTATTAGTATTATGCCCGGGGACATATTGTGAGAACAAAGGAAAACAGATTTTGTCCGGATTAGGTTTAGAAATTGGAGTTACGGCAACAATTAACCATTTTACAAGTTATGCATTTGCAATTTAAACCAAAGAAGAAAGTCTGTCTTATGTAAATTCTTGTTTATTACTTGGTCGAAACTCAACCATAAACACCAGCTTTGTTGCAGCAGAATGTTGCAATCACACTATTGAAGTCTTTCCTAACGTGTGAGCCTGTGACTCTTTGGGTGTGATCAGCGCCTGTTGTGTCTCCCAACAGCCACAGGTGTTTGTCCTACTTCAGTGTCTTGGGTGCTAAACAGGCACCAGCAGCCAGAGGTAGAAATCTGTCCTAGTTTGCTGTCTCTGGTGCAGAACTGGTAGAGCGGCCACAGGTGTGTGAGCGGTAACACACATGCAGTTTCATTGTACTTAGCCAATTGTATTATGTTTAGACAAACATGAAGCCCAATGATTGAAAGCAGGACAGAGGCTTTTTTTCCAGTTCTGTGGCTCTTCAGTTTCCGATGCTAAGGTTTAGTTAAGCAGCTTTTAAGGTAACAGAAGTCAGGCCTTTAGGCTACAGACATTTGTGACACCATGAGTACCCACTTTTTGAGGTGGGAGGCTGCTCAGCTGTTAGTTGACGTATCTTTAGTAGCCTAAGTATTGGAGGACAAACCCCTCTGTCCTCCCAATCTGGTGTGGTCACAAGAAAGAGGTGCAATAAATGTTTCACTCTACTGGTAACATAGTAATTCAACCCATAGGCCACTGTTTTGAAACCTCTGATGTAAAATGTAAAATCATTTATTAATGTAAGTACTGGACTGGTATCACATCTGCAGGTGTTAAGTGTCCTTTGTTACTGAACTGCAACCACCATTGGCAGGTGTGATACGTTCCACACTAGCTGTCCATGGTGCTGAACTACCATTCCACCCACATGCAGTAGGTAAAAGGTGCTAAAATCGCTTTATTCGCTGTCCATGGTCCTGACCTGCCCCCACAGTGATCAGTGTGGGCTAAAATGACGCCAACGGAACGTGAAATCCCATGTGACTCTTCAGTGTCAGTCATTTAAAACACAATGGTTACCAAGATTCCTCAAACAGCCAGTCACCAATAAGTTTCACTGCAGAGAACTGTACAAACATCTACATTATTCTTGTTGATTGCCTCTAGTTTCATCAGACCTACTGTGGCTGGCTGGTTTCATCACTGCCTTCCCCGTGGGTGTTCACATTTATGTGCGCATACAGCGCAGCTAAAGACAACAACAGATGAAGGACTAATGTCGACAAATGTTTAATTAAGGCTTCAGTAAATATTATCTGAAAGTCTGGATTTGTTTTTTAAGTTTTGTGTAAATGAACTTTAACAACACTGGGAACTTTATACCTCTGTTTCACTGCAAGCATGTAATTGTTATGCAGTGCTATCTTGACAGTGAACAGGAAGAGGCCGGACAGACTGGTTAAAAGGCCAGCTTGGTCCTGGAATGCCCACTTGACTTGGTGGAGGTGGTGGTAGAGAGGAGAGTGATAGCTAAGCTCTCATCACTGAAGGACAATCTGTGCCACCCTCTAGAGGACACCATCAGAGCACTGAGCAGCAACAACCAAAAGTGACTTATGCAGGATTACAGCAGGTCATTCATTTCTGCCGCTGCAGGACCGTACACCCAGCACAGTGCTGAGACCTCACACTGAGTGCAATTATACTGCGATAATGACCACTCTAATATCTATTTTTTCTATTCTCCTCACAGTGAACCTGCCGTCTCTCCTGATGTGATGGGCTTTTTCAGCATATCAGGATTAGTAAACAAATTCATATCCTTTAGCAACTTTTGATGTTGATGTTGCTAAATAGGTGATTAATCAAAAGTCAGTGGACTGTTGTTTAGATGTTGTATCCATTTGCTAAAATATGTCGACTGTAGAGAGACAGTGTTAGAAATGCCAAGGAGAAAAACAATACATATGTATTTTGTTTAAAGAAGGAAAATTTGTCAAAAAATATTTTTTAACTTTGTATTTGTTGTAATAAGAACCAGAACTAGCTTATTGATTCCCAGCTCTAAATTATTTAATTACATTTTTCATGGCTATTTATTTTTTGCTTCACATTTAAAATATTAAGAAGGACAGCATTTATAACTATCACAATTTCATTTAAAAACTAAAAAATGTGTATGTGGTGAAGGATGCCTCATAGTAAAGGTGCTCCCTGTCGATGTAAGACAGGCTGGCAGCCATCAGGCTGTCAAGGGAACATAAAGTCTATAAAAATAAATGAACAAATCAGTGAAAGGCACAAAGGATCACTGAGGAGTTAAATAGGAAAAGTACAAGCTGAGACTTTAACTAAGTCAAATTGGAAGATATAAAAAGCAGCTTAATGGACCAAGAAGGCCTAGGCTAAGAAACCATATTTGTTCTGAGATATTTTGGTGTAAAACCCCCAGAAACCACAGACTAGATATGCGTAGCAGGCGTAGATATCTGGTTTCATGGTGAGGCCCAGGAAAGAACTCCATATAATCTGGAAGTCTTCAGAAAAAAAAAATCAGAAATCTCTTATTGGCCTCTGCTGTGTCACTTAACATTTTCAGGGATAGTTGTGATCCAAATCAGTTTCCTATTTCTTTACATCATCTGCAGACAGGAAATAATTGGACAGTCAATCTGTCAATCACACGGTGACAACTTGCCCAGAAAACCTGCATGTATGTGACGAGGTGACAGTAATGTAGTACATTACTGCACGGGTCTGATGGAGCAGGAGAGACTCATCGTAGGTCCAGTTAATATATTCAAATATAAATTCTGCTCTCTAGGCTTAGAGGGAACACTAAAAAAGAAAATAACCAAAAGAGGAAACAACATAATTATAGACAACGGAAACTAGCAAATAATATAACATAATTAATACAATTTTTCATTCCAGCATATGGTATAAACAAATTAACAGGGGATTTATTGCAAAGCAAATACCACACAAGAAGTGACGGGTTGACACTGAACGTCAGTGCTATAAGAAAAGTTATGGATATAACTGGTGTAACAGTGAAGTAACCATGGCATAGAGTAATACGGGGGCAGATGATCTGCTGCCGCGTCCCATCTGGGAGCTGAATGAAGAAGTTAACAAACATAGATTAATCTGCAGGGTAAAAACAAGAAATTACTTCTTTTTTTTTTTTTTTACTGGCCTGTTATGGTAGCACTGTTGGCGTTTTCCCTCCTCATCAGAGGGATTACAATTCAATTACCCCCAAAGCCAATGGCTAGTAATGAGTAAATGCTGCTTAAGATAAATGATTCAGATCAACTTTCCTGCAAACAAATTCTGATTCGTCAGGTATGTCAACAAGGATTGAAAAGTTCAGTGATGTAATATTGATTGTAATATTTAACTTTCTGAGTCTCATAGTCTGGAGCTGAATGTTATGAGTTTGCGTCTGGGTGTGCACATGTGTGCTCTGTCTCTCTTGCCTTAGTGTGCCCTACATATAAAGCGGTCCAGCCCTGTGTTAACACCAGCTGCTGTCTGTTCCTCTAAATATAGTCTCTGCAGCGCAGGCTCCCAGGGCAAGACTAGAGGTCAGGTTACTCCTTCACACCGCTCTGTTCTACACAGAAACACACACACACACACATGCACACAAAACTTGTACTAGAGAGGAAAAAACACACACGGGGGACTCAATTATGTATTTCATTTACACATTTAGCCCCGACTTTGACCTCTCTTTGACAAGAAAGGGCACTAGGGAAAGTGTGTTTTCTATTGAAGGGATTACAGGAGGAAGCTTCAGGTTTGAAAAAGTTTTTGGTTAGTAGTTAGTAGTACAAAGTCATTTTAAGTTGTTTTAGGGAAAATTAGAGAGTTTTTCTGGTGTGTTGTGTTGACAGTCATGTGGTATTAGCTGACAATTACTGCAAAATAGAGGTAAAAAGAAAAAACTGAAGAAAAACTTCCTGGTCTACTTTTCTGCAGTGAGGAAGTTGTATGTCTTGTTAATTTAACAGGTCAGTGAAGGTGAGAAGTGGAGTAATAAGCCTCTCAGAGGAGGAAACAGTGATGTAACACCAGCAAATACAGTCACTGTGTGTTCTTTTGCTGTTATAACATGATTAATAAGCTGTGGGTTTCCCAGACACAGAGTGCAGGGGACTTTTTGACCTTTCTCTCCACACTTTTCTCTTTCTCTTCCACAGCCAGTGATCTTTGCTCCGTTACGCTCTGTGCTCCTGGTCACTGTATTTTTTTTTTCCTGTAAAAAGCCCTCGTCCTCCCACCCCCCACTTCCCTCCTCCCCCTTTTTATCTTTCTTTTTTGGACCTCCAGAGGGGGCAGGGTGGGTCAACCCATTCTCAATGTCTCCACACACCACATGTCTCTCTGTGACTGTCCCACTCTGTCCACCGACATAACCATCTAAACCGGAGCTAAGAAACGTTTGTTGGTTGTTCTTTTTGGGACACAGATTGATGTCATTTAACTCAAAAGATAATTTACTTGAAGTAATTTTTAGGAGTGGGGGTTTAAATTTATTTTTGGGTCCCTGTGTGATCTAGCTTGTCTTTGTGTTTTTGTTTTTGTTTTTTTGTTTTTTGCTGCCAGACTTGAATGTTGCCTCTATCATCTATTCTCACAATCCTCTTGGGACGTAAAGGTTTTAGGAGTGGTATAAATTGGTTTCTATGGTAACACCGTATTTTCTGGATCTTTTAAAGGACTGAAGGTTATCACTGAACATCCACCAGGTCCAGTGAGGTAAAGTTAAAATCCTTTTTACCCACAATGAAGTTGATAATGATCTGATGTGTGCATGCAGCTTAACCCAGTGTCAGTTTAATGTTTTTGCTACATTTAAGGTAAGCTGTTAGTTAATGTCATCCTGATGTTTATTTATGAAAACTATCAGATATCAACGCCGATAAGTTATTCTTATCTGTGAGCAGTCTGTGAGTTTTTCACAGACTGCTGATGTTTACGTACTGTTTTACAGTGTATGGTCCAACAAGAGCAACACTTGGCAACACCAATAGAAAGTAGTGACATAGGAGAAAACATATTTGATCTTCTTGTTTGTAATTGTAGTTCTTGTTGTAGGTACACTGTAAGTCATATTACAGAATCAAGATCACTTCAGTGAACATGGTTTAAACCTGGGCCACTCTGTGGAAGAAGTGATTAGCGCTCTAGCTTTACAGCAGAATATTCCAGTTTACCAACATTGGAGATTAGGGTACATCAACCAATGATTTGTTATACAGTCACCGCTGAGAATAGCTTAAGCTTCACCACAACACTAAAAACACTAAACAAAAGTAATAGAAAATTAATGAATGAACGAACAAACGAATGAATGAATGAATGAACGAACGAATGAATGAATGAATGAATGAATGAATGAATGAATGAATGAACCAAATCACCTTGTTAAAGAACAGACATATGTGTAGGTGTGCTGTGGATTTTCATCCCTGAATCTAACTACTGTGAATGGTGAAGCTGGAGAATGAAACATCTGCTACATATTTTTATTCATTTGTTTCTAGGCTATTGTCGACCTCTGATGGGTTCAGTCCAACTGTGTGCTAAACAAAAATACTCCGAGTTCATCCAGAGATCGGTGCCTCTTTAAACGTGCTCACTAATGTTAATGATCCATTCAGATGGCTTCATTAACAGGGTACTCTCTATTAATCAGACAGTGTTGTACTGCAGGGCCACGCTTCCATGACTCACCTCTTTCTCCCTGGCTTTGTCACCTTCCATTTGTCCTTCTGTGCTGGGAAAGGGCCTGCACCCACATTTTTTCAATTGTTTTCATTCCCCTGCTGCTGGAGGGGACAACGACAGACTGTGTCCTTGCATGTGTTAAGACCAGCTCAGCAACAACAGGTGGACAGGTCATCTGGTGTTAAAGAGAGGACAGAGACATATGGCACCGTGGTTTCGTAGGTAGATACGGACTTATTCAGATGAAACACCAGCTGCATAGGTATAAAATGTATGCACCAGGTCTGTGTAGTGTGAGTGCAGTGAAACTGATGAGAACAAACCAGGGCTTTTCCTCCACTGTCTTATAAACAGTAGGAATTATCTTTCCTGTAATCAGGCCCTTTGTCTTCATAATAGTGAGTCTGATTTACTTGGTGTGGATCGATACCCAAGTCTGACCAACTGATGCTGGGGCTTTACACTAGATCAATGTCTTTTACAGTACATGGAAAACACACACAGGTGTTCAGACGCAGCGTTTGGCTCTGCTTTGTAATGACACAGAAGACATGCTGGTTGTTGTTTACTTGATCAATGTGAATGAATGTTAGACACACACACACACACACACACACGACATTCTACTGTATGTCTACAGAGTTATGTTAAATTGATTTTAGAGTTTGTTATCTGAAAGCAGCAACAGAAAGGTCAGTCTGAGAACAGATTGTGCATCAAAATGCGTCGATTTTTTTCACATTATACAACCACCTGAGTGCCGGGTGCAGAGAGACAACAGATACAGACAGACAGACAGAGGGAAATAGAGAAAGACAGAGGCAGAAAATGTAGCCAGACAGAGCTACTGTATTAAAAGTGACGGACACAAATATATAGAGACAGCCAGACGTCATAAAATGAGACAAAGAGACACAGACTGACAGACAAGATGTTAATTCATTATAATAGTAGTGTTTATATCACATAAGTATAGTATAAGATAGTAGTGTTTATATCACATAAGTATATATAAAAGTATTATGTTGATTCATATATATGTTTATATAGTCATTTAGATACAAATTCCCATTTAGAAAATCTTATAATTATTTCAAATCTGTCAAACAAATTCATTATTAGTCAGTTTTGGGTCATTAAACTAATTTAAATGTTACCTGGTTGAGTCAGAAATATAAGTGGGTCACACTGTTCCAAGACCATGTTAAAATGTGGTTTCATTCTCTTAACCACTGTGGTAAAATGAGCCCTGTTCACTGGACCCGTACCTGCAGAATTCTTCTTTTGCATATTTGTTTCCTGTAGGAGCTCATTATTGACTAGGAAAAGGACATATTTCTCCTATAATTCCATTTGATCAGCACATCAGACGAACCATTACTGCAGTTGTTTTTTTCAGATATAAACTGTCTAAGGGGCAGAAACTAGACAAAAAATTTGTTGCAACAAGTCATTTGATAAACACCCACAAGCTAACATTGTCGACTCAAGACCAGAAGTCCTACGCTGTACTGTACCACGTTGAAAACTTTCTTTGAGAATTTGTTTGTCTTATAGTGCAGAATTTGAGCGAGATGAAATTGAATCTGGTCATCACCTCAGGTGATCCTCGTCCTCTCCCTGCTTCAAGTCTCTCAGTCTTCTCCTCTGATGGTGAAATAACAGAACAAACTGTACTTGAACAACTCGCTGACGTCGGTGTGAATAAACAGAGGTGATGTGTAAACAAAGCAAAAGTAAAAAATTAAAAACTTGTTGCAGACAGCAATTAAAGTTTTACACAGTGAAGTGTGTTCAGCACTGAGCACACGGCTCAGTGGTAAACATCAGTTATGGCCTTTGCTTATTTTACCTAGAAAATGAAGAATGGCTACAGGCAAAAAAAATGTGTAATTTTTATTAATATTTAGCTCTGAACTTTTTCGACTTTTCTAGCTGATGTCTCTTTTCCTTTTTCATGCCCTTCAGCTTTCCTCACCAATGAGCAGCCAGACCAACGGGGGGGCCATGGTCCCTCCAGCTAGCAGAGCCCAGAGGACATTTCTGGATGATGTCATCCTCACCTTCAGTTCACCAATGGCTTGGCTCCTGGTCCTAGCTCTCATCCTGACCTGGTCAGGTGTAGCTATTGTTCTGTTTGATCTCCTTGATTATGACACTCTTGCAGGTAACCTCTTTATTTATTACGTTATGTTCCTTTTTGGTCTAATAAACATATGATACGATCATTATTTACACCATTCCATAAAAATGATAATCCTCATAAAACAGGATTTTAATGTGCCTGTAATCTTTTCCAGTGACACTCTCCTTCCACTCATGCATTATCCATTTGTCACATTCTCACACCAACACATCCATATTTCATCCACACATTGTTCGACAGCCTTCAACACACTTTTGAAGCTGGCTTTGAAAGTGGACGCGGTGTCATGAAGGCCGTCATCTAAACACACGTGTAGATGACGGAACATGTTCCATCTTTTTTTTCCATTCTCTCTTTGTTATTTGTGCTTTTGTTAAAAGTAATGGCTGATGTGTTCACAGTGTTTTCACACTCTCTTATAAAACATCCAGCTGAGCACACGCTGAGGTCCTTCCATTCCTCTTTGACCAGTCTTTAATGTCTGACTCAGATTTAGAGAATGGATTTAAAGGGCACTTCCAGAGGTTAACAAATATTTATCCACCAGGGGTCATAAATTGGTAATTCAGACCGTGAGTAACTGTGGTCTGATTCTGACACTCCCACCAATCCGTAAAGTGTTATTTGTTATTATTATTATATATTTAGCATATGAGGAAATTATGGGTTTGGTTTGATTCAAGGCTGAGTGGACGGTATGCCCCCCACTGGTGGATGGCAAAACCTGCAGTCAAAGGACATCCCGACTAGAGGAGCTTTGTATGTGTAAGTGTGGACTGTTTTCCATTTAGCAAAGACAACAAAAACGGTTCCAGGCACCCAATTAATATAGAGTAGCAGCAGAGACACTGATGTTCCATTTGACCTTCGCTTCTTGGTTTTTCTTTGGCTTTCAAAAGACAGAGACTTTTTTTATTTTTCAAAATAACATTAAACCGTACATTGTAATATAAAAATAAAAGCCAAATATTTAAGACCAAATTGAAATCTTTGGCAGAAATAATAAAAATTATAATGTTCCATGAGCATGCAATAATATTTTTTGTTCTATTTATTGTTGTGTGATAAGAGATACTGTAACAGCTCTGTTAGAAGGCTCTGCTCCAGTCTACTGGTGCCATGATCAGGATAACACAGCTCTACAAACTCATTAATTTGTATCGGGGGATAATTAGAACATTTGATTACAGTATAATGAGACCCGGAGAAACCACAGCTCTGGGTGAATTCTTCACGCTGCAGTGCAGAAGATTGTTTTTCTTTCTGGGAAAATCACAACTTTTTTTTTCAATTCCAACTTTGTACTGTCCACTCAGATCTGCAATTAATTTCTACCTTTTATAAAGTTCTACCTTAAGAAAAGCCTGCATACATATCTACATTTGAGGATAATAATACAGTTCTGTCAATGTGTAATGTTGTATGGTACCGATGATAGAAAATAATGTGTATTTCTTTCTCATTTATTCGCACATGAACCACTCTGTTAGTTCTACGTACTCCTGTTCTTTAGCACATCATGAACTACACCATGTATGTCCCTACCATGTACCAGGACTATCTGCAGTCTACGATAGTCCTGCCTCCACATCACCACACTCACCTTAAACCCTTCTCCCCCTCCTCTCTTCATCCCCCACTTCTTTTCCATCCTCACGCCGCCCATCACCTGCCATCCCATCCAAAGAGTACACATCATACTGTGACGACCCCGTGTGTTTACCTCCCGGTAAAACAACATCAACAAGAGCACCACTAACAGTTAAACCGCACCGCTTGTTTTTCCCGCTCACCTTGACTAAAACCTGTCTGTGAAAAAAGCAGTGTAAATACAGTGCTGCTTGTTGAGCATGTGTCCAGTTCTATTCCTTTTAGTGAAGTGAGGTTTGACGTTTTCAATGGTGCTTCAACACTCAACCATCTACTCTTTGTCTACCAGCCGCACAGAGCTGAACATGTTGCTGAAGGCAAAGGCAAAAAATATAGAAAAGAAAAATGTTCAGAAATCAAATTCAACCTGTTCTTACCTTCATATCTCTGCTTTCACTTTGTTTAGTCTCTGGCGTTGCCTCTCCACGGTTGTCAGGTAGGGCTTAACAAAGTTAGAAAAAAGCCTACTTTCCCTGTTCCACTCGGTCCACATCTATTATCAGTAATATATAAAAACAGACTCAAGAAAAAGCATTTGAAATTATTTATGGAAATATAGTCTTTTAAGAAGTGGGTTTTATATAAGTAGTAGATAATCTGATTATACAGACTCTAATGAATGACTTTTATAAAATAAACAAGTTAATTTTGTGTCCTTGCATGCGATGTATTGACACAGAGATTAAAGGCAATCAAAGCTGTGCCCTTTATTTAGTCAAATGTCAGCTGGGATTGGTTCAGGATCATTTAGTGGGTTTTTACATAATTGGTCACAGGTCTTTAGACCCGATGAGTCAACACGTGTGCTGCAGCACCGCGATCAGAGCATGTGGTTGTGTGAACGTGGCCTGAAGATTTTGCTCATGTTTTAAGATTGCCTTGTGCACCTTTTTTTGTGCATGCATGGACTGTACATTTTTCAAAAATGTTTTGTACATAATTTGTTTGAGTTATGTTGTAGTTTAAGCTTTAGTTTAATCACATACAGTAAATTATGTGACAAAACTCAGCCCCCGAGGCCTTAAGATTAAAATGTGTGCCTTTTTTTCTTAATCGATTAACAGTCTCATGGCTTGATGAATGTGCATCGATCTTGTTGAAAAAGATAATGTAGAAAAACATGGTAAGTGGTGTACCGAGTGTCGCGTCAAAGTTTAGTCATATATCACAAGCACATTTCACAATCAACAAAAGTTACAAGTTCTTTATTTTACACGATCGAAACCTTTTGTCAGAACATCAGCTGTACTTATCTCCCGAAGCAAATACCTGTAGCTGTCGTTTGACAATGACAAAAAGAAAAGGAAAGAAAGAAAGAAAGAAAGAAAGAAAGAAAGAAAGAAAGAAAGAAAGAAAGAAAGAAAGAAAAAGAAAGAAGGAAAGGAAGGAAGGAAGGAAGGAAGGAGAAAACAATGCTGTGTATGATTTATCTTGTTTGAGCTCAGATATGATTTTTGCTCCACTCTGCTGTTTTCCGTCCCATGGGATCCTCCTTTCTCTGCCTTTTAACTCTGCTGCTGTTTTTATTTATTTTTATTTATTTATGTATCGGATTCCTTTGTGTTTTATCATTTTGATGTGGCTTTCTAACTACAAAAACTACTAAAAAATGTGACGAAGAGTGAGGAGGGAATAAAAACATGAGAGAATGACACCACGCAAGCAGACAAACACATGAAAGTGAGATGGTGAACAAAAATAGATGTTAAGAGACGAGAGATGAAAAGGGACAAAGAGCAGGATGTTGTACAAAGACAAAGGCTGGGATTGTTAAGGTGGAGCAGCCATCCATTCTTCCTTCTGAGTCAGGAACGTCAATCCGAGAAAAGTTGATGCATTAATCAGATGTTTATGAGGATCATAAACACCTCCACGGAGAGCAGCGAACAGCGAGAGAGCAGGAGGAGATGAAATTAAAGAGATCCACGAGACACCAGCAAAAAAAACCAACATGGCGTTTAGCACTTTGGAGCCAAGAGTTTTCATAATAGTCACAGCGGAGAGATGAATGTGCTAATTCTCGTGTTCCTCTGAGATAAATCCATTCGCCGTAGTGGCAGCTGAATGATCACAGTTTGCTTTAACACCGCAAACAGGATGTGTCATTATCCCAACAGGCAGAGCAGTAAAAGATTGATTCACTTTACTGCAGAAGCTGAGGAGCAGCTAAACCTTTGGGCTGATCAGTCCCTCGGCAGTCATTCTACAAACTGTACTGTACTGTACTGTACTGTACTGTACTGTACACAGTACTGTGATTTTACACAGGGTACCAGCACTAAGTTGATAATGAATTGTCTTGACTGAGCAGAGACAGAGTCAATTGAAGTGATAATATCATCACGTCTGAAGAGACATCAGGTATTAATGAAATCATCAAAGATTAATGAGTGTTAATTTCTAATTAGCCATCCAACCTGTGGTAGTCAACACTATTAACTTTGTTTGTTTCACCTTTCAAAATTTCAAAGTTTCACTCCACTGTGAAAACAATGTGAAATAGTATAGATGTCCTGCAACTACTGCAGTCAACCACTAACCTTTAGATTTCTATTGATTTTTCAGTCACCACAACAATATGTCTTTAAACATAGTAATAATAATAATAATGATCTATTATAGTATTTTACTGAAATAAAGTTGCAGGTTTTTTTGTTAGGGCTAGGGTTGTATTTGTCAACTTGTTGCACTAATGTCAGCCGGGTGTGATTACGAGCTGCATGTTGCCTTGGTTGCATGAAAAGTGGACAGGAATGAGCTGAGGCCATGTTTTTTGGTATTTGTTTGTTTTTTTCAATGATTTCATATCTTTATTTATTTGAGTTTCCTTTTCTTTGTTTGCCTACTCTTCCCTTTTCTCTTCTTATCTGGCCCCTGTGAGATTCTGCCTCTGATAATCACCTGTCTCTCCGTCTACATCAGGTCTTCCTCCTCCTTCTGCTATCGCCAAGAGAGGCATGAAGGCCAGAGGTAAGCAGATTCCACATTTTGCATTTAGACAGTCATAGGACTATAAATTGCTGAAAATTCAATTTATGTTGAGTCTGTGGCAGTTTTTTTTTTTTTTTTCACGTACTACCTGTGTTTTACTCAGCTGGTGGTCGTCCACTCAAAGCCAGGGTTGCTGGTGTCACAGTGAAGGAGGACACAGATTGGTTGGAGATGATCTGGACCTTTGTAACCGGCTTGATAGCCCCAGATGATGAGGAGGAAGGTATTCACCAGCTAACTGAAACCTTCACATGTAAGAAAACATCACCTCACACCAGTAACCCATTAAAGGAAGTAGATCATTAACAAATGTGTCAAATTAGAAGCTTCACCTTGTGCAAAAATAGCCCAGCTCGTCTGAGGACTAAGAACTGCACGTGTGCCTTTCACGTTTCACCTTCACACTGCCCTGCTGATTCCTGATCTGACTATTTCTCATCTTTTTCATCATCCTACCCATGATAAGATGTCTACATGCGTTTGAAATATGCTGAATAACAAAGAAAAAAAAAGGATTTTCCATGTAAATCTTCTGGTTTACCGACCGTCCTAAATCTGACCTTCTAACATATTCTCACCACCATGAGCAGACATTAGCATCGATGGAGTCGTCACAACGTAATCACTCACTTTGCTAACTGAGATATAATGAATGTGATGACCTTTGACCTGCAAAATCATGGGAATACAGGAGGCAGAAAATGAGCTTTTAATATTAGCTGCTTTATTCAATTATCAAAAGCAGTGTTCCACTTAAAATCACTGTTAATTAAATGTAATAAATACTTGACCTTGGGTCCGCCTGCTCTTGTTCTGGCGGGCATAAATTTGCAGGGATTTATGCCGGGATGTCTCGAATGTGTGTTTGAGAAGAGGTTCAAGGCCACATCTAACAGAGAAACAGCAGAAACACATAATTATGACCAAAACTTGTTTGGGCACGCAGCCTAATGCTTTTAAAACAGCAGCCAAGGAGCATGTGTGTGTTTGTTTCTGAGAACAGTTCCAGTCAGTAGTTGCATGTGTCTCACTCGGTCTTCCCACTTATACGACCTGCTGTACCTGAACTGATTAACACAGGGATTAATTGTTTCTTCTCTGTCGCTCAGCCTTCCACTCTGACGAGGTCTGAGGGAGAGAACGAGAACAAAAGACGACAGGTGAACAGAGATGGAGAAGAGAGGACAAAAAGAAGCAAATAGCAAAGAGGGAAAGAAGGAGAAGAAAGTTTATAAAAGGAATAAAGGGTGTAAAATATGTCAGTACGACAAGTTTATTATCAAGTGGACCTTTGTCCTGGTGAATAAAGACTTGAGAAATGCATCCCTGTTTGTTTTTGTTTCCTTCGAGTGGGTGTTGGAAACATGAGGAACTTGGAACTTGGAGTTCTAGGAAAGCACACACATACTGTACAGTAGTACGCAGTAAAATGACCCTTTGATGAGGCACAGAAGCATCCAGATAAAATGCTCAGCCAACACATATGACAACAGACTTTAAAGGGTTCCAGGTTTACTTAATACCCACCCCCGACCCCCACACACAAGAAAGTGAAAAACATCTACGAAAACACATTGTGCAGCACTGTGTTTCGTTCCGTCCTGAAACACCGTGTCAACCGTGTGTCCTCAGCACTACTGTATGTGCAGTAAAACACTCTGTCACACTGTTGAAACACACTAGAATGACTTTGCAGCATTCAACACCGTGCATTGTTTTGTTTTTTTGTTTTTGTTTCAAAAGCATCCCCGAGAGAAATCTTAACACTTGTAGGCAACTCTAACTTCAAAAACCCAAAGACATGCTGAAAAAAAAACAGGGCAGGCGCAGGAGACCGATATCGATCCACTTCAACTCAAGGTCTGCTCACGCCATGACTGGGGGTTTAAAATCCTCCCCCTTGTATGGGCCAGAAATGTTCTGTTTGCTTTTGGTCAGAGATGAAGTGTGTGGAATCTAAGTGTAACAAGTTGAGCTGCTCACCTGAGAGGAGCTTGTAGTGCTCTTCCTCACCTGCGGGTGTTGCTATAAACATGTTCTAAACATCCTGCTTCCTGAGTTGAGTGGCATGGTAACATATTAATGTTGAACATTTTCACTGGTATTACTCTACAGCTGTAAAATATTCAAATATGATACATTCATTTTCACCTACAATAAAGCCAAGGAGCAGTTAATATTGTGAGACTGTGTTGCTGATGAACTTTCTGACATTAGTGCTACAATACTGGAGCCTCCAAAAACAGGTGTTTTAAATCCTCAATCACCTGCACACACCACTCAGGTGATCCTCATTTCACTAATTGCGAGACTACCGGCAGCAGTTGGACAGACCAACTGGAATCATACAAGGTAGTTTGAACAAAATATCTTCCTTACTGTTTAACATTCGTGCAAATAGAGTTTCAAGAAGTTTTAGGTCTATCAAGTTAAAACTAAGATATATGTTTTCAGGGTCTTGGTCCTCCAACACGTTTCTGATAACACATTTCAATTCCTGGCCACTAACACTGCAATGCATTCCGTTAATTGATCTGCAGGTCTCCCGTATTACTCTGCCTGGAGCAAAAGTGCTGAGAGCTTATAAAATGTGCATCACGGCGAACATAAATCTATGATCATTGTTGGCCATTTTAAAGCCACACATGCACGGATGTTTCATTTGACTTTCTGATTATCCTCAGACTCCCCAAAGAGAGAAAACGGACAGGATGTTATGGTCATGTTAAGGACTGTTTCTGGCAACATGCTGTGGTGTATCCTTGTACTGACCAGGACGTGCTGGCAGAATTATAACTCATGTGACCTGGAAAAGCCTCCTGCAGCTCCCCTGTGTGGAGCTTCTCTGGTTATATATCAAATATGCCGTTTTAGCCCAGGACACAGAAGTA
This sequence comes from Cynoglossus semilaevis, assembly GCF_000523025.1. Lineage (NCBI taxonomy): Eukaryota > Metazoa > Chordata > Actinopteri > Pleuronectiformes > Cynoglossidae > Cynoglossus > Cynoglossus semilaevis. Next base: position 3,966,965 of record NC_024313.1, on the reverse strand, counting down.
AAATAATTCACCTCCAGAACCGCCCGTACTAGTGTACTTACAGTAATAGCCATAGTGTTTGTATATACACATTTTAGAGCTCAGAATTTGATTTTTCAAGATATCAAAAACTGAACAAGAAAGGCCATACTATACAATAACCTTTTTTTATTTATGTTGTTATAATACAGAGGGATTATATGTACAGATTATACATACATGTATATAATGTTTTGGTGGCATTACTACCTGCATGCAAAAACTATTTTTCCAGGTCATTTTGATCCACAATTGTTTAAGTGTTAATAGGTTATAAAGGATACTTCAATGTCAGGTGTGAATGTACGTGAGCAGAATCTCTCCGCGGCTGCACAAACTTAGTATCGATGTTCACTGTTGTGAATTTTCATTATAGCATCAGAATCAAAATGTTATTCAATTTCATCAACAAGACAATTTAATAGGGTACGGATGGTTAATCTTTAAATAATTGACAAAAAATACATACTACACACCGCTCACACACACACACACACACACACACACTGGCCTGTAGATTCCCGACAGTAAACGCCATGAATAATGGATCTAAGTTTTTCCTGGCCTGAGGGAGAAGCTTTTAACCATAATTTGTTGCTTTAATTTATTTACAAAACCTGGCTTCAATTGCCTTCGGGCTGGGTTCACAATACACACACACACACACAGACACACAAACATAAAAGAACTACACTTCACGGTGGGACGGCATATTGAGTCATGGTTTTGGGTCTTTAACGCATGAACGTGCATGCAGGTGTGACACCGGTCTGCACGGTTTGTGTGCATGACGTTGTGGTGAGAAGAATAGAAAAATGTTACACTTTTTATTGTTTTTTTGAAGATGGTGAAATTAATCTGCCAGATACTACACCTGATTATGGTGACGTAATCAGGTAAAGGTACAACACCCTGTGTGCCCGGCCTTGTTTTCTAAGGGAATTTACAACATATTGAGTTACTTTTTAATTTGGACTGTAAAATTATACCATGTCACGTTCAAAATATAAATAAAAACCTTTAACATGAAACAGACATTTTCTGCTGTCATTGGGTGAGGAGGACACACCCATTCAGAGGTACGGCCAATTTAGAGCAATCCAGTTAACCGGAAACATGGATTTGTACTGTGAGAGGAAAATGAAACACACAGCCAGTTTCTGTACTGTCAGTACTTTTTAAGATGAACATTGCCAGTACTTTTTGTGTAACATTTAAAGCATCATATATTATCAAACTTCAGATCATTTTTTTCAGTGGCCTGCACCATCTTAATATACAGTGAATTAATAATGTATATACAGCAGCACTTGTCTCGGCAGATGCCAAGAGGAACGAGAGAAGTAAAATCGAGAGCTAAAATAGAATTCTTTTCGTTCTCAAACCAGCGCCTCTGCTGACAGGTTAAGACATCAGCAGCTGTTTGACACAGGTTGGGTTGCCAGGTCCAAACTGTTGCTCCAGCTGTGTTGACATGTGGTAGAGGTTCTGTGACGTCGTGTTGTGCCATGTGCAAGCGTGTGTATCAGTGATGGATTCTCAACTGAACTCTGAAGAATTCATCTCGACTCCTAACAAGACAACTGTCGAGCCCATTAGCATGTTTTTGCCGGTTTGTAATATATCATTCTTATATAATATTCTTCTTTTTCCTTTCCTCTTCAAAAAAAATACATTTTGAATGCACAGAGTACTCAGAGATTACAAGACTCTGCATCAGTGCTTTAATTTGCAGCAGTCTGTCTAATGTCAGATATCTGCCACCCCCTGGCATCTCATAAATCCTAAACAGATTTCCGAATCAGCAGTGTCACCAGCCTTTGATCACACTCACCCCGGGATGAGCTTCATGCTGCCAAAAGTCTCGAGTGTGTTTACAGTCTGTTTACAACACTGCCATTGATCCCTTGGAGCTCCAGGCTCTTAGGTCTACATGCTTCTTTATTATTCATATCACTAATAAATCTGATATTTTTTTCAATAGAACACAGTTCTGTACACAAAAGCTAACATTTACTGGACTGGGTGATGGGTTTGCAGGAAGCCTGCGCTCTGGCCAGTAATACAATGGCACACTGCTGCTCCTGTTATTACTCTCACAGCAGGACATGTGTGGCCTTTTCAGAAGTGAAAATGAACCCTGGCAGGTTGCTGCACAATAATATTTTAGCCTTAAAAATGTACTTTTAATTTCAATTCAAAAGTGAAAGCAGATATTGGTGTGTTTTTTTCCATGCTTCACACTGAATGTGAGATATTAAAGGCTGTGTGTTCCACAGAAACTGCATTTTGCTGTGGGCTTCCAAAGTCCATGATTATTTTAGGGAGCAGACTTGTTTGAGATGACATCTAAAGCTCTGCGTGCTAAATACGAATCGGCCGTCAGTGGCTGGTTTGTTTAGTTTGGCATGAAGTCTGAAAACAGCATGTCACAGCAAGAAAGAGCTGCCAAAAGATGAATTTGGGAGGCTGACCCAAATACAGGACTCTGGGAGCTGGCAGTTTGTATGGGGAGCTTAATCCAAGCTTGTTAGCAGATAAATGGACAACCAAATCATTGACGGCCACTTGAATAAAGATCCTCCTACAAACCAGTTAATGAGGGACTGAACTGCAGGTGAAAAAAAATGGACAGAGGAAGGTGACAGGGGAGCAAAGATAACGACGGACCACAAAACAGGAAGGAAAGAGAAACTGGAACCAGAACTGAGTTAACAGGGCAGGTGTGAAGGGATAAAGAGGGGGAAGCAATGATCACAGGACAAACAGGTACACTAGGATGTGCAAGATCAAAATGCAAAGAAAAAGTTAAACTTTTAGCCTTTCTTTAATGTAGCATGTAACGAAACCTCAGCAACATCCAGTAGTATTTTATTAATCTCTTACATGTGTCAGCTGAACTAAAACATCCTAAAAATTCAGACCACATTTAAGTCTTTATAAATTGTAAAAGTGGAGGAAAAACTAGCTGAATAAATATTCAAATTTATGCTGAATGTAGAATTGTTGAAAGAGGCTGCAGCTTCCTGTCAACCTTCCCGTCAATACTAAAACCTAAATCTGAAAACTGTATTTTTCTACGTTTTGGTAAAGGTTTCTCGTTTGTTCAGATTTCTGAAAATACTTTCATATCAGGAGAAAGAAAAAAACTGTTTGCTGACGGCAAATTTGCATTTAGGCATTAATGCAACTTTAACAAGAAATATACTGTACAGCCTACCGACCTGGCAGAGAGCTTTTAACATAGTAGAGTTCAGGATTAGTTTGTATGGTGCTGTTTTATCTGAACATGACAAGACAAGACTGGAGCACATACAGTCACTGGAAAGTGAAGAAGTGAAGAAGCACCATATTGCTATTCTTATTTGTTGCTCTCTTACTCTACTACTTAAGTCTCAACTCAGCTATGGGCCGAGGCTCGCACAAGAATTCCCAAGTGTCTGAACTGTCTAGTTCTGTGCTTAAATGAATCTTGAATCTTGAGAAAGTATGGCTGTCACAGACAGAAAACTTTTCGTACGAAACTAAAAAACATTCCAAAATATTATTTTTCTACTGAATCAGTGCAAATGTGGTGAATTTCTCTGAACTAATGTAGAACTGGCAAAAAAAAAAAAAATCGTCCTACTCTCAAATGAAAGAAAATAAGTGTGTTTCTCATTATGTTAAAATATGTTCTTTAAAGTAATGGAACAGCGAGCAGAGAGCTGGAAGATGATGGGTTGACATGAGTTAAATCCAATATATAGAGAGAAGCAGTGAGGGAGAGAGAGAGAGAGAGAGAGAGAGAGAGAGTATTAAAGCAAGGTACTCCTCACCAACTGTAATTGATATGCCAATAAATATCTGGAATACATAAGTATTGTGGACAGCACAGTCCATGCATTTAATGGAACATAAAGGTGATGTATCTTTTCAAGGAATTATAAAAACAAAAAGTCCTTGTCACAGTGGGCCCCTGTGAAAGCTTGGAGTCAAGGGACTCTTCCTCGACTCTTCTATGTTGTTTTAGTTAAAATGGATTGGCTGTACTTTAGTGCGATCATATAACCACAATCTTTGATGTAAATTACAATTTTCCAGCCGGCAATTTATGTGCAGTGTCAATACTTCAGAGATCCATTTTAATCTTCTCGCAGATGAATTTGGCATCGCCCTCGCAATCTGTTTAAAAGCACAACGCAGTCCTGCGCGGCTCGGCAACAACACTGAATCCTCTCCAGAAATGGTATAATAAGACACGCTGTCACATTATTAGGTGTTTTATTCACAAACAAATTCGGCCTGACTTCATATGCAGGACCTGCAGCCTAGTGTTTGTCACTGAAATGAGGGGGATATTGTATCTGCTGGTGAGGTTTGTCAACAAGAGAGCACTCCACTGTCATCACAGCACTGAGGGGTAATCTGTTTCTCCATGCCGCTGTCGTGATCAAAGGGATCGCGGTCCCATGACTATCACGGGCAACATCCCACATATGCAGACACAATGAGGTGGAACAGATAAACACGTGCGAGCAGACGCCGCGGTGAGGTACAGCAGACGCTGTGCTTGTGCATTCAAATGTCCTCAACACAAACACTGACACTGATATTCATGCACACACAAAGTTTAGTCTCACTGTTGCACGATGATCTGTTTTCTATAAGAAGCTTGACTCCTGCTGTGATGACAGCCCAGGGTGGAAAAGCACACACGCACACACACACACAAATACACACACAAATACACAGTAAATCTAAGCAGCTGCCAGGCGGAATTTTTCAAGATTTTGTGTTGCAATGCTTTGTTACAATTCCACATTTGATTGGCATTGTTTTATTTCTACTACAGTATGTTTTAAAGAAGGAAACTAGTGAGTTGCAGATCCTTGAAAAAGGCAACTATAAATGCTTAAGTATCCCTATTTATAGACAATGATTTAACAATGATGAGTTGAGGTTTTTTTTTTGTTTTTGTTTTTTTTTTTTTAGTGGTTGAGAGTAAAAACCTATTTTGAAAAAACACATGGCTAAATCACATAACGGGTCAAATACAATTTTTTTGCTACAATAATGTGTGGCTCACACTGTAGATATTATGAATATTTCTCAATACATGTGTAAATTTGCTGCACTTCGTGAGCCGAGCGTTTATGGGGGTGTTTTTAGGTTTTGGAACAGCAGGTTCAATGTACTTTTAGTGCCAGTGTTTTCCAGCACATATACACAGATTAGAGTTGTAAAAATGCACTGTGTCATCCTTAATCTTTCCTGCGCTACTGCTGTTATTGCACCCTTCCTTGTACGGGAGTCTAACCAACCCTCCTTTCATGCTTTAGTCACCCCGCCTGGACTGCTGCAACCTCCCTCCTGGCTCAACTCCCAAAACACACTTTAGCTTTTGCATCCAGTGCCCTCCCATCACCCCTCTGTTTCTCCAGTCACACATACTGTATGCACACTCATGCAGCCACACATATCACAGCCCAACCTCCGGATCCACAGGGCTGTTTGCATCGAATACAAACTGTGAAGCTTAAACAGTCTTGCTCGGTGCACATCGACCTG
>NC_024313.1:3955530-3961326 GCF_000523025.1 Cynoglossus semilaevis | reverse complement strand
CCCTTCTCCCTCCTCCTCCTCCTGTTCTCTAAAGCTGAAATGACTTTAGATGCCTTCATTCCCCATATTCCTGTCATTTCAATAAATACATCACGTCACCCTTGACTTACAACTACTCTTTCCTAAATGTATTTTTCCCCCTTCCTGTCTTCTCTGCAAATGGAACTGGGGGAGGATGTCACCTGCAGTCTGTGTTTGTTGTAAAAGAGATAAAACCGACAGGTGAGCTCAAAATGATTTAACAATACATCTTGAAGATTTTTTTTTCACCCAATTTTTGGTTTCTTCTTCACAACTGTGATAAGAAAAACAGGGATTTCTCTGCACCAAAGAGTGGGAAACTGCATCCACGGGACAAAGAGAGAGTTAATGAGCAAAGGCATCACTGACACACTACAGAGCGACGTTGAGTAAGATTAATAGCCATGACTGTACAGGCTGAGCACTCAGTGTTGTTCCTTCCAGATCTGGTGCAGAGGTGGTTTATGGCAGTCAAGATGAGAGGAAAAATGATATCAACAATGTTGATTTAGCTTTTATTTTCCAATTTCTATCACATATATGGAAACTGTCTATAATGTTGCATCACAAAAAAATAAGTTCTTGTTTTGATCATTGCAAGATTGAAATGGGCTTGTGTTGTTAGAGTACTGTTTCAAAAAATCGGTTAGGGGGTTACACAGAGGTTGGGTTTGCTGGCTTTTTTGCACTTGTAATAATACCTTTGGCAACATTAAAAGCATAAAGCATGTTTTCTTGACACAAGTGAAGAACTACAGTATATGGGTAGGAGCCTCATTAACTGTACATATAATACACCCTGCAAACCGTGACCAAAAAAGGAAACTGGGTTAACTACAAATGAACGAGGGCTGAATAACTTTTTTAGAGGCTTATCTCTTGCTTGAAAACACTTGCTGCTAACAACGCAATTACAGATAGCAGTCTTTGTCCACTTGTGGGACATGGAGTCACTCTCACTGACAGGGTGATTGCAGTATCTCACCACCCCATTGTGTTTAGTGCACAGTAAATGTTGCATTGTGTGACCAAGCTGCAGGCTAACGATTACTGTGTAAACAAATTCCATGTTTTTTGAAGGGGAAGTTTTTCTTTAGTCATACGGAACATGAAGAGGAAAAGCAGCAGAAAACAGTTTAACATTTTCTGTATTGAAAGAGAGCAGAAACCAACTCTTGTTTTAAGCTAACTAACCACACCCTCTGCACAAGTCAGTAGTGTAGGGGGGTAGAGGAAGGGGTATTTAATCAAAAAAGTGTCACATTAATTCAGACAAATTTAAGCAATCTAGTTTTCGTATAAAGCTGTCATATTTGCATCCTGTGACTCACACTCACCATCGTTTTAGATTAATTCCCGTCACAACCTTTTGATTTATGAATGCATAATAACTGAGGGCAATGCCTGCAACTGCAAGCCCGTGTATGTGTGTGTGTGTGTGCGGGTGATTCTACAAGCCTTGACTTTTAATCAAATATGTTGCTTCTGCCATCTTGCAATAGTTGATGGCGTTTAAAAGAAAAACATCAGGCACCTCATATGAAAACACTGGAGTTGCTGTAATGGCCCTTTGTTTTTTTAAAGCAGCTTTTTATCTTATCTGGTGATCATTCACACGTAATAAAAATGTATGATTTTTGTCTCTGTGTTGTTTTTCCTTCAGATGAAATAATAAAATCACAACTAAATAAAAATTTGAAAAAATATTTTATGGAATAAACCATTGTTTTTACTTGACTTTATCCAGAACCTAGACTGGGATATTGTTTCCAGTTCACATTAAACTGATCATCTAATATATTGTGTATATTTTATGAGATAAAATGCCTGTCCTAATTACAATCCATACCACAAACCATTATATTACCTTTAATTATTGAAGATTATTTTCATTAAAAAAAAACAAAAAAAAACAAAGTAAAGTAGGTGCCAAGCACATTTAAGATTGATGGAAAATAGCGGACAGAAGAGTTGCTACGTTTGTGTCCAATGTTCCCCACACTGCGTTTTCGGTATTTAATTTGTTAGGATATGTCAAGGTTTAAGAACATGACTCAGGATTTCTGGAAACAATGCTTGCACTGTTTAAACTGTACTGTATGTGAAGGTCATTTTTAAGACAAACTTTTTGGCACAGGCAGTCCAGGAATGTGCCAAATAGTTCTATTTGGTAGTTCTTTTTTTATTTGAGAATGACGAAAAAATATAAACTTTTTTGTATTAGGGGAACTCTGCAGTCCTTTTTATTTCTATTTGTAAAGTATTATTAAATATTCTTACTGTTTCTTACTCTATTACTCTTTCACAGGACGACTGTGTCATGGAAATTTTGTTGGGAAACTTCTGTACATTTACTGAAAGATTGGAGATCAAAGCAAATGATACTCAGTTTGTTGTCAGTGCAAGCAATATAGCCTGTTTGACATAAATGAAGTTTGTGTTTGGTGCCAGTAAAGAGGGCTGAAAGACTGGCTCTAACATCAAAAGCTAACAATGAGCCATCAAACACGCAGTCGTACGTTTCTTTACGTCTCAAGCAGACTTTGCATGTCATTATGTAGACAGCGCTCCTCAAAAAAGATCTGCACAAAACTGTCTTTTTAGTTCGCCATCACATTTGAATGAGACTTAAAAAGAAACACCGGGAGCTGTCTTGCTCCCTGCAGAAAGTGTGACAAGGGAGAGAAAAAGCCTTTTCACACTGCCACTGTCTGCCAAAGACAGAAGAACATATTCCAGCACCTGCAGACAAACTGATGGCTGATGGCTTTCTTTTTTGCTTAATCTTAAGCCTCTTAAAAAGCTCTCATGATTACAATAAAAAAGTAGCGCTAATCTGTGACGAGATCTACCACAGACAGAAATACTAATAAAATTTGCCACAAAAAAAAAAAATTCTGGCAGACATCGAACACTATACACTTTTTAATTGACATGGACAATAATTAATGACTTAGAATGTATGCATAAAATGTATACATTATCACAAGTGAATCACACTTATGACATATATAGTCATGTCCATATAACTATATATATACGTGTAGACATATAGTGTATATACATTACAAAGAGAAGGAAAATACAAACCAATATCCTTGAGCAGAAACCTATGTACGCCCTACACTAGAACTGAGTCATATATTCGAATGCAACGCTTGTACAGTGCTGCTCTCTGCTGGTTTCACTATATACGTGAGCACACTTTGCTCTTACACTCCGGCTGTGACACTGGATAATGTTGCTTTCCTGCCTGTAATTATTGTGACAAAACACTTCCTTCATGTGCAGCAGCCTTAAGGTTTAGGTTAAGAATATTCTAACAAAATAGACAGAGCTGAGTGTATTGGGGTTGCTTAACAATTGAGAGGCAAGACGTAAACTGTGGAGATCAAAACATTCTCTTTGATGAAAAATAACTCAAGTCAAAATCAAAGCACTGGAACAACTGGTGAGAAGAAAGCAACTTTACTCCAAGATGCCATTCCACAGAACCTGTTTGTTTTTATTCCATTTGATGTGTGCACAATGCAGAGACATCAACATAAAATATATGCAGCATTTTCTGTCATCTCCAATCCATTACCACTTCAATATGAAGCATACATAAGCACTGCTGTAGAATGAAATTGCATTATATTATTATTTTTGTGCAATAAGCATTCACACATTGTACATTGTACTAGTAAGCATTTTGTAGATGCCAATGAAAACTAGTTGTTTTTTTAAAGTAATGTTCAATAAAAATGCAAGACATACACATTTGCAAGCCACAAAGTGCATGATAAGATGATGAGGTTTCAAGCTTTCATAAAAAGGCCTTTTTAATACAAAATAAGTCTGTCACTGTCTTTTTACATATAAAAGTATTGTACAGTATTTGTAACAATGAGCTTTTATTCTGAAATGAGCAGACGTGTACTCTGAAAACCAGACAGGAAATAAGGCTTTGTTTACAAAGTCTGCTTCCGGTGCTCACTTCCAACAACGTCGCATGTTCAATTTCTTTTCTCCTCATTAGTCTAAACTTTGACAACGTTGGTTTTGGGGCGTTATCTTCTCCAAAAACAAAAAAAACACACACAAGAAAACGTTTATAATATAGCATAATTGTCAGATACGTTTTCTTAATTTTGCAGCAGCTAACTTTGGCTAACTAATAGCACAGATGGTGCATAGCAGTGTGATTTAATTCAACAGGTGCAAATCAGAGGATGCAAGGTCAGTCTACGGAAATTCCTCATTTGGAAATGTCTAAAATTAGGAAGGTAGATAATGTTTTGTTTACCAGTTGATTTGCATTGACGCATGTTGACAAATTCAACTCATACGTAATGCACAAATTCAGTTTGAAGTTCCTTAAAAGTGCACAATTCCAGAAAGCGGTTGCTTGCAAAAAAGCGTCCCTGCAGAAACTTCTTTGCGCAGTCGCCAGTACCCACTGCAGAAACGTCTCCACCGTTGGACCACTGCTTTTCGGTTCCAAGGTAATGTCATAGACTTGCTCAGTAAGAATGGCAATGATTATCGTACATTAAAGTACAACCTGGTCAACACCTTTATTTAGGCTATAGGGTCACGTACCTGTATATTTTGGTGTCAAGTGCGTGCCATGCAGTCTCTTGGGATTATGGAGAGCGCAGGAAACACTGCATTTGCAAAAGAAGGCGATGGTGGTGGAAGTGTTAAAGCCCCCGTGGAAGAGGAATACATGGAGATGGTACATGGAGCATCAGTGAAAGTAATGATGACTCCAGAGAAAGTGGGAGAAATTCATTCAAAAAGAACTGACCCTGAAGTTCCAACAGTGTCTGGTGAGTAAAAGTTTCAGCCTTAAACAATCTTGTTCAATGGTGCTTGAACAGTGCTCTATTTAATCACATACAGTACTGTGAACAAAACATCCCGCAGCTTAATTGCTCAAACCTCTGACCTTCAGTTTGGAAGACGACTTGTTTTGCATGTTGCCACAGCATCCTCACAGTGTAGGTGTGCTCAGTTTGGTTGAAAATTGGTATATTTTGTGTTTTCCCTCCAGGGTCAAATGAGAAGAATAGGAGGAAGATGAAGAGGGAGCAGAAAAAAATGTCAGAGAAAAAGTCAGGAGAAGATGCAAAGAAGTTCATGTCTGAGCTCCCATTTGCTTTGACCAGTCCCTCAAAATGGAAGGAGCTGGGATGTAAGCAAAAAATAATAGTTATGAATTGAATATCATCAGGAATTTAATGATTAAATAATAATCATATAACGATAAACGTCTTTAGTCCACTTCCCAGAGTCAACACAGAAGAAACGGAAGAGAAAGAGAGGAGACAGTTGGGGACGTGTGGACAATGAGGCAGATGGAGACAAAAAGAAAAAGAAGAGAGAAACCCAGCGACCAAACTATTTTCTCTCCATCCCCATAACTAACACACAGGTGAGGAAACAATAGTACATGGCATTGGCTATGTAGCATATTATTAAGACAATAATCATATTTTATCATCTTTATTTAGTTGTGGGTCAATATGTTTTTTTAATGTTTGCTTGATATTGCTTCTCAAAGATTAATTTTCCTGTTGTTTATTCGCTGCTTTTGTCAGTACACCAAACCACCGTCTGCACTGTCACTATTTGTCCTTACTAACAATCAATAACAAGCTTTGTTGCTTAGTTAAGAAGGTCAATAAATGAAGGTCCCTGTCAATGAATGAGAGTTTGTCCAATGACAGATAAGCTCAGCCGTGACTGAGGACCAAGAGGCGGTGCTTGGCAAGGAGGCACGTTTTTCCA
>NC_024313.1:3921070-3955519 GCF_000523025.1 Cynoglossus semilaevis | reverse complement strand
GGAGCCCCGTTTGTCCAAAGCCTTGATCCCTGTCCCAACTCTTCACATCACGCTGTTAGTCACCCATCTGGCAAATCAGGAGCAAATAGACCAGTGAGTGGATGCACATGCTGCCACATACACAAACACTATCAATGTCAACACATGCTGCAATATTGATTCCATCATCTGAGGAGCCGTCAGTGCAGATTGAAGTGAATGCTGAGCGGTTCTTTTGTGTAACACACACAAACAAGAATGCATTGATTGTTTTTTAAAGATGGACATTTGCATATATACAATATAATATATTTATAGTCCGATTATCTTTTCTTTTTAATCCTGCTTAAATATCTCCAGTTTAATGTCATGTCACAGTTACCCCATATTTTATCTATTTTACAGACTACTTATTGTTAAAGATGAAAATGAGAACCTAAATATCTTCTCTTTATTCTTATATCTAAAAGTAACGAGCCAATGTATTTATTCATCCATTAATCCAAGCCTGAATTCCTCTTCATTATGCTACATTCTCCAAGATATTGGTCTTTTTGATATGTTTTTGGTTTAAGTTCACTCCATTAAATTTATTTGCTTCTGTTTATTATCCTGCGTTACAGGTTTGACAGCAAAGCAGAGACTTGTTTTCAAAAACAGAGCCGTGTTTAGTAGTCAGTAATTACCATTGTTTCCTTCTTCTTCACCTTCTAATAAACAGATTAGTCCTGATTTTCTAGGCTTGGGTTCCAGTCGTGAGTGTTAGTGTTCTGTGAAATAACTGTCTCAGTGTAGCATTAACAAAGAACGTTTGAGTTCTTTCAGTTACGGTGTTTCTTTGGAATGTTCGAAGTCGGTTTCTGCTGGTTCTCTCCTTTGAATTCAGCATGAGATTGTTTTCTGTTTTGGCTGAATGTAAATGACAGTTGTTGTATTGCTGCTGCAAATTATGTATTTGTATGTGCTTTTTGTTTTCATGAAACAAACGTGACCTACAGTAAATGCTACTACTTTCATGTTAATATTCTAGAGTGGAGTGAATGTAACGTGAGGAAGGTATTGTTGTATATGATTTAATGGACAACATTAATTCTTAATCTACATCAAGCAAAGACTGTTGGACTTGAATGACTGAATCCTCTTACATAATACCAGAGACAGGATTAGCTATGAATTTCCACTGAATTTATGTGTGTTGTGTCTGTGCATGTTCTTTTCAGAGCGGCAGGCATACTCAGTCAGATTGAGCCCTCATTGGCCGAGGTGCTGGGTGGGCGGAGCCTGGTGTTGCCCTTTTCAGGCATCAGTCACTTCAGGAAGGAGGTGGTGTTTCTTGGGCTGGCCCCTGGACAACACAGACACACGCTGGACAGCCTGGCAGGTCAGTGACAAGTGTCCAACTCCAGGACACCAATCTATCGTTTTTACTCTTTGTTGGTTTGTCAAACGTATTCTCAGTGTCTAAATTATTTATTTTTGTTGAGCTGTAAATTTATTATTCACAAAATGTTAAATTTGAACCTTGTTGAACCACGTGTATTTTCCTTGACAATAATTGTGTTTCATTGGCGTTTATTGTTAAAGGGTTTATTTTTACACATCTTAAAGGTAGCTGCTCATTGAGGAGGGGCTTTCACATGGACGGGCCAAGATTAGACAGGTGTAAGCCCTGAGGTTAACACTCATGATCCTCCAGTCAAAGTTCACAGGTTCACAAGAATGATAAACGAAGACAATCTGCGAACAAATATTATTTATGTGGGTGGAATATTTTCTTGTTGACAAGACTCCAGTGTGAGTTTAAAAAAAGAAAAGAAAAATATGATGAGTCTGTGTATATATGTGGTACAAATGTGTTATAGGAAGGACTGTGTGTGTGGCAATTAATCAATTCTCAATTCAATTGTCACTAAATGTGTTACAAACCAGACGTAATGTGATTCATTTGTAATCACTAGTTATTTACTTGGTTCTAAGATGATTCTCAATGTTACAGTGATACGTAAGGACGCTCAGTTTAAATAAACATTAATTGTATTTTTAGTTTGAAAGTTTCCAAAACGGATGCCAAGTTTTTGAATTTAAAGGATAATAAATGTGTACTGATTTCTACACTACACTATCAGAGTAGCAGGATGAAGTGTGTATTTCTTCATTTATCTCCCATCATTCTACCTTAATCCAAATCCTGCACTAACCATCTTAGTCAAACTAATCAAAACAAGCATTTCATTTCTTCAAGCATAGCTTGGCTGATGACTGGAGGTAACTAATGTTATGTTACCTACTTTTTTTTTTCTTCATGTTATCAGTTGGAAGGACAGTGAGGTTTTAATGTAGGTAACAACAGACCGTGATTGGCGTCTTATGACGAACTCCCAGAAAGCTTTGCAGTGAGGGTGGGCGTGTCTCTCCACTCGAAGAGATGGCTTTTTTTTAAATCCTCTGATTAAATGTACACATTTTCTGCCTCTCTGCAGACGTAAGCAGGCATCCCTCCACAAGTGGCCTCATGAAACACAACTGTCCTAATGTTTGACTGATTACAGACTGTGTGCTGCAGCGAGGCCTGAAGTCTGACATCAACATATGAACAGAACCCAGTCTGCTCTTGTAATCACTTTTCTCTTCAGCGCAAAATTGAATGATATCATTAAACATCATTTGGTTAAATTCAGCACACAGGATTAGGTGGAGCGCTACATGCAGGAAGTAGCAGTGAAATGTTGAGAGCGGAGGGGCTGGGGTGTATGTGTTTGTGCTTCAAACAATCAAATATATTGCCGTCTGTATATTTAAAAGTGAACACTTCATTTTATCATCAAGTTTTATCAGTCTATTAACAATGAAGGCTTCTATTCTTTATGTCAGAATACTGCATTTCTACAGGATGTGTAGAAATGCAGACTTTAATATTTGATCATTTTCCATTGGTTAGAATTTGCAGGAATGACGCATTTATTTTTTTTCCAGTAGGTTCTATTTACAACTCTGATGTGAAAAACAAAACATTGGTGTTGTTTGTCCGCAGAGTAGAGGAAGGCGGAGGCATGAAGTCAGATTCTCGTCTTCTCACTCTGTCACTCTTATTGATTATCTACTAACCTTTCTTTCCCCCACACTGCTCCTTTTCTAAAAATACCTCCATTGTTTTCCTCTGAGCCTCATCAGCTGGGAGGTGCGTCTTTGCCCTTGGAGCCGGGCCCTGTGTTTGCGCCCTCGTTACGTGTCTGTCTTTGTCCACCAGGTCAAACCATACTCCATCAAAAGGCCCTTTTTGTACATCCTCTGACGCAGGCTGTCAGTCATCAGCATCCTCCAGTATATAGCCTGCCATTAGGACTTATACTAAAATCCATAATGGAGAATTAAGAGGGTTAATTTGCAGGATTGGATGTATAGCCTGCGTCTATGATGTAATGGGTTTTAATCCGTCTAATGTTTCTCTGACTAAGGGCGGCATAATCGTTTGTTGCAGAGTTGTTCCGGAGTCGTTTTGAAGAACAGGGTCTTTTGCAAGGAGACGCTCGTGGGTTTGAACCCCATCTAACCATTATGAAACTGTCCAGAGCTTCAAAGCTACGATCACAGGTAGGATCGCATCTGAACATTCACTCATATATTCACCTATTTAGTCAAACGTAATACTGCCTGTATTTGTCATTTATAGAGTTGTGAAGTTTAAGAGCCACATGCATTAATTTATATTTCACTTATTTTGTTTGAATGTTTTCTGTTTTTGTTGTTGTTTTGTTTTTTTTGTTTTTTTGCTTTTGCTAAAGTTTTATGTTGTGAGTGAAATGAAATATATCTATAATTGAAGTGAGTGGACCAAAGATGAGCAGTGGTCAGGAGTCAAGTGTCAGAGGAAGAACAGCATCTATCTTGGAGTTTTTCCTCCTGATGACTTCCTGTCTGGTGCCTACCAGGCGGCATGTTTTTCTTGTTATCTGCTGTTGTGTGTGTCTTAGAGAGAGAGACAGATATGACTACATACTCTAAATGTTCTCTGTTTTCCTTCAGGGTATAAAGCGTGTGGACCCAGTCCTCTACTCCAATTATTCTGACAAGTGGGTGCTTTGTTTCTCATAATTAACGTACTTGAAAAACCAAGTACTAAAACATGTGTATAACGTGTACTCCACAACAGTTATTCCTTAGCCAGGAGCTGTGGGTTTTGGAGGGAGCCTTAAATCCTAAAGGAAAGCTTTATCAGCCATTAAATGTTGGATGGATAATAATACAGTACAAATGTGAACATATGAATGTCCCCCAGGTATAATTATTTCTATAACTGTTTTATGTGCTGGGTGGCATTTTACTGTATTATAGTAAACTACATTTCTGCAGTACTATGGTGTTTGGGCTATACAATAAATGTCATATTTAGAAATGTTGATTTTTCTTGGTTAAAGATGATTAAAAGTAAACAACCAAAATTATGATTAACCATGATTAATTATGATTAATCCACAGCTACGCATGATAAATCAAATACTACTGATGCCAATTACTTGTACTGTACTGTATTGAAAAATACTTTAACCTATTTGGTATAAGCGGTGCTTTAACTGCTGTTTATGTTACTGCCAATTCCAGATTCTTTGGAGATCAGACGGTGGAGAGGGTGGATCTTTGCTCCATGTTAAAAAAGAAGCAAGAAGACGGTTATTACCACACTGAGACCTCTTTACAACTTGGTGAGTACAACCATTATTTGGCCGTTAGAGGGCGCCAAATATTCATCAAAGTCTCCCCGTATCAGTTTGGTTATGTGGTCTTGTGCTTTTGGTCACAGAACGGCACATCAGTGTGAATAAACCAAATGCATCTTGTGTGGATTTTTTTTCATGTATTCATATTTTACCTATTGCAGTTGATTACATCAGTCTTTTTTTTCCCTCCCTGATAATTATAGATTTCTGTGGTCATGCGTTCCTTCTTTGACAGGTTTGCCATTACACCATTGTCCCAGAGAGGACAACAGAATCATTGTTCTCTGATTGCCTGCAAATCTTTACTTTTCACTGGTGTCTCCAAAGATAAAACACCTCATCATAATCAAATCTTAGTAAACACTTTGTGTTAGACATTCTCTGATCCAGTTTGGCATCATAAACACAACAGCCCACATAGAGATCGGAGATGCAACAGTTTGGTGGATTTGAATTTGTTGTGAGCCAAGATCAATTGGCAGTAATGTTTGATAATAAGAAGAAAAATGAAAATGAACAAACCGAAATAATTCACAATTTGCGTCGATGTGAAGAAGCGTCTGACCTTGGTCTGCCTTTAATGAACTGCTGCACAACACAGTCTGCACCACAGACCGTTTAGTTAACACAAAATAACCAATACCTTTATTTGCATTTACTGTACATGTTTTGTAGCACACAGGATGTTATCTGAATAACTACAGACAACCATGTGGGGTGACATTGTTACTATGGAGATACACATGCACTGTCCAGGATATGATGGATCAGCTGTGACTCCCTGAGTCCCACTGTGAAGTGGCTGCACTAATTGCCTCATGTACATGTGTGTGAGCGTGTGAGGGCTGTCAGCACAAGTAGAGTGGGACTGTCAAAGTGTTTTGTGGATCACTGCTCTCCGTTAGAGAAACAAGAGTGACAGCGTGTGTGGGAGTTTAGAGACGGAGCAGGGAGATGTTTACTTTACACTTGTCACTATCAAGTAGCTTCTGTCTTAGCTGAAAAATACAACAAAATAAATGAAAGGCAAGAAAACTGCACTCCACCAGGCTCTGTGATTTTAGAGGTCAGTGGCAGTAACCGAGTCATGTACTGCACTGTTGATGTCGTTTATAATATCACAGCCATTATAAAAATATCATAACCTGTTTTTGATGGGACAGGTGAAGTATATGGTACTATAAGGAACCAAGGGAAGGAAACTTCCTAAGGAAAGATACATTGGTAGTGTTGAAACCCAAAGGACTTCTAGGTGATGGGATTACCAGGATTTTATTATTTTATTTTTTTTATGAGTATCTTATGTGTTAGCAACAGTTGGCATAGTTACAAAGCTGTTGGAGGTGTACAGCTCCACAGAAACAGTGCCGTGGTCTTTATTGACTTCTGTCTCATGTCTGTCCTGAGGTCAGGTCTAATATCTAGTGAGTAATCTCTGGTTTTTTGTCTCCATAACTTGTTTTTGCAACTGATGTTTTCACCAATGTAGAACATTAGGTTTATTTGCCTGGAAAGAATGAACAGTATAGGAGTATAAACAAACAGTAATCTAGAATATTTCACCCAGAGAAATGTGTGAGTTGTTTTATTATCACTAAGAAAAACTAGCAACATTTATAGAAACAATGAGATTTTTTTTTTTAAATATGGATGGTTTTCATAGCAGATCATTACGAAACCAGAAGCCAGTGATTATCAGGGAGAGATGTCATACTCTCTGCACTGCAGAGTAATTCATCTGCCCGCTCACAACAGACCAATTGCTCACTGAAGACACTGATGCAGAACAATGGCTCCTCGTGTAACAATTTAGTGAGACCGACAGAGAAATTTCAATAACTTGAATAAATAAATAGAATGAGTGAGCTGTTTAATTGGAGGCTGTTTATTTTCAGTCTGTTCTGACAGCGTGGTTGTCATATTAAAATAATGTATTTCTGCAGTTATTGGCTCCATGGTAAATCTGTGTGTGTGTGTGCGTTGTTGCTTTGTGGACTGTCCATATTAGAATTCAAATCTGCTCAAGTGAATGTGTGGCCATGTTCTGTGGCACATATTTCACATTTGAAAGATCCCACACCACATCTGCAAACTGAAATGTCACAGAAAGTATGTAATGAAATAATAATAATTTGAACTGTATTGATCCCACACTGAGGGAAACTGTTGTGTTAACAGTAGGTCTGCTGCAACAGGCTGGCCCTTTGAGCCAAACATGTGGCTGTTCTGGGCCTCAAACCCAGGACTTTTTGCATGTAAGGCAGATGTGTAAGCAAACGTGATCACCACCACAATGTGGAACAACTATTTAATGTATTGTACTATATAATATCCTCTATAATGATCTCATATTTTTAATTTACCCGCAATTAATTTACAATTGAATTACACCTGACTCTGTTTGATGAACAGATTGTTGATATACTCAGAGGAGTGGAAGAGAGATGTGCAAAAAGATCTCCTTCAAAGAGCTTTGTGGCTCTCATTTTGTTTTATAGTAATTTGCTGCCACCTGGTGGGAGAGCATTTAATTGCCCTACTAGTTGCATAGATGAATGCAGACAAATATTTTGCCACCAAAAATATATTCGTTTTCAAACTAATTAATTAAAAAAAATAATTTCCACAGTATACTTAAGGATCTCTTATAGCAGACTACTGTGCTATGGCCCACGCGTTGGGAACTGCACAGTACAACAGCAGTGTGTCATTCAGCATAAGGATTAACATGCAGCTCACAGGAGGTGCCGTCGACCTTGTTTTTTTTTTACCTTTTATACATTTTTAAAAGTTTTTATTTTTATTTTGTAAAAGTTTTTATAAATTTAAAAATGTTTACAAAAGGTGATGTAAGATTTATAGGTACAGTTATTATTCTGAAAAACAGTATTTGAAAAATATCTTTTTCTCAGCAATTTCTGATTTAGTTCTGCAGTGTTGAACACTTATTGTCTAAAACATGACAGTAGTAGGGATCCCCCCCCCCCCCCCCCCCCCAGACAGATGGATGAGATTTACAAAGAGGCACACACACACACATCTCCTTCTCCTTTTTCCAGACTGCTGAAAGTAATGCATCATAAATCAAAACACCAGACTGTAGCTAGTTCACGTTCAACTACTGTATGTATTTATCTGAGACAGACAATACATCAGCACCATTCACCTTTTTATCTCTTGGGAATTTGCTTTGACCTTTGCGACAAATCCTTACAGCAGAATGATTTTGTTTTACCTAGTCCTGAAAACATGTTTGGAGAGAGAAGCAGCTTTAAATCTAAAATCTGAGATGGCCCTGCTTCACGGCTATTTCACAGTAATGTCAAAGAAACTGCCATGTGTGACGTGCTAATAACGCTCTTGACTTGTTCCCGTTTGCAGAATTAAACATCACACCCACTGTGTTCCATTCTGAGACATAAGGAATCACCAGACACAAATGAACAGCATGAAAAATGCATAACAGTGGAACAGCTCCTGCTCAGAGACAGATGACGGTAGATTGTTGTGCTGCGACCTTTTGGTATTTTATTCAGAAAAGGTCACTTATTTATGATCTAACTCTGCTATCTGGCCTTTTTTTTTTTTCAAACTCTGGCAGTGTCCATTTTCCACTCAGCAGCTATGACAGAGTGCCAGGTGATACAAATTACTAATTTGCATGTAAGTGGGCTAATTTTTGATCAGGGAATCAGTGACTCATATGCCGGCAGGTAAAAAAAATAACAACAAAAAAAAAACACCATTGAAAAGCTTTGTCACATAGAAGACCAGGATAAATAGAGGTAATAGCTAAAGATAGGCATGTGTTGTTAATAATAAAATATATATATACATTTGTGACTAACATTTACCTCATAAAGGCATAACCTTTGTTCAGAAATTAATTTGTGAAGAATAAGAAAACCTAATGTGGTGATTTGCAAAATTATTTTAAGTTTACCGTTTAAATGAATATGACCTTTGCTCTAGCTAAACATCAACCTCCGATTATACATGTATTAGCATTGCAAAACAGTGATTCCCAAAGTGGGGGCACCTTTAAAAAATAAATGGAACTGAACTAAAAAGTGTTCTTCCTCCATGTACACTCTCACATTTGCATAAATTCAATTATTGTAATATCAGTTTTGAATGTAATTTTGGATCAGGTATTTTAAAGGATATTTACTGGGAAACCTCTATTTACCTTGTATCTTTACTTATTGAAAGGTTGAAATATAGTTACTTTGATTTACTATAGAAAATTAAGAGTCTCTGTTCTGTGGAGTTTAATGTGATTTACCATAACATTAGATCTGATAGTCCACATGACAATAATCAAATGTAATTAGAAGGCTAGTAAAGATGAAGGTTTAATGATCAAGACACATCTCTTGATCATTAAACCTCCATCTTTACTAGCCTTCTAAAAAGACATCTGTTGAGTCCTACGGGAACAATACTCAATAATGCAATCAACCCAATTCTAAGACATCCTGTAAGAGCAGAAAGCCTAATCTCTCAGTGGCATCTAAAGCTGGATTGAGTGCTGCACACATGATAACAAAGAGGTATCCGAGTACACCGTGCTTGCAGTAGTGAGTGATAAAAGGGTTAAAGAAGGGTTGAAGTAATATTAAAATGGAAAATATCAGGTCTGAACACGGAGAATAGAGCGGGTGAAAATGAGTGATGGAGGAGAGATTTCAGAGTAGACAGGATCAGCAGCACAAAGTAGGAGAAAAAACAGGTGTAGCAGAATCTTTCAGATCGAAGGCGAGTTGAAGTAGTCAGATATGATGTTGGATGGAGTGAGTGAAATGCTGTATCCAAATGATACATTTTATCAATTGATTTCATTAAGCTTAAAACTGAACATAGGGTGAAGCGTGACTATTTATAATGTAAAAAAGTCAACCAACAATAATTAACCAGCTTAACTGTGAATTAGAGCCTCTGAGAATTTCAAGTAAAACTTGACACAGTACACAGTGACATGGTAAAGCTCTACCTTGTACATTAAGAGTAGTTACTGATGTAAATTTTACACAACAAACATTTAAAATCTTGAACAGACACTGCATGGATAGAAGTTGTGAAATCCACTCTACTCAAGTCCACTCTGTTTCTCTCTGTCTCTGTGTATTAACACTACAGCAAATTTACACTTCTGTTGTACATTTCAAGTAGAAATGCTACTCTAACAAGAATGTAACACACTACATCAACATTATTCACCTCACACAGCAGCTTTCTGTTTTGTCTTCCGGTGTGTGCAGTGGTGCCTGTGTGTCTTTGTTTGTTCGCGAGCTTGTCTAGATTTAATTATTCAAATAAGTGCTACGATAAACAGAAAACCCAGCTATCAGTAGTCTGCATTCGTCTCTGTCTTTGTGAATATAACGGCGTCTCGTGACTGTGCACCGAGGCTCTTTTAGCTCTATACACATACCTGATTGTTGCAACAATAGCATAGTGTAAACTTGGGTATTTTTTTGCATCATTGTTGCTCACTGTAAAATCATAATACATTAATTTCAGTGAAAGCACTGTGCTTGTAGGAAGGACGTATAAACTGCTGCTGAATGCCTGCGTGTGTTGTGTCAGTGTTTGTGCATGTCTGAAAAGGCACACAGCTGAGCCCAGCGTATCTCTGCTGTATGTGTGTGTGTTTAAACCAACCACCTCCTAGCTTTACACCTCTGCAACCATTTTTTGTTTGTAAACGCTCGGTGATCCTGAGATGAGATGTGCTTTTGACAACGCCCTCGGCCAGTTCTCGCTCATGTTGCTTCTTCAGAGTGGTGCTGAAAATGTTCTTTGCTGTCTATTTTTTTGCAGGTTCAGAACCTTGATATGGTCTGCCATAGTGGTGGTGAGCTGCAGGGGGTCACCTTTGTTTGTTTGACTCAAAGGTGATTTATAGCAAGTGCACCAGTAAAGTTAAACATTGGGGGCGGCGGATTGGTTTTCTTTCCTTTGTTCAAACAGCATTTCAATAAACGTGTGAAACATGCAGCTGAAAAACACTTACCTCCGACCGTGAGTGCCCTTTAGAGATCATTATATCAAAGTGCCACACTGAGCTGAATTATTGCTGGAAAACTGTATAATACTTACTGTAGAGTAAAACTGCTCAGCGAAACTATGCATCCATGTAGACGATACATTTATGAACTAATAATCGTATAATGCTCATCTAATTGCACTGTCATTTGTCAGGGCATTAAGTCCAGAAAAAGAACTTTATATACAAAGAACCAGCAGTCAGTAAGAATCAAGTTAGTAAAGAGTCATACTCTACATACTCTACAGAAGTGACGGAGTTTTCAACCTGTTTTATTGGTCGGATGTAGCCTTGGAAACATTGTGGAAACATTTTACAGGCCATACATTCATTTGGATATTGACTTGTTGGAGACAAATGGCTGTGCACTGCCCAATGATTTTTAAATCTAAATCAGCAGTAATGGTCTCATTAGTATAGAATACGCTGTAGGAACTTCTCACTTTGCCGTTTTTCTCATTTAGAGCTGCGATGTTCCTGGCTATCTCATCTTCAGTTAAATTCGATTTCCCCTATTTGGCCCTAGAGTCCTCTATAGTGCTGCAGCTGTTCAACTAAACAACTGAACTACAATCCACAAAAACTCCACAAAAGCTAAAGTAGCATTTGTCTTTATATTTACACTGTGGCAGTAAACTTTGTAGCTGAAGCTCACGGAGCACAAGTGAAGCTGAGGGAGGTTTTTCCAAACTCACATTACTCACTCGGGTCAAGTTCAGTTCAGTATGTACGCGCAAGTTCTACCTGGTCCAAGTATTGCCTGTACTGCCTATACAGACTCTGGCAGCAGCGTTTGATTCAGTGGCAGACAGTTGTAGGACATTCATGTCCTATCAAAACATGAAAGGGTTCAAAGGTCACGCTCATACAGTAGTGGTTTCTGCCATATTTGTCATTGCTTTCTTTAAGTTCTTACAACTCCCAGATGCTGTGGTTTAGAATAGATTACCACGTCACAGCCCCAGACTCAGTAAGGGGAATCACTGGCTTTGGAGTAACTATAATCCTTGCTTGACCTTGGCACATGCTGTATGTGTATCAGCTTTTAACAATGTGGTTTGATGGACTTTTTGTGTAGACGTTCTACCCTTTGATCCCATTCTAATGCTAATGTAGGTCACATAAATAGCATGAATAAATGCATCAGCAGGCTTCAGCCGACGGCTGTTCAACAACCATTATTCGATATACAGTGACAAGTGTGGGTGGAGATTGTAGGTCCCCCCTCCCCCTGCGCACAGAGATGCATGTACAGTCATTTAAACAGTGCTGTCTCCTGTCTCTCCCTTCACACGCCGCTACTGTTTACTTGTATATACACTGTCCTCACTCCCAAGTGTTCGACTCTCAGTTTCTTAAATATACAATTACTCAAGCTTGGCTCGCACATCGCATTCCCCACTCGTGCATCTGCGTCTCCTCACATACACACTGTCAGACTTGTATATCCTACACGCACACTCTTCATGTGTTTTTCTAATTTAAAACACTAAAATCCTCTGCTCGTCTCCCGCACATAAACCATCCTCACAGCCCAGCTACTCTATTCTCCTCTCTCACTCCCTCCCTCCCTCTCTCACTCTTTTCCCCTCTCCTTCTGGCCCTCTCTAATACACACACACACACACCCCTCCTCCCTGTGGCAGTGCAAAGTAGAGCGAGAGCAAGGAGCTACTCGCTTATTTTTTTCATCGTCTCCTGACCTGCTCTGTCTTCACCAGGGCTGCACCGGGGGGACAGGGAGGGACAGTTTTGTAGCTGCCATCCTCGTTGAGACTGCCTGTCTTACATGCGAGGGGAAAAGACTGACAAAGACAGAGAAATCCAGAGATAAAGAGTAAAGGGGGGACGGAACGAAGCTGGACTCCTGCTCCCATCTGCCGTTCCTAAAACAGGGGGGGGAAGGAGAACAGGGATAAAGCAAGGGAAGGGGAACAGGAGGAGAGGGAAGGTGGTGCCATGGGTCAACTGTGCTGCTTCCCTTTTTCTCAAGCTGAGGAGAAAATCAGTAAGTGTCTCCTGCTCCAGTCTCCAAGCGTGGGTGTGTGTCTTGTAAAAGGGACCGTGTGCATGTGTTACGAGCCTATAATCCACTCGTGTATGTGTGCGTCCCCAGACGGTGCGTGAGGCTACATCCATGATTGTGTCTGACCTAGAGATGGAAACGGCGCACGTGTGGAAAAGAGAGCGTGGCCGTGCACTTCCCTTTGTGTGGTGGCTGTATTTTGAACGTGGTACTGTTGTTGGGATAAAGTACCAGGAGTCACTGATGACACCATGTACAGTCTGCTAATATCAGCAGGGAGCAGTTGTTTTAAAACATTTTCATTTAATGATGTTTTTGACACATGAAGACATTTTTAACATTTTTTGGTATTCTTAGACTTTTAAACGCTTCTGGTTTAAACCATTCTAATCTACTTGCCTCTGTGATATTTCAGATATTTTAAACAACGTTCAAATATTAAAAATATTGAGTGTCATCTCTCTTGTGCTCTACTGTCTTCAGCTGCTATTAGGAGGAATGACATAAAAATGTCAGTTTGTGAATTGTGTTCCAGTTTTTTCTCAAAATACAGAATACCAGAGAATTGTAAAAGCCTTAAGGGAAGCTTTAGCCATGTATTTGGTGACCTTTTCTAAATGATTTCTATGACACTCACATCAGTCTAAAGCTGGTTTACAGACCTACTGAATATATAAAACTAATTCAGGTCATTGAGAAAGCCTGTTTAGCTCAGTGAAGCACAGACACGACCAACGTCAGTGAGTGAAGCACAGTTCTCTCAGTCAAAGAAGATTTCATTATAAATGTCCATCAGTAAACAATTAGCTCGATATCTCGCCATTTGCACAAGTACGACTTACGTAGAGGTAATCTTGATACAATTCACTACATTAACCACGAGATCTTATAGAAAATATCAAACTGATAAATACATGAAAACATTTATCAGGCTTCAATGCAGGGCTTCAACCGATGAATGTAGTTCAATAGTTAATTAATCATATGTAAATAGTTTCTACTAGTTATTTGGAAAGACGTTTGAGTGTCTTATTGTTACCATACCAAACTATTCAGAAACAACTGATGAATCTGCTGAGATGTTGCACATCTTGAAAAACATTTCCTGTCTTAGTTCTTTGGCATCTGTATCAATGCTGTTGTAAATCAAGAGACGCGGAAACAAAGTAAATCACTAAGAAAGTTTTTCTCAGTTGAGTCTGGTGTTAGCCAGCAGGACTGTGTTGTCTCAAGAATGGCTGCTTGAATTTACAAACAGACACATTTAATGCTGACTGTATATTTCAGTATGGAAAGACTGAGGGGAAAAAAACGACCTCTCTCCTGTCATTCTTCATCATCATAGATCACAGCTGTAACTAGGTTATGTCTTAACCCAGAATGACCTCAGAAGCAAGGTCAACGCTTGACAGAAATGGTCAATGGACAGTGGATGCTGATTCCTGTATTAGAATTATGGCCATCACATTCATAATGCATCTGTCACTCAAGCTTTTTAAAGAAAATGGTAAAGCTGCACTGTTGGTTAATCATTTATGTAGTTTCTAATGTGTGAGTTGAACTGATGGTTAAACAAAAATGGAAAAAGGTCGTAAAAAATTGATTTGCTGCCTGTTCTTTGCATCAGTGTTAGTCTGCACTGCACCCTGTTAGATCTCTGACGTGCAGCTCCACCTGTCATAAAACACAGACTTTGACACCGGCAGAGTCAGTGATGTTGAAAATAAATAGACTGAGTTCTGGGCCGCACTGCACGGATGAAACTCATTAAACCCAACTCTGTGTCTGTACATCAAAACAACGTTTTGGCTCTTCTCTCTATCTCACTGTGTTCTGTTTTCCCTCAATGTGCCTCTTTCTCTCTTTTAGCTCACACGCTCACTCTCTCTACATGCTTGCAGCTGCTTTGCCATAAACAGTTGAGCCACTGTGCCCTACTTCTGAAGAGAGAGAAACAGCGAGAGAAAGGCAGAGAGTGGTGCAGGCATTGAAGCCCAGTGAGGGGACAGGAGGGGGAGTGACTTGAGAGGGAAGCAATGAAATTGAGGCAAAAGCAGAGGTGAGGAAAGGTGACTGTGAGGTCAGAGGATGCTTAAGTGGTGTGACATTTGTCCTCGTGACCAGGACAGGGCATGTGGCGGTGGCCTGAGTGTGTTTGTCTTTGTGTGTGCTGTGAGTGTGAAAACAACCATGGACAATGTGACAAAGTGTCACAGTCATGTTAAAGTGTCTTCACCTAATCACATAATTCATTCTAAACATCTGTCCATTGTCTGAAAGGATTAGCCTTCCAAGGCTGCACAGGGAGCTGAAGCAAATCCCAGGAGACACTTGGCAGCAGACGGAGTTCAGCCTGAACTAGTCGTTGTAGTCTCAGCTGACCAACATACAGAGGCAAACTATTATTTATAAATATTGTACTTAGTCTGATCCACCTGGTTTTAGTGTTTTAAACATTTCATCTACCTGCTGCTGGCACATGACTAATGTACATTAACTGCACGGGGACATGCAAGCACCAAATGCTGTGATTTAGCTCCTTTGAAAAAATCTCCTTTTTGACATGTTTATTTTCCTATCAGGAAATCTTCGCATGGTTCAGACTAAATTAATCTGTCACAGCTCTTCCTCCTAGTCATTAGGCAGAGCAGGCTGGTCGATCCACAGTGACTTCTTTAATGTTAAATGAAGCTCAAAATGCATGCACTCCTTTACAGCTAAAAACACCAGCTTGTATTGCAGTAATATTCCTTCTAATAGAATTCTTTTTAAAAGCACAGCCAAACATTTAGGCATTTTCTGCAGTCCACCGGCTGCTGCACGAAGAGCTGACATCAGCAGCATCATCAGCTGGAGCTGTCAGGTCTTGACAAATGCATAAACATGTGTAGTTTCTATATATTTGATTTTTAACCCCTATATTTTGCACAGTTCTCATATATTTTGATGCTGCTCAAGAAAACTTTGGCAATAGTCTAGAACTCTATCCTTACATGCTGCGAGGTAAAAGTACCTACTTTACTGTCTACTGTTTTTATATGCTATTATAATATGATGTTATCATAATGAGTCTAAGTAGTTTTTAAATGGCCACATGGGGATTTGATTTATGATTTCTTTGTTAGTCGCGGTTCTCTTTCAGCTACAGCTCTTGTTCAGTTGCTTGGTTGTTTTTGAGATTGGATTCTGTTTAATTCACTTCTCAGGTGACTCAACAAATACGGCAGAGATGATATATGTGATGACGTTTTGTTTGTTCTTCTTCAGCCAGTTTGTGAAGATGGTGTGTATGTGTGTGTGTGTGTGTGTGTGTTGTCCATTTTAATCTCAGAAAGACCAGCAGCCCAGACACAGATGGAGATAAAGGCATCATACTGGCCCCTGCTCAGAGCTACTGCAGACATTATCATTAAAGCAACTGAGTAGATATCTTTATTTTTTTATTTTTTATTTTTTTTTTTTGGAGTTTTCCTGTGTGTTGAAATGTTTAGCTTACGAATGTTATATAAAGATGGGCGAACTTTCCTCTGTGTGCTCTTAAGAGCTGTTCACTAAGCATCGTTTTTCTTACTTCATCCTGTTTTCTTTCCCCATTCATTCCTTTCTGACAAATATATATATATTACTTTTTATTTTTTTTAATTAAAGCTGTCTCTATGTTCACCCTTTCTTACTGCACGACTATCCTTTGTGCACATCTTTTGTACAGCTCTGACAGCCAGTGACAGCTCAGTGAGCTGGGTCACTAGGCAGAGGGAGCTGTCCCTGAAATCCTGAGAGGACTGCTCTTTGCACCAAGTCGGGTTCTGACTCAGAGGACAGAGGTGCATTGATAAAAATAAAAACACATGCTACAGAGAATGAGGCAGCTCAGTATCCTGTGGAGGTTAGAAATCAAAATGAGATATTTACACTGCACAGTCTTTGGTCTCTGTCCTGTTTGATTCACGCTGAAGGGTGGAGCTCGATGTTTGTGTTTGTGTGGCCCATCGCTTGTCGATAACAAGCAGTTTAACCACCCGGCCCCGCGGCCGACTTCATGCTTTACTGACTGGGCGAGCCGGGATTTAGCTTATAATTTATATTGTCCACCTTTTGCTGCCAAAACCCAACACATTTTTATCAGAAGGGGAGTGAACCTTTTTAGCTTTATGAGCTACAGTAGCCAGTGTTTTGGATTACACCACACAAGCCAAACTTCCTTCTTTAGGTCCGTGTTCATCATTCTTCTATCCATATTGTGATAAATGGTCCAGATTTATCATCACACTAAACTTTCTTCTTGCTATCATTCTGTAGTGTTTTTTAAAGCTTAATTGGAACAGTGAAAAATGGAACACAAATATATTTTATTGTCAGTTTCGCATCCACCACTAAACACAGCCAGACGTGGCGGTAAGCATGGTAAAAAATGACACTTTACTGCCAGCAGTTTTATTATTTACGCCAAATTACATTTTTATACCACCAGTGCATGAATACAAAGCCTCAGGTCACGTGGTCCCAATTCATGCTATTTCACAGCCTCCCTCTATTTCTTACCAGAGGATTGCTCTTCTTTCTCGTGCTGTATAATGGTGCGAGTATGAAAATAGAGCTTTGATGGTGTTCCCTGTCTCACTGGAGGAAATTTATCAGCCATGAAATTGTCAGTCAGACATTCAGGAAGGAGGTCCTGAAAATTCTGAACACAAGAGGCCTGAAACTCGATTATAGCAACAATGAGTGATTGTAAAAAAAAATGTAATTATTTTTCATTGCTTAATTATCTGAAATTACGCAAACGTTAAAAAAGATGAACGCTTTATGAAGCTGAAGAATCTGGTTCTAAGCATCCAAATGGCTTGTATTCCTTCTAAATTAACAAAGTGTGTGATGGGAAAGTTTAGTTTAGTTTAAATAACTCTAGTTTATTTAGCCACTAAGTTAATTTACTTTATAGTTCATCTAAAGACACAACTTTGACCATAATCTGGATAAATTCAGATTTTATTTTATTTTTTTTACATTAGCATTCAATCTGTCAGAATGCCTGGAACAGTTTGTAGTAGCTAATCGTCTTCTTAGGTTATTTTCACCTCAGGTTTAAATATCATTTACATGTACTCTCTTTACAGGCTTGTAGTAACTGTCATTTTGTTTATTTCTGGTTATTATAGATCTAAATGTTTCTGGTATTTCCTGAGGTAATCACTTTGCAATAACAGCTCTACCCTCACAGATCCCTGAGGATTTACAGCCTCTTCAATCCCAACCGTCCTTGTCTTTTATTTCTATTTCAAGGTCCGTCCTTCCTCTCTTTCCTGTTTTCTTCTTCTCTTCCAACCTTGTCCCTGACTGTTCCCACCACTTTCTCCTTCATTTACACTTTGTTTATTCCCGTCTCGTCTACTTCTTTCTTTTTTTTATGTCTTTGTTGTTTTATGCATCATCCTCTTCCTCATGTCACACACTTTACCCTCCTTTTTGCCCTCCTCCTGTGGCCGGTTCTCCCTGTTCCTTCATTTATCATCCTCCTGTCACCAGATTTTCTCCTCTAACTGTCTCCTCAAATCTGTGCACTAAAGCTTTGCAGAAATCAGCTGATTCAAAGTGGGATGAAATTGACAATAGCAGCAAATAAATGTGATGGATGTGAACGTAATCAGCAGGGTTTCTGTTTCCAATTAATTGAATTCAAGGTTTCTAATGAGATTATTCTGGCTCCCTTTGATGTTGCATGCACATCTGAGGTTTCTGTGTCTGGGTAGTTTCTGCAAAGGAGCTGCTTTTAAATTACTCATATACGCTGGAAAGTACAAAAAATAAAAATGCATTCAGGATTCGAAAGCATTACAGGATGTCAGCTTTGATCCAACAAATAGCCGGACTTCGGGTGATATAGAGGATA
The DNA here is from genome assembly GCF_000523025.1 of Cynoglossus semilaevis. Taxonomy (NCBI): domain Eukaryota; kingdom Metazoa; phylum Chordata; class Actinopteri; order Pleuronectiformes; family Cynoglossidae; genus Cynoglossus; species Cynoglossus semilaevis. Next base: position 3,936,860 of record NC_024313.1, on the reverse strand, counting down.
AAATTGTTGCAAAGCAAGATAAATAAACATGTAATAGAGTTTAAAGTCATGTTAAAATGGTTTTCTTTTACAAAACAAAGTGAATTACAGCAGAGCGGAGCTCAGGGGAAGAGCAGACAAAGACAAACTGTGATGCTGGAAACCTTAATAGAAAAAGCGTACACACAGCAGTTGTGATATGAAACTACACACAGGCATTTGTAACAGTGTAGGGTTATATTTCCAAACAGTGTATTGGAGGAGGGGAAAAAGAAAGACGTGCAAATGATGGATATGATAATTAAAGTGACTGTTTTTTATATATATATATATATATATATATATATATATATATATATATATTGTAACAGAAAAATGGATTTCTCACAGGATTAGTTAACAGTTAATATAAATGATCAAAAAAGCTGGTAAAGGGTGGATTGAGGTTTTTACTTGTTCTGTGTGTGCATTGTACATCTCTGAAGTCCACTGGAGCACAGAACTGGGCAACGATAAACAGCACTGACTCATGATGTTAAAGAACGTCAGCGTGGGCACCTGGCCATCCTCTCATTGGATGATTCAGCTGTCAGTTATATTTGCCAGCTCTCTAACTTGTAGCTTTGGATTGTGTTGATTAAAACAGTTCAGCTTAGCAACACCAGGTTGATTAATGTAGTCCTGAACACCCGATGGTCCAACAGGCTTTTAAGATACTCAACCTCCAACTGTGTATCCATGTATTTCTAATCATTCACCAGTAAACCCTGTTATGTGACGGAATAATCAATCACAAATACAATATGAAACGGATGTGGTTACCGGTCGCTCAGCTTCTGCTAATGTATTATGTTGATGTTTTCCATTACGTATTGTTTTGGATATTTTATGTGGTACAATGGCTAACTACAGCTTGTATAAAGAGTACATGTCTGCACACGTAAAATAAATGTTATATAAAACAATGGTGAAAATAAGCTAAGAACACAATTAACTAAGACAAAAGGTAAACAACAACAACAGGTACCTCGTGAAACCAACGAATTGAATCTCTTAAAGCAAAACAAAAAAACAGAGGTAATTCTCTTCAGCCTCCTGTCTTGTTAAAAGTTGAAGTGGGTCTCATCCTGTCACCATGACAACACTTCCAGCAAATAGGTAAAAGGGGGGGATGCCTGAAAACAAGAAAAATATTTAGATAAAGAGAGAGGGTTTGAAAAGGTAAAGACGAGAAGATGTTAGAAGCAGAAGACAAGTGTGATAGTGAGGGAATGTTCCTCGAAAAGCGGTGGTGATCTGTGTGTGTGAAGTGTTGAGTCAAACACCAGTGCGACGCCGTCTAACAGAAGGTGAAGGTAGAGATGTCCCTCTGCTGACAGGCTGGTTTCTGTGAAATTGGTTGGAAAAATAACCCTTGTCTGTCTGTGTGTGTGTTATTAAAGGAGAGGGCAGCTCCCCTGTCATTGTCAGAACCAGGCTGATTAAGAATCTCTCACCAAGACAACACCAGCCACACGACAGACAGGCGTCTGTTTACGTAGGGTTTAGAATGACTATCTGATATTCTCTGAATGTTAATAACCACAGCTGAAACTGAACTGATTAATAGAGATTGCAGAGGGATTTGGTGTCTGTATATGCCATTTATGTTCCTCATTTATAACCAGATGACAGTTTATTCTTTTTAATCTTTCTAAGACACTCATTGCCATTTTTGTTAGCTTTTTTTCCATCTTTGAAACAAAATGTTCTTGTACCTTATTTTTACCCTGTGTGAGTCTTGCAGCGTTTTGGCAGACTGACAGTCAGTGGATTTGGATCATGACAAGTTAGAATATTTTTACTTTAATTTACTTTCACAGTTCCCCAGGTTGAAACGATCCTAAAATCACACCTGGAGAACATGAAAACCATGACAGTAGTGGTAGCAGATATAGAGATCTTCATTAGCATAACCTGAAAATGGTAATAAAAACGATTTCTGTTCATCTTATGTATTTTTAATGCTGCACTGCTCTTCTGTAGTCATCCCCATGTTTCTGTTCCATTCCCACCACAAACATATTAGACTGTAGTCGTTTTCTGAAGGAGGAATTTAGCTGTTCGTTCAGGAATGCTAATGATAGTGGTGTCAGAAGGGTTGCCCTGTTCCTTTGTATAGTCTTATAGATTAGACCATCTGACTGTCAGTCAATGAAGCCGTAGCCTGTTATGCCTATTCAGAAATCAGCAAAACATTTATTTTATAGTAACATGGGTCTCTGTGGGTTTATCTGTTCTTTATTTGATGACTGTAAAAAGTGTCGTTAAACAACTTCCCTGTGTTCTTCCACTTGAACACAAAGATGCCATAATTTATCTCCGTCAGCTTTACGTGCTGATGTTTGACTTTCACACGCTTCACATTTGCATGATGCTGCAACTTCCTCCAGTTCACAGCCCGTCCTGGAGCTGCTCTGACAGTAATGCTGTTTAAACAGACTTACTTTTTTTTTTTTGCAGTGTTCTCATGTTTAACTGTGCCTCAACAAATATTTTCCTGACAATTTTCCCACAGAGGACTCTGGGTCTTGCCCATGTAAGCACTGAATAAAAGGAGTCTTGTATGTGACCATGTGATTATTCCACACAAAGACCAGGAGCAAAACACTGGAGATAAGGTGATCAGCTAGAAAACTAAAGATGGTGATAAGAACAGACTCATATGACCAAACATCTGACCATAAAGTGTGTGTTACTGCATGTCTCAGGTTAGCTGCGAAAGACTGATTTCAAATATTTATTGAGTACACTGGCATCCCGAAGGAAGACATGCTTTGTACTGCAGCAGGCAGATGTCAGAGTCTCCTTAACTGTCTGCAGTTAATACAAAGCACGGTGGTTAAAGTTAGTTAGGTAGTTAGCTGTACTACAACAGAACATCAAGTTGGACACAGACTGAATTAGCATAGAAATTAGCCGACGTGAACACATGGTGTCGCAAAAAATGAATGAGTATTCTGGTGCCCTCTGGTCCGTCAAATTCTACTCTCTGTTTGTCAAGCTGTTAGCCTGCTTAACATTTGGTGTAAATAACACAAATTCATCAAATGCATAATTCATGTCAGGAAAATGGGTTTGTGGTGAGCTGGTTGCAAGTGGCAGTGACGTTTATCTGTTTAAGGCTCTGTGTTCTAGGACTCAAAAACAATGATGACACGAAGGACTTTGTGGGATGAGGGGGCTCCTACCTATTATCTATATATATGCATATATATACACAAATTTCATATTGTTTTCTTCATACGGTTTTCTGTGCAGCATCTCTATTGTGTGTGTTCATTGTCAGACTAAGAACCGTGGTGTGTATTGTCTCAGGAATGTTTCTCGGTCTGCTATTGCTTAGTTAGACCCCCTGAGAATTACTCTGCTCCGCCGTGCTATGGAAGATCTGTGTACGATTTTGCCCGTCTCCTGACTAACGCCTGCTTCTTTAACGAACCATAGAGCTCTAAGCTGTTCTGAGATGTAAGCCAACCGTTGTTCCCAGTGGAACAGTGTGGTGTTGAGAGTAGCTCTGGGTTTTTACCTTTGGCCTCCGTCATGATGTATTAATATATAGTGTAATGCACAGCTCAGCTCAGTACAGTACGTGTATGTGTACGAGACTACCAATGCTCGAGGTAGTGTTTAATAGTCTCAATCCAAGTAGCTTATTACTGGCTGTCCGTCATCCAGACTCTCTGTCTTTGCCATAAATAATTGACAGACTGCCTGTCTCTCTCTTTTTTTCCTAACTGGTTTTCTGCCATTTTGTCTCCATTAAAAGCACAATGAGCAGATCACTAAAGACTTTTACTTGTTGAATTAATTATGTTGTCAAACACTGCAGAGGGGGAGGAGTGAGGACCAAAATGCGTGTATGGAAAATTGGACTCTTTGTTTAATCAACAATATTAAGATTTTTGTCGTTGTCGTGGGTTCAACCCACAGTGATTGATGGTAGTCATTTCCAACTGTCAGATAACGAGTAACTTTCTTTTGTCATTTTCAACATTGAAAAATAGGAATGAAATGTCCCTGTTGTCATAAAAGGACACTACAGGAGGCAGTCTGAGCTGGAATTGAGTCTGCATCACTCAGGGCAATTAAAGTCACATTGGAATAATTCATCATTAGAGCAGAGAAAACATCAGCTGCTTTATTTTATATAATATACTGTATGTATGTGTGTGTATATAAATATATATATAGTATAGGCTGAACAATGTATTTATCTTTTTTTTTAAAGAATAATAATTATGTGACAAACGTTGATGCTTAAAATTCTATTTTTCTTCATTTGTGGTTTCATTTCAACCACTGACGCATTGCAGACTTGACTATTCTGCTGCTCAGCGCTTCTGCAGTCCACCCAGCTGAGGTCCCTTGACCTTTGTTGTCAACATTGTCCTCAGCTTGGAAAAATGTCTCGGTATCATTTTTTTCTTCTTTTTTTTTCCAAACCAAGCGTTGGAAACCAGCTGTCGCATATTTCCAACTGAGGGACAAACGTGTTCATGTTTCAGACACCAGTGAAGGAGCTTAATCTTTTGTGCTTGTTCTACCCAGGTGGACGCCGTCGTTCTGAGCCGGACGAGGCCGAGCTCCTGAGAGGCAACAGGAAGTTGGTGGAAGATGCCGTCAGCCGTGCCTTGCAACAGTACAAACAGGAAACTTTTCAGAACGGGGGCGGGCCTAACTCCACGGCCCTGCAGCTCCCCAGTGATGAAGAGGACACAGCCACAAAGACCCCAGCTAACTCGGCCACAGAAAACAGGAAGTGACATCATTGAACTGAGCCACACAGACTGAAAATCCAGCTGCCCTGAGACCACTAGCCAGTCCTGGCGGAACAGAAGGAGAATCACTGTCTGAGCAGAAGTCCTGGATCAGCCAGGTGATCAGCACAGTCCTGCTAACAAACTCCACCAGCTAGCTGATCACCACTGCCAGCCAGCCCGCCGAGCTCACTTCCTGCCCTCTGACCTGGCCTGACACAGTGCTGGTTGAATAGATTATGTAGCTTAAAACCAGTGCGAGTTGGCGTCTCTCTGAAGACACCAGATCCCCAAGTCTACTAGGTAACTCACTAATCCGACTCACGGAGTCCGACGCTTTGGAAGAAGTCGCCAAACAGCTGGACTTTCACGTGATCACCATAACTGATGCTGCCTCCCTTTACAGCTGCTCCAAACTACATGAAGTGTCCCTCCAGAAAAGGGAGTGGAATCCAACAGATGATTATTTACCACTTGTTTTTTTTTATGTTTTTCTTTTTTTTTTTTTTTTTTTTTTTTTGTAGTGACGAGCATATAGAGCAGTGAGCTCTCTGCTCGATTCTACAGCAGAAATACATTTCTGTTGGCCTGATGATGGATATACCTGGTCAACCTACCGTCCTTTGACTTAAGTCACACTTGCTCGACATTTGATTTTGATGTTGAGCTTCAAGCAGATAAGAATATTATTATTTTAGTTTGAGTAGTCCTCACTCCAGAGAGACGCCTTCACACAGGGTTTCACTGTGACCTCACGCTCACAAACTGTTTGGATTAAAACAGCTCAGCATCCTTTGTTCACCTTCACTTCAAACACTCCTCTCTTTAACCAGACAGCTTTGGGCAAATGTTTTTAATTTTCTCTGCCTGTGTTTTCTCAGACAACCATTGAATGTCAATATGGTGACAAATTAACTTTTTCATGTTTCAGTGTCAAACTGAATTTGTTAGAACTCGGCGTGTACAAGCGACTGTGGTTTGAAAGCACTTTGAATTCCTTCTTGTGATCAGTCACATTGTCTGCAATCTTTGTCGTCTTCTCCCTGTAGTATCGTCTCTCTGAACAAATCTCCAGCTCTGACCTGCTATCAAATCACAGAACTATTGTCCTGCCAAGGCTGCATTAAGACAATCATTAGGGTTAAAGATAAATTCAGGTTAGGATTTTCCCAAAAGCCCAAAGTCTGGATTGTTCCGTTGGTTCCATTAACAATATTTGACTTTTGTTAATATATATGAATAAAAGTGCATCAATGACTAACACTAAAAACTACCAAGAGTCAATTTCACACAAAATGGTGCTTAGCTTAAAAATAGTGCTATAAATCAGAGGATTTCCTTTATTACCTCTGTTTCCTTTGTGGAAAAAGTTCATATTAATAATCTTTGTTCAAAATCTGTTTTATGGTTTCTTGGTATGGTATTTTCAAAAGAAATGTAGTTATTTTAGTCTTGCTAAATCACAGTTCGGCTCAGTGTTAATTTAGAAGTTTTAGAATTTAAAACCACCCCCTATTATGATGGTGATAAACTTAATGGGGAGTTTCAGTTGACAGCAACTAAATCTTCTGTCCAGATGTAGAAAAAGTCATCAAAACAACTTGGAGGAAAAGTTTGATTCTGACAGTTAAAATATTTCGTTTTCCTTTTTAATGATCTTCATTTGTTGATTTTGTTGAAGCAGAATGAATCCCCTGTCAGAAAAAAAATTACAGTTGCATGAAATGGAACTTTTTTAAAGCTGTGGTTTCAGTTGAACTTGAGAAGAAGAAGAAAAGCACAGAACTTTGATTTGTCTGGTTGAAATAATCTCATTTTTAGAGCGTAGTTGTTGGATCACCATTTGAAGACCGTTCATCAACATGGAAGTGTGAGGAGTTTTTTGCCTGAGTTGGAAGTAAAAGAAAAAAAAAGGACATTACCTTTGTTACTTCTTCATCCGTGTGTGTGTAAGGGAGACTGAGCTGACAGCTTCAGTCTGATGAGTTTATTACACTTTAGAATAAGCAGCTGTAAAAAGAGAACCTGTTCCATCATCTCTGTAAAACCCTGTTGCTTCATTGAAACATAAACAACAAAGACAAACTCTGTCTCAAAGTGGACTTTAAACATTTTGGTTTTAATCTGATTACTGTCACCGGATCCTTAATCTCCTTAAAACTCCCCTTTAATACATGAGTAGTCCTGGTGGTTTGTGTGTTTATTCTCTCCATGTGTATCTGTGTGTGTGTGTGTGTGTGTGTGTGTGTGTGTGTGTGTGTGTGTGTGTGTGTGATGTTTGATCACCGTTCCTCAGAGAAATGCCCGTCCTTCTCAGTTGTAAAACAGAGAGTGTGAGGACGAACTTGTCCTTTCTGTTTGTCTTTCCCTGGTATAACATGTCCTGCCATATTTGATCAATAAAACAGGAAATGAGATCCAGAACCAATATCATCCTCTGCCCTCTGATTGCAGTCCAGATCGACGCGTGGTTCAGCTCCGACTCAGACGCGTGGGCGGACGATGCATTTTCTGCTTTGACATCACAACGAATGTCAACGTTGTCGAAGGTAATCGCCGCTGCCTCCTCATGCAGCGTGTGAAGAAGAGGATTTTGAAAAGTATATATTTATTGCAGTTGTTTTGATGACTGGTGATTAAGCCAGAGGACAGTTTGGCATTTTTACTGCAGTAATTGTCTCTGAAATGTCATATCTTTTTTATAGTTAGTGGTGCAAGCTTAAAAGATTATTTCAGGAAATGACAAATTCATTAGCATCTCTAGCTTTAGATGTTTTGTATATCCAGCAAGGGCTCTAGCATCTGTAATTAAAAAAAGCACAGTATAAATTTCTACACATGTATTTTTAAAGCTGCTTGTATCCAGTATTAGTGAGTTTCTTAGTTACTTTGCTTAATTTCCAGTCCATCGTAGCTACGTTGAAGAATTGAACCAATATGCTTTTATTGTTTGTGCATTGGAAACATTTGAAAATACTGTAATAATGTGTTCGTAAATAGTGTTGAGTTGTCATGGGAAGTTCTTTACCTGGTTGTTAAGAATTAAAAAAAAAAGCAGATCTGACAGATACTAGAAAATCAGACACATGTTAAGTGAAAACTGTGGTGTGGAGAATCAGGGATCAGTCCATGTAAATGAACAGCAGTGGGGATGTTTACTTGTTTATTCTCACATCAGGATTATTACATGAAGAAAAGATGTGAGTGTGAAATGAGGTCAGCGGCCTGTTAACAACAACCAGCTCCTTTATTTCACAGTTTGTTTTATAGCATTAGACTCATCTGTGTCACATGGAGAAATGCTGATTGTCTGATACTGGGGTTTGGTCCCAGTGTGATGCTGTGACGGCTGCAGAGCCGCTGGTGATTCTAGACCGAACGACCCGTCATCTGACGAAGGCCGTGTTTATTCCCGGATAGAGGAAATGAAGACGGATGGAGGGGTGAGCTGCTGATAACCAGTCCATGTGATTAAAACAGTCTGAGGAGAAATCGATTCTGCTAATGTCTTGGCAAAATTTAATCTCCAGCCATCGACCCTCTGTGGCGGGCTGTGCGGAGTATGTTTCTGCTACACTCTTGTAACACAGAAAAAGAAGAAAGAAATCGCAAATGTCTGGGTTTTTTTTTAATTAAAGATGTGTAATGGAGGTCTTTCTCTTGACCTGTCAACATGTACCAGATGAGGAGTGAAGGAGTTTCCTCCAACTCTATTTTCGTCACTGCTGAATCACATAAGGCTCTCGTTGGTTAATATTTTTAAACTTGGTCTCAAAAATCTGTATCTTTTTTCTGTATGAAAATTATGTTTTTTTTTTCAGTAGCAGATGATCTGACAGCAGTCCATAAAGCAGGGGGGGAAAGATGCATCCTATTTTCACACTTTCAGCCGGGAGTTTGGCTGGAGGTGACAATAGAACCAAATCCTGAGATCACAGCTGCAGCTAACTGACTTTTGGCAATGTTTTTAATGTTTGTGTCTGTTTTCATTAGACATACTCTGTACTCGGAACTATCCAGCTGTGGCCTGTGAGGCTCGTGCTCAGTCTGCAGCTGGCTGTAATCTGAGAAGTAGTCACACAAACTGATTTTTCTGAGGTCAACATCATAGTTTTAATTTCTTACATGTCAATCTTTAATCTCAATCTTTGATTTTGTTTATATGTTGTGTGCGTATATGGTGAATATATATTTATAGTATGTGCACAAAATATAAATATTTAAAGAACAAGTGTTTGGCAGAGATAGCAGTCCGGTCTGTGGTCCTGGGTCTAGACTGTCATCTGTGGTCTGGCAGTAATGATCTCTGCCCTGCAGAATGATGCTCATCAGCTGCATTATGGGATGTTTGTGGGTGGTGACCTACATAAGGCTACATTTGATTTACACTCAACTGAGCTCCAGGGACATTGGAGGTTGGTCATCTTCGTGGTCGTATGAAATAATTGCCACAAAGGGCAGTGTAATAACAAAACTGTAGCCAATGATGATGATGATTTTACAGTGAACTGGGTTCGACCTAAAAATCTAAATAAAATTTAAATATGATGTGAAGAGGAGTATATTTGACAATAGAGTTCAGAAGTTGCTTCAGAACCAGTGGAAAAACATCTTATCTTTCCTGGGCTGTACTTTTGTAGTCATAGATATACAGCATCTGCAGCTACTGTCTAGATTATAGTATATCTGTGTGTCTAGCAGAAAAACCAGACTTATCAAATCACTTCTCACCTTTTTCACCTGGCAAGAATAAATAAAGGATAAAGTTAGAGCTGAATCCATGCAGCCTCTGCACAGGGGCTGTGACAACAGCCTCTCACAGGAGGCAATTATCACAATAATAATTTAAAGAAACTGAAGGGCAGGCAGAGAGAGGGAGAGGGAGAGGGAGACAGCAGCTACTGGTGGTGAGGAGCCTCAACTGTGGGGTGAGTCAAACATGACTGGAATATGAACAAGCTCATCCCTCCTCTGATCCTTCACATACAGAGAGAGAGAGAGAGAGAGAGAGAGAGAGAGATGGTCTGGGAGAAATTAGAAGCCAGTCATATGTGTGAAAAAAACTAATTCATGTTAAATTAACAACAATTATCACACCTTTTGAAGAAGAAATGTGTTTTTGTCTTCCCCCACTTGAAATATCACAGTAGTTAGTAATAACATTTATTTTAGTAATGGGTTTTTATTCCAGTCTTAATAACCAGATTCACATAGTGAGGAATGTACACTCACTGGTCACCTGTGAGGCTAATTAAATGACCAATTGTTTTGTTTTTTGTTTTTTAAGTACTGTGTAGTGTAAGTGTCTGGGTAAAAAAAACATATTGTTTTAAAAATGTATTATATTCAACAACAACTCTGCATTACAGACTAGACTAGCTTTAATCATGGTTTTAAAATTTATTCAATGCACATGTTGCAAATTAATGTGATGTAATGTGAGGTAATTGAAGTGCAGAATAGATGCAATAGATGCACAGGCCTCTTACTACAGATTTACAGTTGTTTTTACAGCCTCTCTTCTCACGGCACTGAGCTGTGAAAATCGGCTGTCACCTCACCTCGCCGTCTCTGGCTAGCCAATAACAGGTGGGAGGATGCATCGAGTGTAAATGGACATGTCACTCACTAATTGGATATACAGACTACTATACAATGAGAAAAAAAACCTAAGTAAAATTTTAGCCAACTCACGCTTGGCTTGTGTGTTCACATGTTTGTACGTCACTGTTCCGCCCGTCGAAAACAGAGGGAGTGAATGCAATGAAATATATTTGCTTAAGTTAGATTATTAACATCATTATTTTTTTATCATAATTATTGAATTTTAATTTAAATATTTTTAATTCTTAATTTTGTTTGTGCATATTGCATTTATCTTTTTCTTTTCATAAGTCAGTGCCATTGAGAAGCTCTGTAAGTGGTAGCAGAAGTGAAAACAGCAGACAGGCAGAAAACATGCCTGGCTGTATGAGACTCAGTGGAAAGCGAACAGCAGTTAGAGCTGCAACTCTGCATCCATACTGAAATTATAGACTTCGCTTTTATTTATTTATTCCATTTAAATATGCAGAGTCTGCATGATCACAGAACCGCACTAACACAGAATCACCACCGGTGCAGAAAGGACCTCAAATCTTTTCAAAGAACAGGGAGGTTTTTCAGATGGTTAGTCAAGTCAATGTTTTTTTGTTTTGGTATCATTTTCATTTGAACTGATGTGGCTCAGCTGGCAAACACTGTATAAAACCAATTACTGTCCCTCTGCCTTTTTTTCGAGTGGTCATGACAAACAGGAGCCAACAACAGAGCTGAGTCAAATAGCCTATATTTATTCCTCCCGGCTCTTTGAGGGTCACAGGTGGTGGAGTATGAACCCGCCTCAGCTGACAATACATCATAGATATTATATATTCTTTATCATTAGAAAATGAAATTTTTGGTATGTTTTTTCCTTTACACAGCATGTTTCGAACATCAGATTTGATGCTTTTTTCTAGTGATAAAATCAAATGAACACAGCTGAACCAGATTGGATGTCGTTCTCCATCCTTTCAGACGGAGATTAAAGAAATCCTAAATCAAAGATTTCACTGAGCCACAGGCCTTGTGAGAAAAGCAATCTATATCCTTAAAACTATGGATTTTCTCACCATTGGCCTTCATGGTCACTTAGCTCATGGATTTTCCCTTTATGGAGCGAAAGGTGATTGTACCTGCTCAGGGGAAACCGTAAACAGCCTAACAGAGAGCCCGACTATGCTGTAGGTACATTTTATTATAAGAACCTCAATAGTGATGGTTATTAAAGGCAGACGATTTGCATCTTGTTTTTGTTTTCTCCTAAAGCTCTTTTTTTAAGGTTGTCTGGTAATCTCACCAGGTGAAATTGAAAATAATATGATCCAAAAGTCACTGACTCTGAAACTTTAGCACTTTCTCGCTCCAAGGTTGTTACAAGACGCCAGCAGACATTCAACCATCCTTTAAATCAGACTGGGAATTTGTTAATTTTATTTTTTGGTATCTAGCGTGTTCTATCTTGTCTTGTAAAACAAGATGCTAGCCTCAAACAACAAGGCTAGCTTGTTGGCACTTGTTGGCACTTGTTTTCTCCTTTAAAATTGTCTAAAAGAGTTTTTACTATTTGAAAAAAAGAAAAATGTAACTACATTTTTGGTATCACTTTAGGTTATTGACCTGACAGTGAAGGTTATTTTTGTATGCATGCCCTAATTGACGTCTTGTCACAACCTAACATTACTCCTTTTCACCATCTCCCTCCACCCTTCATTATAATCCTAATCACTGTGCAGCTAATGATAATTACATCTGTAATTGCTTCCTTTGTGTCACCACGGAACTCCACCGCGCATCGATCAAACGCAAACATATTTGTCTGATGACGACGGATTCTCAGTGCATCACCAGTCACGCTTTTCTTGTCTTTCTCCTCATCCATCATTGTTCTATCCATCCATCCATTTTGACTTCCTGTCAGAGTAACAATATTTTTAGACCGGATTCTGCCAGACAGGAGATCAATTAGGAGATCATTACACACTGACAAACCCATGCACTCAAAGATTCATAGGGACACACTCATTTACACTGGATGCACTCGGTTGCTATGGCATCGGGGATGAGGAAATGGAGCTTCCTGTCTGTATTTGTGCCTGTGTGTTTAGCTCAGAGCTGCTCATTTAGCAATAATTGAACGTGAAGGAGGAAGAATGGAGGCCTGTACATTCTCCTGGTGGAATCAGCATATAGTTTCTGCATGAGTGTGTGCGGTGTGTTATGTTTTGTTTACCTTCGGGAACTATTAAAGACAAGTAAGTTCAGTGGAGCTTCGGTTGGAGAGGAAATACAACAGACACGTACAGTCTGTGACTCTCATTTTTTACACAGATGTATTTGCTTTACTTATGACTCCACCTCTCGCACATTCCCAGGTTCGGTAAAGATAAGTACATCACCAGACACAAGTAAAAGGCTGTGAGAAACAGAAATAAAAAAGAGGCCAAATGTTAGACCAACAGAGAAAGAAATCAGTAAAATTCCAGTGTTAGATCAGAACAGCTGAAATATTAATCATGGTCCAATACACAGAAACTGAAAAGTCCATTGGTGACCAGCAATAACATAAACATCCTCCAGGGGCAATTTATATATTTACTAATGTATTTGCAATGCAATGCATAACTCAGGGGAACTCCATAGATTTCCATTTTCCAGAGCTGCTCCGAAGCCCCCACAGAGGAGGACCGGCAACGACGTCTCTGCAAACTTGGTCAAAGGCCAAGAAGAGTAAAAGGTAAACATCCAACAACATCCTTATTTCCATATGTACCTGCAGTTTGAGTACATGTTACTTTGAATAATTTGCATCACTGAATCCATTCGTCCTCTATTTTGAATAAATCTTCTTACTTCATTGCTTACAGTTTATCAGCACAGTGGCTTCTCCTCTGCCGTGGCACCTATGGGACTGTATGTACAGGTGAGCCGTATAATGCTGTGTTGCCTATGTGTGTTAACCAGAATAAATACTTGAGTAATGAGTAATGTTGCTAGAAGTGAAGACTTTTTCGCCAAACCATATTATGTTACTATAAATGACTACTATTATATAAAGTATGAAGACCTTTTGCAATTACTTCTCCGCCAGGTACCCTGACTACTGTGGAGAGACTCGTCACCTCTCTGTGTTTTTTTTTAGCTCTGAGTGGGCAGTACCACCATTCACTTATCTCTACTCACAGGCGTGAAGAGCTCACACATTTATTTCCTTTTAGCTCTTCTATAAATCCCAATGCCCTTTTTTTAGTTTCTGAGCAAGCAGCAATAGAAAGGAGGTAAATGAATAAAACAGAACCATATTCAAGCCACAGATTGATGACACACATACAGCATATACGCCGTTCACCAGCACATCCACAGCTCCTGACCCTCACTGCTGGACTATATTTAAACCTGTGCTTCCTACGCAGCACGAACAAAGCTGAGGTAGAGGCACATACACCTAATGAAAGGCAATGTTGACTTTTTATATGTCTGTTTTATTATATATAGCTTCCTGTATGTCTAATTCCCACCAACAGACATTTTTTATGTTTTAACCAGGGGTGTCAAATATCTACATTTTTTGTGTTATAATGTGATATAATTCAAGACTTTTAAATATGACAGCTTTCCTTCCTCTTGTATACTGTATTGCTGGAACAGTGGGACAAGTACCAGTAGGAAGATGTGCCTGCTTCTGTCTGGGAAAATCTAAATGATGGAGTCATAAAAATGGAAAATGTTTTTTTTTATTGTTATGGATCATTACTGTGCATCTTGAAATGACTTGTATGTGTCGCTTATTTAAAAACAACTTTGGTGAATGTTTTTAACTTGACATTAGTACCTAATAACAAAAATTGTATTAGGATAAAAAAAAAAGAAGAAAACAATCTGACCCACACCTCAGACCTTATACGGTTAGTGCGACCACTCACACAGACACTTATAAACCAGGGTTAATGCCTTGTGTGCTGCATGACACCAGTGGTGACGTGATTCATTCACGGTTGACCTGAAACTTTAATGAAGGGCAATAAAATCAGTCTATCAAGGCCAATATGCTCTGACACGCCAGTGAGGATGGAGTAGAATTTGCACACTGAATGTCACATGAGATGTACATGTCCCTAATATAATTAAGCATCGGCTTAAATAATGTTCATGTAATTCACTTAGAGATGTCCCACTGAACATGTGATGAATATTTAGTGTGGATGAGTAGAAATGATTTACAGTTGTTCTTTACCTTGTTTTCCTTCATCACTGCGGTCATTTACGGGATTTGAACCCTTACTTAGGAGAAAAACAACAGACAGTAGATTGAGGATACTAAGAATCCTCCAGGTACCTGTACCATGTGATTTAATTTTCAGAGCCAAATGTAATCAAGATTTTCTCTCACAATAAGATTAATTGTCAATTATAAAATGGCGAGACTCCCAGATCAAGTTCATTGCCAACAACTTGCAACTTCACTAATCGACGTTTCGGCGTGAACTTGTTGATGAGTGAAGTTGCACGTTTGAGCCACAAGAGGGCAAAAACCTATTGGCCGGACCTCGTTGTTGGCGGAACTAAACCGAACAACCGACCACATTACCAGACAAGATTTCATCCTAAAATGTGTTCTTACGCTAAACTGCCCTCATGGAACATGAATAAAATAGATATCTTTCGATAGAACAACAGCGAAAAGAACGCACTTCATTTAAACACTCGCTTTGTAGTAAAAAAACGTTTTTTAGCAAAGTCACTAAAACGTTGATGCATGTGAAAAAGTTGCATGAATGTATGTCATTATTTTATTTTTTAAATTTGCTTTTCTTCTATCGAAAGATATCTATTTTGACATCTATGTTCCATGAGTGCAGTGTAGCGTAGGAATGGTTCTGTTTAGCTCCACCAACAAGGTCCAGCAAAATAAATAAACCCTAACATGTAAGGTTCAACACTATTATTTCTACAAAGTCATTGATTAATATGGTTGTTATGGTAAAAGCTTGATTTGAATACATTTTAACTTTTAGCAGATCAATGTCTATTTTTCTCCATTGTTTATACACCCAAACACATACCCCCTTACAATATTTAACTCGTCCATAAATGTTAACAACAGGCTCTGACTCAAAATACAGAAGTAAACAAGAACTAGATTAAAAAAAGCCAGATATATCCACAGAGTTGAAAACAGGCTGACCAAACTGTAAAAAAATGTTTTAGCCAAATAGGTAGTTTGGCTTCAAGTTCTTTAATTTAAACTAAAAATTCATTTAATTATCACAATAAAGATAAAGAAGATAATAAAGCATAAAGGAAGATGAGTACAGATATGTTCACAGTCAATTTATTCATTATGGATATTAAAATTTGCAACAAAAATAAATGCAGATAAAACACAAATTAGCCGAACTGAATTAGCTGCTTAGAAATCAACCAGACTCAAA
>NC_024313.1:3913953-3914839 GCF_000523025.1 Cynoglossus semilaevis | reverse complement strand
AGTTCACACAATGGTTCTGAACATTCTAACTAAAACAGGTTGCAAATACATCACATCCACCAAAGAGTAAAATCCATCAATAAATTCAATAGCAAAGTTGTGCTCAGCTCGAACTGAACAATGCCAAGAAAAATAATCCCAAGAACCATAAGTTTCCCAGAAAAGGCAATTTCCCCAAAACATCTGAAAATATAAGTTGAACATGAGACATGGTTTAAAGTCCTGACCTTTGTCAACGCTGAGATGTAATCATTTTGCTGTACAACATCAATCTTTCATGACAAATATATGTTCTGCTGTTACTGCAGCATGTCACTGGTTGGCGCGGTGACACTGATGCCGGTTCCGGATCCTGTGAGCGTGGGTTCGATTCCCTGGAGAAAGTATAACTTTAAATTTAAAAAAAAAAGGGTTTGGGTAGCTCCTCCCCTGACTCCTCCCATTGGACGCAGTAGTCCAATGGGAGGAGGAGAGGAAAAGGAAAACATTTTTAAAAAAAGGAAAATCAGAGCTTGAATTCTCATTTATTGTGATGTGTAATGTATCATAAATCCATCCACAAGTTTAATTTGTGTTGTTTAGGTCACGGGGTTCATTTCATGCAAATTAAAAATATATGGAGTTTGCACCTGAAACCTTTCACGTTAATTACATTTACGTCATTTCCTCTAGTTTGCGGATGCGTAGCCACAGCCTATAAATAATACCGGAAAGCTGCACTCTTCCTTTTCAGACAAACATTTGGTTGTCTTTGTGTGTGGTGCACACACACACGACGACAAGCAAATGTTTGTTACGAGGGCTAAGCCAACTTGACACGAACAAACGTTTTAACTTTGTTCGTGTCAAGTTAGCTTGAGGGCTAAGCTAACTTGACACGAACAAA
>NC_024313.1:3892089-3909259 GCF_000523025.1 Cynoglossus semilaevis | reverse complement strand
TCCATTGTCCTCAGACTGTCAGAGGTTCGATGAGTCGTAATACTAGCAAGCATTTTTACAACCATCACCGAGCTGGGAAGTATTACCACTCCCTTCCGCATTTAAAGGGCACAGCTGTGCCTCGTTATCCAATCACAAGCGTCCTGCACCGAATCTACAATCCACTGGGTGACAGTGCAGGCTCATCAGTTCTGCACTGCACTGGGTGACAGTGCAGGCTCATCAGTCCTGCACTGCACTGCACTCATGGAACATATATTTTAAAAAATAAAATAACGATATAAATGTATGCAGCTTTTTCACATGCATCAACGTTTTAGTGACTTTGCTAAAAAACAATTTTTTTTACTACAAAGCCAGTGTTTAAACGAAGTGCGTTCTTTTCGCTGTTCTTCGTTCGAAATATATCTATTTTCTTCATGTTCCACTAGGCCAGTTTAGCGTAAGAACACATTTATGATGAAATCTTGTCTGGTAATGCGGTCGGTTGTTCGGTTTAGCTCCGCCAACAACGAGGTCCGGCCATTAGGTTGTCTGCACGATGAGCCCTCCTGTGGCTCAAACGTGCAACTGCATATATAAACTTGTTCCCTCCAAAGGGTTGTCTGCTCCATGTGTGGCTGAATATTTAAAGCAATAGGTTTACGCCCCCCGGTGGCTCAAACGTGCAACTATATATATAAACTAGTTCCCTCCAAAGGGTTGTCTGCTTCATGTGTGGCTGAATATTTAAGGCAATAGGTTTACGCCCCCCGGTGGCTCAAACGTGCAACTATATATATAAACTAGTTCCCTCCAAAGGGTTGTCTGCTCCATGTGTGGCTGAATATTTAAGGCAATAGGTTTACGCCCTCTTGTGGCTCAAACGTGCATCTTCACTCATCGACGTTTTGGCCGGACCTCGTTGGTGGAGCTAAACCACAACTGACCGCATTACCAGACAAGATTTCATCATAAAATGTGTTCCTACGCCACACAGTCGTCGTGGAACATGAATAAAAAATATATCTTTCGATAGAAGAAAAGCGGATTTAAAAAATAAAATCAAGATATAAATGCATGCAACTTTTTCACACGCATCAAAGTTTAGTGACTTTTTTTTGTACAAAGCGAGTGTTTAAACGAAGTGCGTTGTGATTTTTCGTCCCCAGGTGCCAGTACACTAAATGAGCAGGGAAGGAAAATTAAATCTTTGATTTCCAGTGAAACTTAAAAACGAGTTATGATGAATCAATATATATTTCTGTTCCTACCTATAGCCTTATCCTGATATATTTCTGTTTATTTGCAATACCATTATTTTATTTTAATTTTTTTAAATTTTTTACTTACTTTTTTTTTACTTCAGTTTTTTTATTTTATTTAGTGTTTTTATTTAGGTAAAAAGTAGTAAAAAGTAAACTGAAACTAAATTAAAAACCAACCACAAACCTTACCTTAAAGTTGCAGAATACTTCCACAATGAACACAATAAAAAGACTTTACATTTACAAAACATGCATTCAATCATAAAGTCCATAGATACACATTTAAAAACAATGTCAATCTTGTCTGTACTGGATTTGTCCAGTTGGCCTAAATCCATTTATTTTTATACCTTTGATAGTGATGTTGAATCGGCTCCACACTGAAGGACCACTGTGCCACGTCTTCATAGATTTCTCATTGTGCAGCAAATACTGATCGCATCAAATGTGTGCAAATGTTACAAAAATGGCCAAGAAACGAAGCAGCAACACATTGTTTGCATCTATCTGTGACAATACCAAGGATACATTTTAGTTTTGGGAACTGACATCTTCTGTCTGCAGCTTCAGGGAAATATGATTGCTGCTGAAGGAAAGGAAGGAAAAGCAAGACTATAGTCTAACTATTATGAAAAATGCAAGAAAAAAAGTCCCAGAAATCCTCGATATGCAAGTTTATGCTCTAAAAGATGCCAAGTAGTGAATAATTTGTGCTAAAAACTCCAAAAACATAAAATCTGAACATGTGAAAATATCTAGTGGTCTTTAAATTAAAAAATAAATTTGGACTATAT
Organism: Cynoglossus semilaevis; assembly: GCF_000523025.1. Classification (NCBI taxonomy): domain Eukaryota; kingdom Metazoa; phylum Chordata; class Actinopteri; order Pleuronectiformes; family Cynoglossidae; genus Cynoglossus; species Cynoglossus semilaevis. The sequence goes on along the minus strand of NC_024313.1, from coordinate 3,907,218 downwards.
TAATCCCATATTTGGGAAATTGTTGTGTTAGCAGCAGATATGTTATTCACAGACATCCATTTGACATATGTCAAATAGTTGTTAATTATTATTAATAGTATCTCTTTTGAAAAATAAGTAATGAAATATAGTTTTATTTATAAATTTGGCCTAAAATGAATTAATATTCTTAGCTACCAAACAAATTAAGGCAAGTCTATAAAAAGTTCATTGAGTTTTGCCAAAGAAACGGTCCAAAATATATTGGAAAAATAAAAAACCCAGTAGGACTTGTTAGGAATCGCTCAAACGGCCAACTACCTCAGGGTACAACAAGCCAGTTATTATGCAGATGGTGAAACAGTTATTTGTCATAAATGGTCATAATTGTAAATCCTCAACCTGTGTCACTCTCCTAGAGCCAACCAGCCACTTACACAATTCTTGGCAAGACGTAGATCTGTCAAGAAAGCAGAATCATGAGCCAAGTTTAATTTATAATTGTTTTATTTCTAAATAAAATGGCAGGTGCTTTTCTTTATATGTACACATGCTCTATAAAAATAGACAGGCAAACAAGGGAAAAGCCAGAGGAAACCTTATTTTCAACGGTATTTACATCATATAGAACAATATATTTTAATCACACTATTAACATGTTGCGTGATCGTCACATTTACAACCAATAACCACTCACTTTAACACAACTCAAATAACTTAAATAATAGCAGCAGCTGAAGGACTTGTTTTTGAAAAAGAAATCTACATTATCCAATCATTTTCTTGCCACGAGGCAGACAAATACATGAATTACTTTTGTTTCAATTGTAAAAGTTGGATTTTTTTATTTCTAAAAAAAACAACAACAAAAAAACCCTGCTATATTGGTTTGGGTTATGATTACAAAAATAAGAGCTTTAGTAGAAATGTTGTTGATTCATTGTTAAGTTGGTTGATCAGATGTTTTTTAATGCAGAATAATTTAGTATAGTTTGTTAAGATTAGATCTACAGTCAATTTAAATAGTCTAATCAATATAACTGAAAACGAAAGGAAAAAAATGGAAGACATGACTCAGTGTATTGACAGAAACTCTGGAAAATACAATGACTCCAAAGCCCTTTGATCTGCACATGTTAATTTCTGTTCTGTTGTGTTGTTGCTATTTAGTGAAAAAAAGAGCTTTCTTTAGGAAAAAAAACAACTTTGTGTTCTTGAAAAAAAAATTGAAAACACTGATGACATTATGCAGAAAAAAAATCTAGAGTAAACACTGACGTAACGCGTGAAAAGAAACGTATTAGAAAATATGAGAAAATGTGATCTGTACTTTTAACTTTTAGTAGTAGTATGGTTCTCCATGTGGTGCGACTGAGTACATATGAATACTGCAAGAAAACAGTAGCATATGTTGTCAGTGTGTCCAAAGTGTGAATACCATCATCGGGCCCCTGGACAACCAGTGCCCTTTCCTTTCCTGACAGTGCCTGTGCTGTGGTGTTGGTGGCTGTGGGACAGCTGTTTGTGAGGACTCGGTGTAGAGGAGCCTGCTTTGGTCTGAGGAGATGAGCTTCTGCTGGGGTTGAATGCTGTGCTGGCACCTGGCCGACCAAGAGCCGGTTGCAGGGGGGTGGATGCAGACAGTGTTCCTGGAAGGAGAAAGAACAAAATCAAAAATCGTTGGTTACACTCGTAAAACTATTATGTATGATGGTGCATTGAATGTTCACTAACCTTTGGAAACACTGTAGCCATAGGCAGCGTAAGCCGCTGCTGACGCTGCTGCAGCGCCGGCCATCGCTCCCGCCATTGCTGCCGCACTGCCTGCTGTTGATTTGCGTCCACGTCCTTTTCCTCCTGACTTGGTTCCACCCCCTGATCCTTTAGGTCTTCCCCGACTCCGTGACCGTCCTCTGCCTGGACTTATTGTGTCGGAGGCTGAAAAACCTATCGAGAGAAAGACAATGTTAGCAGGAAAATTTAGGTATTATCCAATTGGTTAGAAACTGAACGCAAGCTAGAGTGACTAGCCATGGCCTCCAGAACTGCTAAGTACCAAATTTCACTAAAGTTTCCACAGTTCAATTCTGTGGCAACATTACAGCAAACAATTTCAGGTTGGTTACATGTTGAGTCCCCATGGTTAAAAATCATCATATTTGTCATGGCATAATATGCCATTCCCTGAGGAAGTATTGCAGTGAAGTCCCAGTCCAGCACTTCCAGGGGTTAAAGTAAAATCACAGTTGTCAGTATTTGAATCCAATTGGAATCTCAGGTCACAGGATTAAATACTACGATTCTGGCCAGAATATTTATATCTTTGGCTTTCTTTATCATTTCTAAATGCCAAGAGTGCAGCTGACAGTGATTTCTCAAGCTTAAACTACAGGAGAAGAGAAAACCCTGGAAAAGTAAATGCATCTGTATAACAAACATTGAGGCAGTAATTCATTCCTCATACTTAAATATTAAAAAATATATATGTTTAAATGTTTATATTTATTAGTAATACTTAAATATTATTACACCTTAAATATTTGAAAAAAAACACTGACTTACTAAGCGCACAGTCTGACACAGAGATGAATAAATAACTATAAATACACAGTAGGAAGGAAGAGACAGACATGTGGTCTGGTTTGGCACTGACCCAGTCCTTTAAAGACAATCTGATGATTTTACTGTAATACTCAAAGATTTATGGCATATTAAAAATTACTTATCATGACCAGAAGTACAGCTTCCAAGAAACAAAACAAGAACTCTAATCTTATTTTCCATACTGTTTGCAGAATTAGAGCCCATGTCTGCCTCATTGGTTTTTGTGCCTAATCCACCACTACCCGGTCCTCTTTTCTCTGACTCATCATGTCTCTCAACTTGTCTGCATTTTGTTGCATGTTTACTGCAACCACTGTAATAAAACAGTCTTTTTATGTCCCAGAAAATGACCTGGTGGTGTCACCAGTAGCACTACTACTGACCACACAAATAAAACTCCCATGAATTTAACTGTTCATAGCTTTCGGCTCTAAGATGTATGGCTCAGAATGATTTGGCTCAACAGACCAGAGGTCATCATTGTTCAGATGTGGAAAAAATTATGATTAAATTTTTTTCAAAATCTTATCTTGTCTGCATGTTTATCTTCAAATTAGAGCATTTTGAGAATTTTATTTTCATTTTTTTTTCTTTGGAAAAATTTAGCAATTCATTTTTGGTCAGATATTTATCTTATCTGCATGTTTCACATTAAATTAAAGCATTTTGAGAATTCTTTGGAAAAAAAAAGTTTTTTTGGAATTCTTCAGCAAAATCCTAATTTAGCATTTCATTTCAGTCAGATGTTGAAAAATTAGGATGCAATTTCTCGGCAAAAGGTTTCTCAAAATTGTCTATTACCATTCATGTTGTCAGAGACTGATCCGGAGACAGAAGCTGGTGAGTTGGTGGCACGAGACTGAGGCGCTGAAGACACTGGATCATCCACTATGACCAGCATGTCACTGCTGCTCTCGTCCACATCCGGGTCTGGTGGCAATGATCCGGGCTGGAGCTCACTGCTCAGGGAGATCTGACGATACACAGACGTACACAGAGACACACACAAAGGCTGAAGGTCAGCACCACGAGGAACATGGGAAATCAAGGGCATTCATTGACAAGGGAAGACGTGAGTAATGGTGGAAGGAAAAATAGAAAAGAAAAATTACCAAAGAAGAAGACATTTTTTGGCAAAATGTTGTTAAAAATGTTATCTTGTCTGCATGTTTCACATCAAATTAACACATTTTTGAAAAAAATAATTTCTGGAATTCTACAGCTAAATCCTAATTAATTAATTAAAATTATTTTTTTGTTTGATGAACAAAATTATGATGACATTTTCAACTAAATGTTTTCTGCATTTTCCTCATAAAATTAAAGCAATTTGAGAATGTTTTAGAAAAAACCTTTTGGAATTTGATTGGATAGATCAAACTGTTAGATCAAAACAACATCTAAACATGAACTCTTACCTCACTGAATGGACTAGGCATTGCAGAGTCCATGTCCACACTGATGAAAGAGTCGTCTCCATCTGCAGACATGTTGGAGTTATCAGCTGAAGGGGCATGGGAGATGACCAGGTTGGTCTCCTTTTTCCTCTTGCTCTCTGACTCCTCTTTCTTCTGCAGGCACAGAAAGCAGTCAAGTGATGAAAACATTGTGAATTGTTGGTTAGATGTAAAACTTTTTTTCACACATGTTCTATTTTTCCTCATCATCATGCCCCTCACTTCCTTCTGTGGAAAGGCCTAAAGGATGGATGTATCGGGTTATTTGTTGACGGCCCCGCCGTCTGTTCAACACTTGACTCCAGAATCTGAAATGTCAATGACCGTTGGCCAGATTGCCATGTAATCTGGTATGAATTTGTTCCCCTCGGGATGATTTCTAATGACTGTGGTGACCTCCTGACCTTACATATTGTGCTAATTTGGCCCATGACAAGATATCTCTAATGAACGCTTGAATTTCCACAAAGGTTGTTCTAAAAAAATGAGGACCATGGAACCACATTTGACATTTTCAACTACCAAAATTTTATACCATTTATAAATTAATTTACATACCATTCAGCAGGTATGGAAAGTCCACACTGCTGGTAAATGCCAGCTTAAACATTAAACACAAAGGCCAATCATATTTAATTTCAAATATTTTTCTGTCTTGATGTGAGGACTTTTGGGTATTTAGCTGTTTCTATATTCTGGGGTTTTTTTTGTACACCATAAAATTTGAAAATTATTTTCAATTTGTCATACCAATTCATTTGAGTCATTACATTATTCTCTGGTTATTTCTGATAGCACCCTCCCTGTCTTTTACTGGTTCATATTCTTGTTCAAAGCAGTCTTTATCTCTACTCCTCTTGACATATAAGACAGAGGAGGTGTCGGGTGACCGTTCTACTGTACCTTCTCGGCGTACTTCTCCCTCTTCCTCTTGCGCTCCTTCACCTTGCTGCTCTCCTCCTGTAGCCTCTTCTCCTCCTGCCTCTGCCTCACTAAAGATAAGGAAAGTGTATCCATGTATTTAATTTGTGAAATTATATATATTTCCTCCCAACATGTTCTTCATATTACTTACATTTCTTTTCCAGCTCGTCATCGTCCAGCAGCAGACTGACCACCTCTTTGGGTTTGAGTGTGTCTGGTTTAAAGTTTCCTCCGGAGATCACCACCCTTTGGATCTTATCACACAAACAATGAGGCATTAAATCAACTGAGTAATACATTTGAACGAGTACAACAATGTTGACACACCCTTACTCTATATTGATTGATTAAAACCCTGTTATAATATTCTGTTCATTTGAATGGTATGGAGTAGGTGTGTCAGACCTCGCTCTTCTCCTTGGCCCGCTGCAGGATCCTCTCCTCGATGCTACCCTGACAGATGAGGCGATAAACGGTGACCTGTTTGGTCTGACCCAGCCTGTGGGCCCGGTCCATGGCCTGCTGGTCCACCGTGGGGTTCCAGTCACTGTCGTAAAAGATGACCTGGAAGAAAACCAGAATCCACTTTGGTCCAGTTCCAGAAATTTCTCTTTACAGTAAGCTATGTCATATATAGTTAACATTAGGTCATGTCTTGTAGCCATGAACCAGTACCTCTCCGAAGGTCAGTTTGTGCTGCACCGCAGAGAAATAATGATTAATTTACTTAATTTAAAGAGGATCTGGTCAGCTCTGTTTGATTTAACCCTTTTTGGTACTATTGGTGAAATAAGTCAGTGTCAGTTTTTTCTGTGTTTAAGTGACTCACAGTGTCAGCAGCTGTCAGGTTGATGCCCAGGCCTCCTGCCCTGGTACTCAGGAGAAACACAAAGATATCCGTCCTTGTGAGATTGAAGCAGGAAGGGGACAAAGAGGGAGGAAAAAGAGACAAATCCTTTAAAAATAATAAGATAATAATTATCTTAGAGCTAATGTTGACACAGTGTCATTTAAAAGTCACTCCAGGGCCTGACAGCCCATTAAAACTTGGGAAAAAGGAACATGCTTTATACAAATAGCACAGTTAAGCAGCTGTGGCCCCTACAACATGAGCTCCAGAGCTGCCCAGTAATGTGAAACAGAGCATGTGGAAACACACACACACACACACAGATGAGTGTATCTACCCACCTACTCTGGAAGTCAGCCACCATGTCTCTGCGTTCCGAGATTTTAGAGGATCCATCAAGTCGCATGTAGGTGTGTTTGCGATAAACCATGTACTCCTGGTGGAGGAGGGGGAGAACAACATTGATGGGATAAAATTAGGTTTAACAAAATCCAGGTTTGGGGAATTGTGTCTTTAATCTATCACTGGAAAGTTTCTGCAGTAACTAAACCATCCAACAGAATCAGCCTGACTGTTGGCTGATTAACTAAAAAAAGACTACTATGCTACTTTATGTCTTAGAAAGTTTAACTTTACTAAACAAAAATGTATCTAGACCTTATCATGCACGATAAATGATAAACATTTCATGGAACTAGAATTTCTCTAACAAATTAAAAACAAATTAAGCACGAGACTTAAGAAGCTGGAATCATGAAAATAAATTCATCAAACACATTCTAAAACTCTACTTCAGCCTCTCTCTATGGGTCAACCGCCCCGACAGCTCTGCATATTTACTGGAGTTGAAACCACAATCCCAGCCCATGGAGACACAGAAAAACACAGAAACTGATACTTGATCCTTCCTGAAGTCTGTTCAGTTCATGTATGTGTCTCTCTGTGTGTGTGTGTGTGTGGGTGTGTGTGTGTGTGTGGGTGTGTGTGTGTGTGTGGGTGTGTGGGTGTGTGTGTGTGTGTGGGTGTGTGTGTGTGTGTGTGTGTGTGGGTGTGTGGGTGTGTGTGTGTGTGTGGGTGTGTGGGTGTGTGTGTGTGTGTGGGTGTGTGTGTGTGTGTGGGTGTGTGGGTGTGTGTGTGTGTGTGGGTGTGTGGGTGTGTGTGTGTGTGTGTGTGTTTGTGTATTTGTGTGGGTGTCAATCCTACTGGGCTTCCATACCGTGGAGGTCAGAGCATCAGCCCTGATGAGGTGACGGGTCGATCTCTCTTTTTAAGCTCGACCCTGAACCCCTGACCTCTCTTATCGAATCACGCCGCTGTATGGCAACCAGGGAACCAATCACAATTACTGGCACACATCATTACACACGTCATTACCAATGATACCACTGATTTGACGCCGTGTTTCTTTTTCTTTTACTGAAGTCCATGTATACTTGCGATGAGTCGGAGGGCGTGCGCTGCACTCCTGTCTGTGTGAGCGTCTGGCCCCATATGCTTTGAGTCAACACTACATTAAGGAACATTAGCCTTAATGTAGAAATGTTGCCATTTCTGTTGTTTTTTTTAAATATTTTGCCAGTAGAATGTAATGCGGCTGCTGCTCGAAATTAAACTTTAGATTTGTCTTGCACTTTAATGCACCCCAGTTCTACTGTCATTGTTATGGGAAATATATGACAAGGTTCTAAACACCACAGCATAATCACTTACCAAACCCTCAAAGTTGTCAACCACAGAATTTAAATCTGAATGTCCGTGGATGGAACAGCATGTCATTTTATTGCCAGGATTATTATATTTGGCCTTGTGGTTGTAGCACAGCAAATAGAGCTAACTAAAATACTGAATCCATACGTATTATGAGAGACAGACCACTGTGTCCAATTTAGTGGAAATAATGCAAGGAGGAACGCAAACATAAATCCAATCAGGACCGTAATCTGAGCCACACACTTGTCGCACTGATACAGTGCAGTGACTTTACAGCTTGCCTGTACAGTCACCAGTGTTGTTTCTTCTCCAGTCACTCTCACAGTGATGATCGCTCAACCATGTGACATCACCAGAAAGAACGGGGACAAAAACAATGACGCTGATGACAGAAATCAGCATCAGCCTCTCTCCTTCCACCACTTTCGTCGTCACGGTTTTGTGTTCAGGAAATCAACTCCATTTGCACAACTTTGTTTACTCGGACCAGTGAGCAAGACGATACAGTACGGAAAACTGAAGCCAGACTGGGCGAATACAGTATGATGATTTCATCTGCGGGTGTCTTTAACCCATTAGAGGGAAGGATACTGTTCAGAGCCCCATTGGTGTATGAGGTCGCTGCAGTGTTGCACCCATTAGAATAGAAAATTATAGCTTAGAGTTAGTACAGTCAATTTAAAGGCTATTATTCTTGTCAGTGCTCTTATACCTGCAGCAGAAACACTGTACAGTGTGGCGCTGTGTGAACGGGGGCGTCACATCGTGCCAGGGGCGTTTGGCTGCACAGCTGATACAGCAACAAACATTGAAGCAACAGTACAGCAACCACACTTGGGCTGTGGTGATGTGATTACTGACACTGACATCATTAGACGATGTTACAGTAAAACTGCTTTCCTGAGGAGAAGTTCTGTCACTGATTTTACTCAAACTTCAGCACAAATAAGAACTGATTGAAACAAAGAAGTTTCAAACGCAGAGAACGTGTCTTAGTGCAGCAGACTGGTTTTCTTCAACCCTGAAGTATCTTTTGATCTATAAAAGGACTGACAACCAGTTCTGTATAATTTCATTTATACCAGTCAGAACCAGTCACATTTAAACCTGGGATAAAACAGATTTTTTGGGATCGTTCACACATGGTTTATTTGCCTCCATTCCCTAGGCCAAATTATTTTGCAATGCACACAGATTATGATCAGTTTAGTCTGAAGCAGGCTTCAGCAGTGACACAAAACTATCATTTCTGCTTCACCTACTTACTGTAAGCAGCAACAGACACACATTTTAAAACCCCTTTTTTCTGCTCATTAACAAGTAAATATTTTGTATTTAACTTCAGACATCCAATGCATTGATTTTAGTCAGTATCGTTATTATGACCACTAGTTTGACAGTTTTAAAGGCTGGTATATGCAGAACAATATTCAAAGTTTAGAAACCAGTACATTTTGTTTTCTCCACATCTAAATCTAAAATCTTTGTCTTCTCTTTTCTCTGAAAACCCGGGCTCTAACCACGCCAATCTTTCCCCCTTTCCTCACCTCATTCAGACCTCCCTCCCATCTGGCCTCCCTCCCTGCAGATAAGAACCCACTAATTAGCTCTGACCTGTTAATTAGTGGACTAATGACTGCACTAACCAGGCACAGGCGGATAATTGGAGCAGCTCAATACCTCGCTAGTGTTCAAGAAAACTGACTTAGAACGTGACAGATGTGGGAATTAGTCCAAAGCTTTGGAATTGTTACATATTTACATAAGCACTGACTCATTACATTGGATTATATTTGAAATATACCAGAGGTTGTAAGAATATAATTTGGTTAAATTTAAGAAATGAATATCTAAAATGTAGGGATTGACATTTGGGTTTGTTTGGTGTGTGTTCTGTTTATAGACGGTCTCCATAGAATTATCAACGGCAGTTTGAGGAGTTAGAGGAAAGTGCACTGTTTTAATTTGTCACTGTCTCTGTTTTAGAAGCAAAATGTTTGTTTTTGCTATTGACATTAGCCCAACAAACAACTGGTACATACGTAAAGAACCCATGCAAGCAAGGGAGAGTAATGTACTTCAATAGGTTACTGTGTATGTGTATGTGTGTGTGTGTGTGTGTACCTCCAGCAGGTCTATCATGCGCGTCATTTGGGAGTAGATGAGGACCCTGTGCCCCTGCACTTTTAGCCGACTCAAGAGGATGTCCAGAGTGTGAAGTTTGCCGCTTTCTGTGATCAGACTTTCTTTGTCTGAAAGAAAAGGAGAAGGTATTAAAAACCCGAGTCCTGCCATTTTTCCCATAATATCATGGCCCTGAAGTTAGCTTGGACATAATATTGTGCAGCTCATCTGTTGAAAGGCACTGAACCTAATTCAGAGAACATCAACTCTGGTCGAATCAATAAGAGTATATTCCCTGGGATACGGATCAGGCTGAGATTGATCCCTCTAAATCCTTCACTGATCCCGGGATTGTTAAAATAAAGCATTTGCTCCCGCTGACATGACTGCTGATGAGGGCAGACAGACGCAGGGAGACATGCTGCGAGAGAAAATATTTTTCTTTCTCCTTCTGCATAAAAGGGAGAGTCTTCTTTTATTAAAACAGCAGAAAAGAACATAAACAAATAGGCCTGGTGGTTGGAGTCTGTTATGTGACTCATTACACCACATGGGGTGTACTGCAGCTTTAAAAAGCATGACAATAGAGAGCAAATAGGGGAGCAATCTGACCCTGGTTCTGCTGTTGGAGGGATTCCCTCTGTGTCGGAGTGATGAGGAATTAACGTCACCCAGCACAATGGTAGAATGAGAAAGGGTCCAGGGCTGCTATCGACCCAGTGACAGGCACACTATGGTGTTTGACAAAAGGGGTTGTGACCTCGCGTGGGGAGAACCTAAGTGCAGGTCCAGGGTCAGGTGACAGGGTCGGGCCAGGGCAACTAGAGAGTCCCAGTGGGACAGTCAGTCTTGGCCAATTCCGCCTGTGTTGGACTCTTGTTCTCAAGCTCAATTTTGTACAGTGAAATCATGGTAAGAAAAATTTCAAATTTAATTTCCAGGCTTTGTGAGTCTAATGTATCCAAACATGTTACAATTGTGTTCAATCAAATCAAAATTGAGAGGATAGACTGATTAGACCTAGAGCAACAGTAATAAGCACATGACAGAGTCTAACTACCAAGAAACAGATTTAAATTATGTCTTACAGAAAATCAGATAAATTCCAAGCTGCGTCTTGAGCCAACCAAACCAAGTAAAATTTTCCTCAGATTGAACCCTGGACCATTTGATGCTAATGAGTACTCGGGCTGAACCCTGATCCTTGACCTTTTCGTAATATCCCTCCAAAATAAAGGTCAGGGCCTGTCGAGGTGTTAAAGAGGAACTAATAGAACGGATGAACAAGGCAAACACCCTGGGGAGGCATTTTAGTCATCACCTACAGGTCACAGCGAAGTGGTGTCAGCCTGTCCAACGCACACACGGTGTGAGAAAGTGATGACGCTAGCGTTTTTGACTTTAACTTGTATTTATGTCTTCAATTTCACTTGGTGGTGGTTGGTTTACTACCAGACGGCGTGTACACTGTGGGTACAGTATATATGGTTTTCATCAGCGCTCCTAATCAAAAGAAAATTCCTGGGACAAACTGCAGCTTCTTGGGTCATAAGAAAACAAAGGGAACAAAATGAAAGACGATCGTGGACAATAAAAACTAATTACAGAACGCTAATATCAATACACAGCAAAATTAAGATACCACTTATCGGTGGATTTACTGGGAAGTACACATGTTAGACATTACTGCGGCTCAATGTGGTGCAGAGCGAGAGACCAGTGGACCACAAGCCCGGAGATACATAAACGCCGCATCATGTGATCAAAGGCCTGTAATTGTCCCTGGCGTCAAGAGTAAAGAAGTAAAAATGAGGAAACAGTGATACATACAGGGGATTAGAAGTGTGCAGCATGAAAAAAAAAAAACAGTCCAGACAGAGAGGAACAGACGGTGAGGGAAGGGGGTCTGTGGTGGCTCCGGCTTTAGTGAAGGGGAGTATTAGAGCGGTGGCAGCGGTAATGTCGTGGTTTACTTCAGATGGGGTCTTTTAACCACAGGTGCCAGGCTAACTAGGGCTGCTGCTCAGTCAAGGGCACCGGAGGACTGTGGGGCCACGCAGCCGACCACCACTTATATTACAACTTGGCAAATAGGCCAAGTACTCATGTGAAGCAATGCAACATTATTCAAAGATGGAATTAACGTTATATATAAGTTGCAAAAAGCACAAACTCTGAATGGAGATCATATCAAATGTACGATGTCTAACTGCAATGTACCTGATAAATAAAATTAAAACAGATAAGCGCTGTTGCAGTGCTGCTACCAACTACAATTCAAATTCTTGTTGTGCAAATACTAACAGATGCTGAACAATTCATATTCAGCCTTCGGTGGGTGCTCTTTTCGACAGGTTCCTTGTAAATGTGAACCTACCAGAATGCCTTAGTGCCAACTTGAAATATGTAGAAAAAATTAAATCGTAAATCAGCTCATATTAATTTGATAAAATTGTGTTAAAAACTAGCCACACATTTGAGTTCTCACTGCAGAGTAAAAAATATGATAACAAATAATTCCAGGTTATTGTTTTTATGTTTATTATGTTTTTCCAGGTTTTTAATGGTTTAAGTGAGTTTGTATTTTTATTTGTTGGTATCTTTATTGATGGATGAAGAAATAAGTCAGGAAGTCTGTTATAAACAGTGTGGTCACACTTATGTTTGACCACACTGTGGACACCATCTGATCACTAACCTATCTGCTTGAGAGGCGTTCAACCAATGGGTAAATCATTCTATAAAATAATCGAAATAATCGAAGGAAGAGAGGGAAACAGATGTCCTACAATAAACTATGATATTGGATGAAAAAAATAAAAAAAGCAACCCCTGCAACTATCCAAACTCCCTGGAGCCCAGCATTGTGGTTTACGCAGAGAGGTGGCCGAGTTCAAAACATTTAGAACAGCATACACAAAATCCCCACGTCGAAATATCACTGCCATATGCTATAAAGCCGATGCCAAAAACATGAATAATGGTGATTTAGGGAAGCTTTGGTGGTCTGTCCCAGTCCAACATAACACTTATGGCTTACATTATGAGCTACATGTGGCTGCAGTGAAATGCATGACCACTGGTCATAAATGAGACAAAACTGGATGCAGTAACCGTCCTCGAAATATTATAAACGAATAATGAGGACTCAGAGGGATTAATAAGGATGTGCACAAATGTAATCCTGGCAAGATTGGTTTAGACGAGATCCAGCCAAAATTTGTTGACATAGTAACCCTACCGCTATGGATCCAGAGGGAATAGAAAAGACGTCTTAAATCATCTCATAATAAACACTAAAAACAAGATATTTAGCCTGAAATACACTGTTCTGAGTATGTGCTGAGTTTGTCTGGCTCAGAAATGTGGATCAAATGTCAACCAATGGACGCAACACAACTTCATACTGAGGACAAATTATATCCTACATGGGGAAAAACTGAATACATTTAAGGGCTGAAACACAACAAACCTTTATTTTGAACACCACGTTTCTAATCATTCTTAAGGAGCCAAAGTAAGAAGCATTTGACAAATGCCAATGACAAACCTACTTGCAACTGACATAATCATTATTATTGTTATTGATAGAAAGCAATTGATTTGCAGAAACATAGCAATGTTCCAAAAGTTGTTTTTAAAATAACAAGGTTAAAAACACTGAAGTGAGAAATTATATCAAAAGTTAAAAGACTTGCATAGCAAGTAAAAAAATGGATGGTGATTAACCTTAGACCTTTAAGCCAGATCCAAAACACAACTGAATGACCCAGGCCAGTGTGGATTTGAATTCTCAACAACTCAGTCACTTGAACATAAAAAAATGAATGTACTGTGGGATTGATGGCTGCAGAAGAATCACTTAGAGTGTATGATGATCTGCATGAGCCGCAAGGCATTTGGAAAAGAGATCTTGTAATAGATGAGGGGAGAACGTGAGACGATTTTAAAGAAAGACTAAGATAAAGATTTTAAAGATGATCCTTGAGCAGTCAGCATTAAAGCTCGATCTTGTCATCACTTTGTCTCCATCACAACAAGAGCACAAATATTCCTAAGAAACAGGTGGTAACACTTCTACATAAAGAGCCTTGAACATACATTCATGTAAATTTCACTTTCTTTGACAGGGTAATCATTTTGTCCTCCACTGTAAAAGTGAGGAGGACAACGTTAAGACCACACCCCACTGACACAAGAAAATCCCATGTGGTGTCACACCACTCAGTCATTGCTATGGTTACACGTATCAAGCTTCACCACCTGCGTTGTGCCCCGCTCACAGCCTCCCCCCATCCTATTACGGTCCTCACTAGGAGCAGCTTTCACCCAAAAAGCCTTGCTGCCTCCTCTTCTTTGTACCTCCTGCTGGCAGATTAGGCTGCACTTCTCTTTTCTTCCCCTTTTCCTACTTCCAACATAACTGCTGCACTGTCCTCCCTCCTGCTGCCACTCCTGCTACCCCACATTTAACCCCTTTCCCTCCCTCTACTATCCCCCGACGGTGTAATCCAATCCCTGTAGGGCCAGAGCCAGGGGCCTGACACGGTCCTGACCCAATTAGAGGCCTGCTGCCAGCTAATTAACCCCAGCTCAGCCCTGGTGCCTGGCGCCTGATACTCCCAAACCAACTACTGCGCTAATTTCATTAATATGTTGCTGCAATATTTGGTCCTGTATGCTCCCTGTCTCGACAAAACAGTCAAACAGGGAGGGAGAGGGAGGGAGAAAATGCACATAAATATAAATATGTAAAACAAAGGTAAAAGCATTGAAGGGAGATGGCAGGGCAGATTTAAAAAAAAAAAGTCAAGTGCTGATGAAAGAAGATGGATAGATGGATATGTGAGAAAGAGAGACAGATGGGAGGCCAGAGGACAGGTCGAGCCAGCGATCGAACCCAGCGTTGGCCCCTCACTGTATAATGATACATTACACTGTGCAATCAATAAGTCAATGGCCAACACTTGTTCAGCACTGCTGATGACGGAAATATTACCCTGACACTACTTTGCAGCTTCTGCATGTATTGACAGGAATCAGACCTAAACTTAATTTTCCTGCAGCCACAGCATCAGGACAGTTAAGAGCCAGATGCCGACGGGAGGTTTTAGAAGTTGGGGTTGAAGCAGCCGACGTATTCTTGTCTCTTGTTGTACGTGATTTAGCGTCACTGAGGCTAAACTAGGACCTGGCCGCACCTAGAGCACAGCGTCTATACTCGGGACCTGTGGAGTGGAGCCAAGTGACCACCACGCATTTCACAAAGCCACAAAAATGTGTCTGTGTGACTGGGCGCGACAGAAAGTGAAGGACGGCCTGCATTTATGTGTGTGTATATATGGAACACGCATCACTGTCTCCCCTCAAACATTCAAGTGATGGGCTAGGTTCCTGGTTCTTTGGGAGCCTTTAAACAGTGGAAGAGACAGACAGTCTGATACGACTTTCGCAAGGGAACTTCACCACCACCACCACCAC
>NC_024313.1:3867692-3891962 GCF_000523025.1 Cynoglossus semilaevis | reverse complement strand
CTTAGCCAGCAATGACTCAACACACACCACAGATGAAAGCTTGCTGGCTAAGAGAGAGACTTGGTTAGATGTGACTTGGCTTTTGGTCACAGGGCTATAATGTGGCTAATGTCTCCCCCTACAGTCTACTGTAGGATTATAAATACCAAACAGAACCCCTGTTTTTCCTTCCTGATACATTATTGGACATAACTTAGATTAGGAACCAAAACATCTGTGTTAGTTTTTTTTATTACTGGTCGAGGGGAAAAAGCAGAATTTTGCAGACAGCTACCAGTGCCAGCTGAGTGCAGACTGAAAAGGGCACAGTCGGACCACGGTGTGGTGAGGCTGGGTGTCTGTGTTGTTTTGTGCCTGTCTATCAGAGGGCCAGGGAGGTTTCCTGCCATTTTGCTGGAGAGTAGAGTTTCTTTGAAGGGACAGGAAGGCAGGACTGTATTTCCCACAGCCTAGCGTGGACTGCAGGGCCAGACCTGACCGCCCCCCACCCCCTCACTCTGCCTTTCCTCTCTGTCTTTCACACAGACAAACACACACACACATCAGACCGCTTCATAAACACACAGAGACATGCATTTAAAAGGCACATCATACGTACACGCCTAAATACCAGGTTCTTTTTCTACTGTCTTCTTCAAACGCGTTCAATCTACACCCGATTCCCAGAGCACAATCATTTGTGCTAAAGTGAGAAGGTGGTAATTTGAGAAATTCCTTCCTTTTAATTTTTGTGTGTGACACACACAGGGCCCACACTGGCAGCAAAGATAGATATTTATGCAGCACCCAATTAATCTGTTCATCTCTGCACAGTAAAATTAATTCTAAAAAGTAAAAAAAAAAAAAAACATTTTCCTGTCACATTAAAATTCCCAAAATTCAAAACCCTAAGCAACTTTACAAACCAAGAGCAAGGGCTTAGTCTATTAATACAATTGAAATCTTTCGTCCTGGTGGCTCAGACTAGGTGACTGCATGGCTACTGTTTAAGTGTGTAAAAAACATACTGCACTATCACGTCATCTATAGTTATAGAATTAAATTATAAATGTTATTTTAATTAACAATGGCTTCCTTTCTGTGAATTTCTTGCCATCACGAAAAGATCATAAATAAAAAAGGAATCTGCGGCCCAAGACATTACAGCCTCAATTGTTTTTTCCTCCTGTGTGGCCTGATTCCTAATAGGCCCTCTGATTAGATTCCTCCGTCGATATCAGTGGGCAGCCATACTCACGCCATGGTGCTCAAAACAAACAGTTACTCAGCTCTGCCATTTGTTCTAATGGAGTGGTGCTGGGAGTGCAGAGGAGAGGGAGGGTGGGAAACTTCAGCCGGGCTACTGTACATATCTGAGCCTTGATGTGGCAACAATGTGTTCGGCGGAGGACGGGTGCCGGGGTGTTGGGTCACTTCCTTCCTACTGAGGCTGAGAAAGAAGAGGGAGACCAGACGGACTGAGAGTCTGAAGCCAGATACTGACTTCAGATCAGTGTGTGGTTACAGGGGGAGACATAAATGGAGTTTGTCCTCGCTCTGTGAATGAGGAAAAGGTGAGGGCTGCCGAGCGTGGGAGAGTGTGTTGGGGAGAGGTGAGAGACACCTCGGGTCTCATGTGAACTCCCTGAACACAGTTGACACTACATAGACACTCGTGCGCACTTTTTCCTCACTCACTCACATGCATGCAAACACACACACACACTCTCAGACACATACACATTCACAGACGGACCATCTATTAGTGTTACCTAATCTAAGTACTTGAACAATGACCAGTAGCTAAACTTCCTTGCTTTGTCTCTCTCCGTATAACTTCACAAGATCTTTCAGACTGTTCTCACACAAACACACAAATACTTGTTTTGTTTCTCACTTTTACACACAAACAATTTCACAAGCACATCTACACACGCACATAGCAGAGGCAAAATAATCTGCTCTCTCTTTCTCTATCTCTCTCTCGACAGCCGCCTGTAAAAACCATAAGATTTAATGTCATGTGAAGAAGCTTTTGAATACAATTATTCAGGCCCTCAACAAAATGTTGTTTTTTATATAATTTTGGAAAAAGATTTAGCAAAAACCAAAAGGAGATAAAAGCTAAAATGAATGTCAAGCCCTGGTATTGATTTAGAGGGGAAAATAAAGCTGAAAAGATTTATCATCATCAGTCAATTATACTTTAATGATTAACAAATAGAATTACTTCTTTTCTATGTCTTTTTAAGACATTTTAAAGAATTAAAAGATAAGAATAACTGACCTGATGTAAAAAGAAAAATACATTACACTACCACACAGAACAAAAAGCGAGCTGTCATTATAATACACGACTGTGACATTTTATCAGTCACAGAAAGGCTGAGCGGGTCAGTGAGAAGGGAAGTGTTGTCTGTAAAACAGTACTGGCCTCTCTCACCCTGAACATCCATCAATCATCTGGATCCTGGCAGTGAATCAGCTCGCACTCTGTTCCAGCTGACCCCTAACTCAACGAGTCAAGCTTATTTGACAAAGTGCTGGTGTGCACACGTACGCCCAAGTGCACACACGTGAACGCACCAGTGTGGCCCAACACCTTAAACAGCTAAACTGCTGACACTGTGTTTATACGAGTGCAGTTGTGCAGACACTCTTTTATCTCCATCTAATAGGGTTTTTTTTTCCGCTGCTTGACGCAGAGACAGCTCTGCCCCGCTGACACTGGACTCGTTGCTCTGGACTCTGTCACGGGCCGTTAAAACCAACTGGGGTTGAAATGCATGAAATATATTTAAACAATAACAAATGACTACAATAAACAAATTATTGAAAAATAGAGACATATGACTTTACTCAACATAACTATCTGTTCTTACGTCAGCACAGATGACTGCTGTGTACAGTCGTATAGTGAGGTATTCAACTAATGGATCAGATCCTAAAGGGCAAATTCTCCTCTGATTGCATTTTTCAATTGTTTAGTAATATCAGTTTAATAACTAAGGTGGGGCAAAGCCAAATCCCAAAGATGCTGTGATTGCATTTCAAAGTTTTCTTACCCGGTATCTGAATGAAGGTCCATCCATGGCGAGGGTGCAACGCCATCACACCCCCGGGACTCACTGGATGGAAGAAATTAGCCCTTGTGCACCAGTCAGATGCAAGTTCGGGAGAGCCGTAGAGGAAACACTGTTTGAAGACGGTTCCTCCTCCACCGCGGGTTACCCACCACTCATATGCGGCGCTGCGATCATCTGTGTAACGCTCCATGGGAACGGCCGTCACCTGTAATAACCCATGTGCGAAAATAAGAAAAAAGAAACACTTAGTCAAATAATGACACTTGAATTGATCTTAACTTGATTTTACAAATTTACCTTATACACTGCTTACCCACAACTAAACACATGCACATACACATTTTAAAAGATAAGAACTGCTCATTGTTGAAAGCCTACAAAATCAAGAGCTTTCCACTCCCCTTTTCACGTCCACCCAAACTCTTGCCCATCTTTTCACATGGGCACAGCTACACAGACACAGATTGATCTTCTTACCCTTGGAGTGGCAGTGAGCAGGAACTTTGGTGGTAGACTGGGTCGACATGGACGAACCGTAACAGTGGTGGAATTCCTGTTGAGGATCTTCTCATCCGTATGTCCCAGCATGCCTGGCCTGGATGCTGTGAACACCAAATCCTGACAAAGAAACACAAAAATACAGTGTTATCTGATTATTTATTGGCAGCTCATTCAAATATATAATAACTTTAAATACAGTTGCTTCAGGTTATGTTATAGTTATGCTTTTGGAATCTTGCAGTGTGACCATCAAAATTCTCACTATATGCACATAGAGTAAACATGCTGTTAATGTGGTTTTAACAACATAGTTCATGTCACTGTGAGGGTTTGGATTTCAGTGAAATAAAACAAAATTACACTCCACCAAATAAAATTCGGCAATGTTAGAGAACTGTAAAAGATAATGCTTTGGTTTGAGATGCTGTTTCTGTGTGCACTATTGTAATGCCACTGTAGTGATGGATACACAGTGCCACCCAAAGGAGGAAATTGTTACGACATCCTTCCCACCACTGTTAATTTTTATTTGCACTTAATTTTTTTTTAGAATAAACTAACAATGAAGCAGCACTGCTATTGAACTCCTACAGACTTGATGTTGATGATTTAGAATAGAACTGTCATTGATATGTGATGCTGTGGAGGAGTTTTGGGCTGTAAAGTAAACATCAGCATAACTTGACGATTTACAAGTGTATAAGTCATAAGTGACATAAATACAAAGAAAAATCAGTCAAATCAGTCAAAAAGGGAGACAGAAGTTTCCATGAAGGAGATGCTGATACAGAAGGTCAGAGAGCCCGTTGGCAGCAGCGCCACATGACCATATGAGTAACAACCCCTGCGTGCTGCCCGATTCTGCCCGAGAGCTGAAAGTAATACAGACCGCACTGTCATGTACCGGGCCAGAGAGCAATGAGCCAAACAGAGAGGAGAGCCACTGGGTGCCAGCTTCACAAACAGCATTCAAAGAAAAACAATGACTTGACAGGAGTTGGCTAAAACTTCAGGGAGTCATTTCAAGTCTCAGTCTGTGGTCTACACAGTACCAAAGCACATATACAGAATCAGCTGACCAGGTGTCTGGGAGTTTCTATGTCTCTCATATATTGCTTAAAATATTTTTCCTTTTTGTATTGATTTCTCAAGACCCTCTTGGGTGGTTTTAAATCCAAGTCAAACATATACAGTAAGGTAGTAGGATGTAGCCAAAGGAGGAGGAGGATGGAGTTGCACCGACAGCACTTTTTTTTTTTGCATTCTTGTGTTTTCTACAGAAAAGTTTATTTAAAATCAGTGGAGGATGAAAATGTGATACCAAATGAAGATGTGAAAGTGATAAAGCAGAACTTTTAGGTGATCTGTGGGGAGCAGCTGCTTATTTTTTAAAGCGGTCTGCTTATTTTAACTAGAACATGTGCTGCAGTTTCACTTTTAAAAATTACAGTTATATGGCTAGGAAGTATTTATTCTTTTTTTTATTAACCATTATTTTTATACATGTATTACGGTTGCTATTATGGAAATCACATTCGTTTTAAGAGAAGTTAAGTTATCTTGTTATGTTTATGTGGACGACAAAAACAATAAGCACAGTCTGTCGTTAGAACTTTGAAACACAGTTTTTATCCAATTTTATCTTAAGTGAAATGGTCACAGGATACAGCGAATGGTTTAAAATGTCCTTTGTCATGTTTTACCCAAAATGTATTTCTAATCTTCAAGTATTTATTTTTCAGATTCCTGACATGTTCCATCATCATGCCAGAGTTTTGGAAAGTCTTAGTATGCAACTGCACTAAAGACAAAGAAGGAGAGGACAGTGTTACTGGGTCACAGGGCTGCACAAGGATTAAGTTCCACACTTGATCCCAGAGGACTGAGGGGAAGCCTGGGGCAAAGAGCACACTGTGTGGCCCAACACAAGCTGAGGCTCTGGGGAAAATTTGACTACTGTCAGCGCCACATGCATCCCTTCTGGAGTTTCGCCTGTCTCTTCCACAACAATGAACCAATGTAGCCAATGATGGCTGTTTATGAGGCTCCTGTGTACAGAGTGTGTTGCCTGCGTGTGTGTTTCTCACCTGGAAGATGGGACTGGTGTGTGTGCTGGGGAAGGCAGTGGGTTTGTTAAGCCACAGAATAAAGTCCCTGCGAGACAGACACTTGTGACTGGGCTGCGGTGTGTCTCTGATCTGCTCGCTGCCTCCAGGATCCTGCTGTGTCTCTTCTTCAGAGCCAAACAGGCGCTGGTAGTGGAGCCGGTAAGCGGCTTTTAGGGACAGATAAAGGGCTAACCATCTGCGAGGAGAAAGCAAACTCTTGAAAAATGGGGCATCTTCTGATATAAGGGTTAAATAAAAGCCAAATACAAGACAAGAGTCTGGTAGACATTCAACGCCTTCTTATTTTACCCCATTTAACACAAATAGGGTGTATTGTCCAACAATGCTGAGGTGAAACCAACCTTGCTAAAGTGCCTTGCAGCATAAGGTTGGACATTTCAGCCGGTGAGATGTCGATGAAACGCAGGAAGGAGAAACAACTTCCCTTGTCATCACCTAATACGGTACACAACAAAACAGAGAAAACAACACAAGCTGAATTGTCATTTACATACACTTGTTTTGGTTTTTGTGTGTAATAAATTGGATGGCCGTTGTAGATGAGTCAATAAATGAATGACTCACAGTACGACTCACCTTTTCTGTGAAACAGAGAGTGTTGGATGTGGTTTGGAGAAAATGGAGACAAAAGCACTTGAAGCAATCTGAGAACGAAAGACCCGAAAAGACAGCTTATTATGAGACAGTATAAAAGACAGTAGGCAAGTTTACTGAACTTAACTCAACTATGGACAAAACTTAACATGTGTTGATGTTAAATGTATTAAATCTAATGGTTTGTTGTAGGAATCTTTTGTCCTCTTGGGGACATTTTTCAGGTTCCCACTAAGCACCACACCACTATGTGTGTGTGTGTGTGCGTGTGTGTGTGTGTGTGTGGTCAGACACCGTAAAACTCACTTGTTTTTGAGCTGGTTGTTTGTGTGGATGAGGCCATGGCGGTAAAGAAACTTTGACATGATGTAGGGCTTCATGGACATGTGGAATGGAGAGCGTGTCTCTTGGCGCTCAAACAAGTCAGGGTGGTTACACACCTAGAGAAGACAATAAGTCTGGTTAGCAAAATTATGCACAGAAGCAATTATACAAGCATTCTCCACATTTACTAGACTGACAACAGACTGAAAATGTTTGTTCCCAGACATAAAAATGATTATAATGTGTGTTGGCTTTGTGCAATTTTCTTTCTACTTGAGCTGTTTGTGAACTGAGAAGAAGAAAAATTGAATTAAAAACATAACGCTTTCCCACCTTTCTGAACTGCATGACTAGATTCATGAGTGAGGAGGTGGTGGTGTGAGACTGCTGGGCTGTGCCCATGGAGGACTGGAGCAGGTCCTCGATGGAGATCTTATTCCTCAAGGCCTGGTAGAGCAGCCTCTGTCGAGATGTCAGCTGGCAGTAGGTCAGGATCTCAATCTGCATGGACGGAGTAAGTGGGTGAGGAATTATTGTTTGTTTGTGAGTTTAGATGACTTATGACTAATTATTTTGTTAGAAAAAAAGTTATTTCAACTCTTTCACTTGGTTTTGAAATAAAATAAACACATTTTAAAGAAAGTTTTTTTTTTCAAAGAGAGGAGATTATTTAGCTTAGTTTTATTTAGTGGTAACATTATGTTGCAATTCTATTTTAAAAAAAGTATTTTCACATAGACTCCAAAATGGAATTTACTGCTACAGACACACATTGGCCAGATTATTCAAAGAAAAACACAAACCTCTGGTTTTATCTTGCAGGGAAAGCAAACGACAAAATACCATATAAGCCAAAGTTGCTGCGCAGAATGTCACGTTTGTATTGATTTGAATGAGAGAAAAACAGCAGCAGTGGAGACCTAAATAAAGCTGGCAGGGCTACACGGGTGAGAAAGAAAGTTGAAAAGACAAATGTGGGGGCGTAGTGAACTCTGCCATCGCTCTGACTCAGCACACCGAGACTCCCACAGCATATGAGTGAGTATGTGTGCACCGTATCTGACAGCGAGAGACCCAGAGTCCAACATCTGCCAGCACGAGCATCACTCACCCGCATGTTAAAACACTTTCAGTGTCAGCACGGAGGAAGACAGATGGAGGAAGGGCACATAGGAGAAGTGTGGCTACTCTATGCTGCTGACCGAGTAAAAATATACACCTCATTGGACACTGATACGGTACTAATCCAAACGTTCAACAATTGTTAGCACCTCTGCTGAAAATCCAACACTGAACTCTTTATAAAACTAATTTAAATTAATGTGCAGTTCTGTTCAGTTCATGTGTCAGAACACAGGCCTCTTTCTTGTAGGTGTATTAGGGGGACACATGTGGAACTGGATCTACAATAAATGTAATCCTAAATATAATGATGTTATTGTTTCAAATGTTCCTCCATTTCAATTACGGTACCATTAGTCAGATTTGTTCATGTACCTTGTCTGAAAGCTCGTTTTCCACGTCCTTCTTGATCCTGCGCAGCATAAAGGGCTTGAGGATCATGTGCAGCCTGGAAAGTTGGTCTAAAACACAAACATGACAATACACAAACTGTTACTCGCACCAATGAGCCAGGACACAAAGTCAGCGCTGGCATTGGATTTGTAGAATGTTTGTACAAAATGAGACATGGAAAACATTTGGGTTTGAGGTGTGGAAAGCAAGAAAAACATGACGGAGAGGACATGCGCAGCCAACAGGAACAACTCTTTCTCAGAAGTAAAACTCACTCTCATCGATCGCCGACTTGTTTTCAGCGTGACTCTCGATGTCCTTGGAGAACCACTCATTGAACTCTTCGTGGGAATCAAACAGCGTGGGCATGATGAAATGCAGCAGAGCCCACAGCTGAGAGACAGCAATAACATACGGTCGTCAACAGTTAACACCAAGTTACGCACACACATAACAAACACACAAATCACTCACCTCAGCCATTGTGTTCTGAATGGGAGTCCCAGTGAGCAGGAGTCTGTTTCGACACTGGAACTGCAGTAGGATTTTCCACCGAACGCTAAAAACATAAATTTAATGATGCATTGTTGTTACAATCAGGCCAAAGTTCCAATCATTTGTTTTGATGTGAACCTAACTGGTGTCCTGTGATTTTAAACATATTAGATTTTCGCTTCTAAAACTTCAAACGAAAGCTTAAGTCAGCACTTCTGAGTAAATGTTGCTTAGCTGTGTCTGAAAGCACTGCCAGGCATCTGACAGAAAGCATTAGGTAAGAAAAGACAACACCCATTCTGTTTTGGGGGGGTGGGCTGCTCATTTGATCCAAGATCATTTGAAGCTTTGATTTAAACTTCAAAGTATTTTTGTTCCGCTAACGCTTTTTACCTCGAACTACTTTTTAGTGCTTGAGCCTCATCCAGGACCATGTACTGCCACTTGACTCTCTGGAAGTATTTGACATCCTGGACCACCAGCTGGTAGCTTGTGATAACCACATGGAATGGCGCGTTTTGAGTGTAGAGGGTTTTCTGCACAAACATACACAAATGGACGGAAAGACCATTAGCTGCTGAAAGATAAGTAGGAGAGCCTAAATCTAAATTATCAAACTTTACTTTGCAATGAATCTTTCACTCACCTGGCTCCAGAATTTCCGAATAACTTTACGATCATGAGGGTTTCCCCAATATGGCAACACCTGGTGGGTGGGGAAAAAAACAGCTTGGGTAAAATGACAAATTGTGCATCTATGTATCCCGAAAGATCTGGGATTTTTGAAACTACATTCTTCTAAACCACTGAACGATGTTACGGAAACAGAGCGACACAGATGGTCCCAGAGGGAACACTCAGACGCGACTTTCACATGTGAATCACTGCATCACTTGTTGAGTTGTTGATGGTAAAAAGTTACAGTGTTAATGCAAAAAAGACTTGCACATCATTACATCACTCATCACACCATGGACCTCCATTGTTTTCAATCAGTCTTGCTTTCAGTGTTCAGGAAGGCTATCGTTAAACCAACTAATGGAGTCTTTTAACACTTCATTAGGGAATAAAAGCTGGAATTGATTTACTTTCAATCTGCAAACAATTGAGCATAGTTCTGTCTGTGTGCACGGCTGACATATTGATGTGTCTCATGAATCTTCTGAAGGCAAAAAGAATAAAGAGAATGCATCAACATTATAAGCTCAGTATCAAAGTGATGGATATGCCCTAATACAACAGTACCCCCTACTGGACAGCTCAATCCTTTTTTTAAAAAAAAAAGTGACAAAGTTGGGGGCAGTGACATTAGAACAATTCTCAAGATATTATAAATACAAGAATTTATCACCTTAAATTTGGGCACAAAGCGGGTGAACTCCTGATGCCAATTGTTGAGTGTGGATGCAGGAGAAATGATCAGGAATGGACCCCAGATGTTGTCTCTCTGAAGAAAAAAACACAGTCAGCTAAAACAGCAGGTGGTCTTTGAATGTGGCCTGTGTGCGCACTGCAGCATCCAGTGACAGGAAACCCTGGAACACGGCATGCATCTTCCTGTCAGCAACAGTCTGATGCTGAAAGGCTCACGTTTCCACTGAATTCTGCTCCCCCCACGCCCCTGCCTTTGGAATATGGGAACCAAGAGATCTAAAGAGCGGATAAATCAGCTATTCACAACAATGAAATAAATCATTCAGGCCTTTCAGTAAAATGCTCCGGCACCTGCAGGAGACTCAGCCAGAGGATGCAGGTGCATGGACAAAATTGATGTCAGCAGTAACAGCTAGGACAATTGAAAATTTGACAGAAGTCTTTGGAGGTTTGTGGGGTATGAACCTCTGTGGGCTGATGTTCTCTCTCACCTCTGCTAAATGTGCCAAAAGGGCGATACTCTGAACTGTCTTTCCCAGTCCCATCTCATCGGCTAGGATACCATTGATTCCCTGTAATGATAGATAGATAAGAAACATAGAACACAAATTCACACTCTGTAAATTATAGGTTGTTCTCACTTCTTTCTTCATGATAAGCAATGATAAACTAATAATAGTAACAATAATAATGAAACAGTAATCTAGCTGACATTACCTGCTCATAGAGGTTAGCCAGCCAGTTCATGCCTTTGAGCTGGTAACCCTTGAGTTTTCCATTAAAGATAGTGGGCTGAGGAATGTCTTCTCCAGCGTTGATGGATGGGTTGGAGAGGCTGTAGCTCTCTCCAAACCCAGAGCCGAGGCCAGAGGACAAGCCACCAGCGGCATGCAGGGACGCAAAGCGGCTATCTTTAGCCTCCTCGTCAAACATTCGTGTCTACAGGGAGGAATTTCATTAAATCATTAAAGTATTTTTGAATATCATACATATGATTTGTGTGTGCATTTATATATAAAGAGTGAGTTTTGCTCTTACTTTCTCTTGATGAATCTGGTAGGCCTCTTTGGCATTCCTCAGGGCCTGGGACTTGTAGTATTCACTATCTAAAATCAAATTCAGTCACGTTTAAAATTGTATTATAGTATAACTTCACCACTGTTCTGTACACAGAACCATAAACATTACCATATTCCTCCTGCCCCACATTGACCATGACGCCTCCTCCAATGTCTATCTGTCTCTGTGCCGCAGTGTCATCCAGCTTTCTAAGTATTTCCTCCTGGGCGGTGTCACCTCCCGGACCTCCCACACTGGCTTTACCACTCATGAAATGAGCATAAAGCTCTGTCTGGGTGATGAGGAAGTTTAGTTTGCGTTGCTGACGTTTGGCCTGCCGGACAGAGAAAAATAGATCACTATTCTGGTTTTCAAATGATTGTATTATCTGTTTTACATTTTAATGTTCACATTTGTAACAGATTTTTCCTCAAGAGGGATTTCTCCTCCACCTACCTCTCTCATCTCCTCGTCTAGTTTGCGTTGCTCCAGGGCCTCCTTTTCTGCCCTCTTCCTGTGCTCCTTCTCTACTTTTTCATATTTCTTCCAGTAAAGCATCATCTCCTTGGTGAGGCGTCGAGCCCGGGGTAATGTCTCCTTACAGTTCTTCTGAGCCTGGATGGCGGCACGTCGTACTTCTCGCATGCACTGATGAGCCAGCTGGCACAGGCATAACAGAGGATGAATGTTATAATTAAAAATGTGCCTCAAAAACTCATTAAAAGAAATTTCTAATCAACAGAAACACAGAACAAACCTTTTTGGCATTGGTTAGCACCAGATTCTTTGCAGAGGTTTTTTGTTTAAAAGACTGCAAAATGTCAAAATGTCATATAATTAATAAACTGTAAATAAATGATATTTTTAGATTTGTCTGCATTAACATCAGGCCTACTCACTTTAGGAATCTCCTTTTTGGCGATGGTGAGCCAAACTTTACGTCGTCGTGCATTCAGCTGCTCAACGGTTAGATGTTTCTTTTTCACTAAGGGCAGTGGTGCATCATGGGAAAACCTGGCAAAAACCTTATTGGTGTAAGAAAGTCCCTCTTCTGTAAAGTCTCCCTCGCCACGTTTTTTCTTCTTCTTCACCTTTTTCAGTTTGGCTAAAAAAATTAATAAAAGCATAAATCGTAAATATTTTTTTTTATTTTTCCTGTCATGTAAAAACATCTCCAGGTCTTTTTAGTTCCTTTTTTACCCTTGAATTTCTTCTCATCTTTAATTTTCTTCTTCTTTGGGCCCAGCAGTTGGCGCTGTTGCTCATAGAAGGGGTCGTGTGTGGACAAGAGTCCAGTGCTGTAGTACTGGTACTGGTGGAGCTGTGAGACACAGAGCCACATTTTAAAAGTGTTAGTGATTTTCTTTTCTTTTCTTTTTTATTATTCTTTTGACTGTATTTACAAATATGTGTACCTCATGATCTGAGTGGAACTTGCTCTGATGCTGCCTGGTGAAGCGATGCAGCCTGAGCATGTCATGTAGCTCCTCCCGAGACAAGGCAAAATCTGAGTCATCAGAGTCTGTGTCTGAGCCGGTGGTGTCATCGGTCAACAGAATACTCTACAGGATTAAAACAAGGACAGTGGTTACACATCAAAAATAAGACAAGGAACCAGGGGGAAAAACATAGTCATCGTTATCAAGATACCAAAACAGAACACTACAAATGTAATACTCACACTGTCTTTTAATTTACTTCATACAAACAAATATGACTAGAGGTCATACAATACCTTCAGCCATTTCCTGTTTTTCTTCAGCTTGGAGAAATTGTAGAGACTTGCTTTATCTGCCTTTTGGTCTGTAGAGTAAAGAAACATAAAATAATCATATATAACATTTACAACCTAATGATGACAGATATTGCATAGACAATATATCATGATAGAGTAAAAAAAAGTGCAGATATACGATAGTAGACCCAAGTCTTATCCCAAGAGTTATTAGTGCTACTGTAGTTAGCTTAAATATTCTCTTAAGACAACACATGATTAAGATTTCTCATTTACTTGCAATAAACATTATAACACATTTCATTATTTTAAAGACAGATTGAGCATATTTAGTTTGGAAATTCTTCCCTTGATAACTATTTTTATAAATAATAAACTAATTAGACTTTTAAGAAAAAACAAGGGTGCTTAAGAACTAATCCACACTACTGAAATTGCATAATAATATTTAAAAAACATTCTTAAGTGATTACTGATGGGTCATACCTTTACCTTGAAGGATTCCATTAAGAGGCTTGTTCTCTGCCAATTCTTCTCCCTGTTCACAAAACTCACTTTTCACTGTCAGTGGATGTGGTGTTGAGTGGTCCAGAGATAGTTCAGTACCCAGTGCACCATCACTGTCATCACTGTCGTCACTGAAACAGCAAAAATGTGTAGTTGTAAAATTATCATTTCCATTCAAGCCAAATATAATAAAGACGTGTTTTTCTTAGTAATTTACAAAATACAAACAAGTTAGTATTTTATGATGGCTAACATTATATCTAATAATATTAGGATTTACACCCACACTCACTCACTCCCTGTACCTGGTTATGTCTTTGTTAAAGATGTTTGCAGTGTGACGCAAGAAACTGTCCAACCTCAGGGATCTTTCTAAGCGTTGCAGGTAGAGGGGTTTGGCCAGTCCTGAGGTACCAGTTCCACCAATCTCAGGACGGCCACTCTGCCCTGATGCCATGACACACAGACGCCTCTGCCCAGCAGGGCAGCAACTTTTACTAAGGAGAGAAAAGTGGAGAGGAGTGGTATTATGTTCAGAATTTTCAGGTACATTTAATTAACCTGAGAAAATGTATAATTGTTCATAATGGCTCAATCAGCTTAGAACAAAATGTTAATATTCTATTTTGTTTTCACTAATATCACTAATATCTCAATTAATTGATCAACCATATATTCTAGATTACTGGCATTACAATTCTGTTCCTACCTTGTTAGTAAATGAAGTCATTGCACTTGGGTCAAAGAATCAATTCAAAGGTGGAAAGCCCTACGGGAAAAATATAACAGTCACAGATAAAGTATTGAAAATGAATAAACACACTGAAAAATAATTTTCCCATTATGTCTTGTTCAATCTGATCATTGTAACACACCAAACACTAACACAATACGTGATACATGACTGTAGTATTTACAGATTAGGCGTATTGGTTTATTTAGAAAAGGCCAAAATAAAATAAAAAACGTGTGTGAAAATGAATAAACACACTGAAAAATAAAAAATTTGTCAGACTGAATGTTTGTTTTCTTTATTTTAAAGTGTTGTGTCAGTAATTCAAATGTGTTTATAAATGATTTATTTCCTTGTGTAATAATGACCTATAAAGCAAAATCTTCAAAAGCAAGAGCTTCATCAAAGCAAACAAAAATGCTCACTTTTATTCACTTTCAAAGATTATTTTATTTCTAAAAAAGCAAGTAGTGTTAGTGCATTAATTTGTTGATCAAACTTATCTAATCACTGCATGTAATTAACTGGTCATTAAAACATGTTGGTTAGTTACGCTGTAAGCAGCCTGTGGAATAAGTTGGCTAATGTTGACCTTTTGAGTGTTTTGTTTTTAGTTAACCATTCATAAAACACATGTTGAACAGAGTTTAGTTTATATTTGGTACACTATATTGAAATATAATAATTTGGTAGTGCACTTGAACCACTATTTACTAGGCAAAAAGGTCTTTCAGGGTTTTTATTGATCAAGTAGACATTTAATACATTCAACACTTTAAAAACAGTTTGGGCAGGTTTCTTCAGTCACACAATCTTCTCTTTTAACTACATTATTATTGATTTGTGTATGTGTATATACAGGTTGGCTGGTGGAGCCTTTTATCCTATAATTTTCATGTGACAATGAACACATTTTATTGTTTTGGTCTATCTCAGATGAGCTTACATCCAGAGAATTAATGCACCGGCACAAAATTAACGAGTATCTTCGTCTTTGCAAACCTTCAGGAGGTAGTTCTGTTTTATTTAATAAATTTAATACTATTGCTGCTTCTACTGAAAATGCCATTAATATTTAGCAGCATTTTTAGCTCTAGCATTTACAGATTGACTCGACTGTAATTATTTTTTGCTGCATTGTTTGGCACAGTGGTTACATTCTTATTTACCAACAAATTGTCTTTAGATATGCTTTATTTATATTTAATCTAGATACCTAAATGATAACGTGTTGCTCCAATAAAGTGTCTTTCCCATGTTTTGCATGTGTTACAGGACAGCTCCTGCATCTGTTTTCAGATTAAAGCTATGTTTTCAAGTCTTTTGTCTATTTGAACAAAAATAAAGTAAACTGGCAAAGTACATGTTGAGTATTTTTTATTGCTTTTGGAGATGTACAAACTTTTATGAAATATGAATTGGAATGCAAGCTTAATTAAAATTATGCGCTGATTAGTGTAATTTTTACATTACAATTTCATTCACTAACTTAGACCGACACGCTTTTTGGAAATATGCATTCGTATTTAAATCACATTTTTATATTTACTAAAATGCTATATCAGTTATGTGCCATTTCAACATTTACGTGCTACCAATAGAGATGTTTTAAGCAACAAACTGAGGAGCTAAGCTACAAAAAGAAATTCGGAAATGCAGTTTGCCAGCGCTAGCTTACCATGAGTAGTGCATGTTTGGTAACGGCTGCTAACAGCCGTTAGCTACTTTTAGCACAAGCTACACTCCCTGCGATAAATAGGGTCAAGGTGATGATATGCACATGCAGACATACTATACGTAAAGCACGTTACGATTTCAACGACTGTTTATACTGAAGTGTGTTTTCAGCTCCTTTCACATAAAACTACATATTTACTGTTGTATCCTTATAGATCTGCAGCGTTTGATCGATAACATTAGCCTATGAAATACTGATGCATTTACCTAATTTACACTATCTCTCACACTATTAATATGAGGTATGCAAATTGCCTCTGTCTCTTTAAGGCCAACACCTCAATTTTCAAACAATGTGTTAAGAAAAGTTGATGGTTTAATTGACATTTTGAGATAGTTGCGTCACGGGAGTAGCCAGGCCTGCCACCCGCACCTCTCGTATCTTTGATGCGGACACAAGCTGAACGAGAGATCCCTATGTTCTAAATCTTTCTTCCTCCCGGCCATCTTTCCCCTATGCTCCTTCGCCATAACAACCACCTCCGTGTCTCTCACCTCGGCCCCGTGTCCCCCTTTTCGCGTCTCACGTCGTTGCTGGCGACTCTCGGTTCACAGACTCCAAAATGGCGGGTTGAGGCAACGAGCGAGTCTGTGAGCTTTGAGTCGACAGCAACAGCGGAGAGGCGGCCACTTTCTGTTACTGAGAGAGAGGAGACACGACGCCATGGCGAGGATACAGCAAGGAGCAGGCGTTTTAATGGATCACAGAGAGCAGAGGCTCGCGTTTTGACAATGCTGATGACCCTTTAAATGCCATGGATCGACACGGTCTATTTTGGAGAATTAACCATCTCCATGTTTACAATTTATAACAATTGGTAGGTTAAACTATACAAAATAACAACGTATCGATAATTTCCCTGTGTCGATTATCTCTGTCTGCCCATTTCGAAGATTACCGAGCTACGCCTGACGTCACGAGTAGGAAACTCCGTTTAAGGCAAAACCTGACCTTGTGGAGTTTCTTTCTGTGAAATTTCAACATTTAAATTAAATTATATTTTTATGATTGATTCTGTAGAAAAGCTCGTTGAGAATTTAATTAGATGTAAACAGACCCTTTAAAATATATTATTCAGTAGTGACTGCTTCTAATCTTCTTACCGAACTGTAAAGCATGTTAGTTTTTTTTTTATTTTGAAGTGATCTAATACCATTTTACAACACTAATAAACGCTAATAAGATTATTATTGGTCAAATACATGATGTCTTAATAAGCCAAACAAGGGTAGCTGAAGCAGTTATTCCATATATAGTGCATTAAAATCCAAAATCAATTAAACATTACCTTTATTGAGCTCTTCAGGCACATAAATGTACTTTACAGACCTAACACTGATTTAAATCATTGATTCATGCAGATCACAGCTGACTGCTGATGGTCCCACACAAAGTGCAAAGGTCTCAAAGTTTGCAACAAAAAAATGGTTTGTATTTAGTATTAGGCAATTGAAGCAGGCACAGTTTCACCAGTAAGCATTTCAACAAAAGGTCAGTCCAGTGGGCTGATATGAAGGAGATACTTCATAACCAGCTTGATTTCTCCTCCTCACATTTCTGTGGATCAATGAAAGGCTTGTCAATGGATTTGATCATATGTTCTCCACAGTACACACATTCAGACGCAATGATGTCGTCAATGTCTGATTTTATCTGATCACGACTTGTGCCTGCATTGCCCTTTCCCAGACTGGCAGTGTCACCCTCATCCTTCGGCAATGGGCGATGGCGTGACTTGGAGGATTGTGTAGTTGCAGCCAGCTTCTTCTGCAGATCCTCTAGACGACTTTGCTTGTAAGCTGACAAATGAGGTGTTACCTCCTAAAGAAAATAATACATTAGTACATCTGTTATTATAAGTGTTTTAATTTGTTTAAAATGCCAAACAATTTTCTATAAAATAAATAAAATACCTGGAACAGACAGTCATAGTGGAACATGTGTCCACATAGAAATAGATAGAAGGGCCTGTTGAGCAATGGGAAGTCACAAGAAGCACACTTTTCTTGGGAATCCACCACTCCATATTTGTTCCTCATTTCCTGAATGTCTTCTCTGATTTTTTTGGCACTTTCAGTAGCCTCCTCCATTTCCTGCTTAAGTTCCTCGATGTGCTGGTTGTACTCCTTCAGGGAGCTGCAGATGGCCTCCTGAGACACACAGAGTAAAATGAGACATGGTATATTTCACTTAAACTAAAGGTAACATGTACCAGTTACAACTATGGGAAACACAGCTATTGTATCATTATGATCACACACAATGATTAATACTAACCCTTAGACTTTATAGGACATTGTGTCATATTGCATAGCGATTGTAAGGATATTTTAAGCACATCTTGGAGTGAAAACATAGTCTAAATATCTATTAATACTGCAGCTTCATTCACTTTCTTACTACTAGGCTGCACTTTACCAAATGGAAAACTCAGCCAGATTGAACCAAATTGTGTCATTTATTACTGACTAAGAACATTGCTGGAATTACATTGCTGGGTTTCTTCTTTGCAACAAACCTTAAAATGGTCAATGGTGACAAAGTCTGGGAAAAATGGCAAGATATCTTCAATCTTCAGCAGGTCGCAACTAGAAAG
The DNA here is from genome assembly GCF_000523025.1 of Cynoglossus semilaevis. NCBI lineage: Eukaryota > Metazoa > Chordata > Actinopteri > Pleuronectiformes > Cynoglossidae > Cynoglossus > Cynoglossus semilaevis. The sequence goes on along the minus strand of NC_024313.1, from coordinate 3,873,597 downwards.
ACAGTTCATGGCTTTTTTCACATCTTTTTCCTCTTGCACAACGTGCTGGGCAATTTTTAGCCAAAGCTTCTTCCTAAGTTCCTCGTCGTCTTCAGGGAGATCGGCACACGACTTGGCTAAGTCTACATCTACCTGCAGGGAATACAAGTTAGAATTAAATCAAGTGCTAAAGGTAGCATTTTAATATACAGATGAAAAAACATTTTATAATTTTAAAATTCATATATATACCTGATCATTTATTGAAATGAAACAAAGACAGAAAAACATATATCACTTACTTTTAAAGCCAGATCCACTGCTTCTTCATATAGTTCCATTATCCTATAAACCAAGACACAAGCCCGGAGGTAGCCATGTTCTGCGCACAACCTGAGGGCATACTTCAGGTCATAGCGTATCTCTGAAGCATGTGTGCCCGCCTGCTTTAAATAAGACAGTAGAGAGTCTGGCTTATACTTTGCGTAAAGCGACAGCAGGTAGTTATGGATCGCCTCCTCTGTTACCATGAGTTCGTAAACACAGAACTCCATGTAACGGATCGTTTCACTGATCTGCTGAGTGCTGCCCATCTGGCTATAATTCATCAGAGCTGGGATGAGCTTTTTTGGGTCCAACTTTTTTCCCATCTGAATCCAGGCATCAACCACTTTCTTGGGAATATGCTGCATGAGGACAGGTGAGAACTTGTAAAAAAGCTTTTCCTCACAGTGCTTGGAAAGAACGTCCAGGGCAGAGCTAAAGTCGTCATGTTGGCAGTGATGGGATATCACTCTCTCATAATCCTGCATGACAACAGAGAAGTAAACCATGTCCTCCACATTGCCATGACTGGCCAGCAGATCATAGATGGTGCTGCGGTTGTTGAACAGGCACTCCTTGTATTTAGAGCTGCTGAGGAAGTGACGGAACTCGTCACGGATTTCCTGAAAGATAATAGTGTTACCATCACTCTCCAGCTGGCCAAGTCGGTTCAGGTAGAGCTCGGTTAGCCAGGTCACTAGCAAGGTTATCTGTGTTTTCTCACTCTGTTTCAAATTATTCAGCTTCTTTAGCAAGAATTCCTTCAATGCATCCTCCTGTTTGGCCTCAATAAACTTAAGTGCTATCTCTTCAAAATAGTTCTGTGTCAGTGCATAGCACTTGGCGCTCTCCAGGTAGCGCTTATTCTGAAAGCAGTGCTCAGCCTCCTTGGCCAGTACCATGTCCATGCACTCAGGCCTGTCACGGCAGTACTCCTTCGCCAGATCAAACTTATTCATGCTCATGTACATCTGCCACACATCTCTGGCCTCACGCTGGATGTGGTACCGGAAGACTGCCCGCTCTGTGTAGATCCATATCAACCCACCAACAGGGTCCTTGTTCATCCTCTTGAGAGGCCCATATTTATCTGGGAACACATCCTCATAAACAACCTGACCATTTAAGGTGCAGATTGCTTTCACCCGGTCATGAAGCAATAATAGGAAATGGAACTGCGTCAGCACAATGGAGATGGGCTTGTTGAGACTGATGTCAATGTCTGGAGTGTACTCCCACACCTATTTGATAGGGAAGCACACAATTACAAAGAAAATAAAAAATAAAATATGACAGACACAAGTGGGATGAGTGCATGTTTGGCCACACACAACTATAAACATTTACCTGCACATCGCTGAGAAGAGAATCTGGCCTCACGTAATCCAGCTGACCATAAAGAACACCATTACCCATCATCCACGCAAATGCCTTTGGGGACGTCCGTAACTTTGAGGTGTAGAACGTAATCTCACTGTAGCCCATATTGGCAGGGAACTCCTGAAAACTTGGCAGCAGGTCCTGGTTCTGGTTGAAGATGGAGCTGAAGCCTTGCTGCTCTGACCCCTCAGCCACCTTACCGACAAACTGAAAAAGGCGTTTGCGAGTAGTGGCTATGATGAAATACTTGTTTTCCAAGCCACGTTCAATCTCCAGACAGCAGACAGGCGCTGGTTTACCATCCTCTTCCAAGAAGTGGACCTGTATTGTATTATTTAGCACAAAAGACATGGATCAATGCCTTTAGCTTTACCTACTGAAATGTTCCAAATACTTATATACAAATATAATTCTAATGTTTATATCATCATGTCCGACAGTCTCTGACCTGTCTGAAGTACTGGTCAGGATTGGTGTTGAAAAGGCTGCCTTCATTTGCAGAGATCTCAGCTTCAAAGATGATCCCTTGGCTTGTGCCAACTAGGATAGGCCCAGTGCTGGACTCATTGCCGAGCAGCTTGTTCCAGCCAACACTCTCAATGAGGTGTCCTCTCCACCGGGACAGACTACGTGCCTTTTGGGTGTTTCTGTTAAGGTACAGACACTCACTGGTGCTTAGGCTGATCAGCACATGAGAACCTGCAGTGATAATGTATGAAAAGGAAAAAGGACTTAGTGGTTATAATATAACAGATACTCACCAGATTATCATAGATGATGCAGTAGGCCTTATAAAATCATCTTCTTTTTTAAAAAAATGCAATGAAATGACTAATATATTTTAGTTTTTCTCTCACCTGTGGGATCTAGGAACAATTTGTAAACTCTGCTGTCGTCTTTCCTTCCTAATTCAATCTGATTAGGTTGTTCAGGTTTGGCCAAGTCAATCCTGCGTAAAACACACATAAATATGTCAGTACAAAGAACCATAATTATTTTATCAGGAATGTGAATACACAACAGAAAACAAACAAAACAGCACTGCTTATTTTAAGGGGGGAAGCATCGGGTTAATCCAATCACTGTAGTTTTGGTCATTAGAGCAGTGTTCTAATAGTGAACGACTTGCCTTAGCAGGGTGTCCTTTCCCAAACTCATGCATAGCTGACTGTTGCAGACTGCGAGATGGTTGATCTTCTCTGGAGGAGTGAAGTCGATCCTCTGCTTATTGAATATCGGTTTCTCTTCCTCGAGTCTCACATTTACAAAGCCTTGCATAAAGAAACGTACTTCAGTCAGGAAAACTCTTAAAGATAAATCGATTAAATGAGGTTTTACTGTACATATTGCACCAATCACACAATTACAGTACGGGAGGAAAAGGGCAACATACCCGAATGTGCTATACCGATGTTGGTGCTCGACAAGCGGCTATGATGCTGCGCACTTTGCCTAGAATTTTGTGAGTCTTCGTACTCGTCGAGAATTGAAGCCATGTTTAATATCGCTTAGTGAACCGTGTTTCTGCTGTGACAGATAAACAAAACCTCAAGTAAAATAGGCCCGTGATACGTCAATTCAAATACGACATAGCTAAATGAGTGAGCGAGTTTACAGTCTGCTAAAGATTTCTTCCGTCCAGTGAAGTAGCCTTTTTTCTTGTTACACCCAGAATATATATTTGCTGTACTCCCCACTACCAGTTAGAATTGAAGAAGCCTCTTGGATGAGACGTGAAACGCATGCAGGGTGTCCTGTCGGCTGTCGATTATTAAAACTGTTGCTGAAAAACAAATAGACGAAATAACACATGTTATTGTTGTAACAACGACTAGCTTAGCTTCCGACTAAGGAAAACAGGGTAGGTGCGCATAATCATGTGACACATGATGGAATCATGTGACCACGTATACTGTAGTGCTTCACTTTGGCTCTGGGGGGCAGAGTTTTACAACTTTTTTCAAAGGTCTTATAATTCTGCAGTAACTTCCTATGTGGGCGTGTCTATGCAAATCAACCTGCGTGATCTCCTCCGCCCTTCACATGTCTCCAGTCAGTCTCAGTGAGACAGCCAGTAAACCTTAAGGAATGAGAGAGAGGCTGCAGGTCGCAGCTGACTCTCACTGTTGAGTTCCTTCATAGTTTACTACAGACAAACTGCAGGAGGAAAAGAGAAAAGGGACGGCAGTCTGAAGGTTAATGTGCGGCCCGACATGCCACCTCACATGGATTACTTCTACCACGAGTCCCGAGTCCCATCTGCCTGCGGGCTGACCCGGGAGGATGAGCTGGAGCCCGGCGTCATCAGCTGTATGCTGGTCGGAGATGGAGCTGTCGGGAAGACCAGCATGATCGTCAGCTACACCTCCAATGGTTACCCTACAGAGTATAAACAGACGGGATTTGATGTATTCTCTGGTAAGACCTTTATATTATTTTTATTTATATAAAATTTCAGGTGTCAGGGTTGCAGTGTGATATCAACAGTTTATTTCTATTTACAATGGTCAAATACTTGTCTTCTTAACTCTGTATGGCTACAATCACTTTAAAATCACATTTTATTCATGTTTTGTTGTTACTACTTACAGAATAATCATGATAATATTATTGCAGAGGCTGTCATTGCCAACAACCAAATTAATAAATATCGATGTATATTGTAAATGTGATTCTAAAGGTATTTGTAAATTGTTTAAATAAAAGATACAGCAAAACCCGTTGTTACCAAATCGTTAACGTGTCTGGTTTCTAACAGGTCAGGTCCAAGTGGAAGGATCTCCGGTCAAAGTTCAGCTGCTGGACACTGCTGGACAGGTAAAACTGTTTTACATGTCAGCAAAAAAACACCCTGAGATTTAGAGTTCAAACTGTTTTTGTTTGAAAAGAAGGAAGCAGTAAATCAGCATTTCAGATGTCAAAAGTCATCAAACACCCATGATAAAAATGCACTGCTAAGTTCTTCCCGGTTCTTATTTGTAATCTTAAGTCTGATGTTACGTCTTGTTGCTACATTTTTTGCTTGATCTTATATGAAGCACTTGTCATAGGGGTTACGTACTGTGCCATCATGTGTCATCTCGTTTCCGTATTCAAATTGTGACTCAGCAATTTGGTTTCACCATTTTTTGAATGAATGTTCTCCTCCTGACTATGTAATGAGTCAGATACTAATCTCTGACTACATCTTGCTGTAGCTTGTGTGATACTAATTTGATTTCTTTCTGACTTTGTGCTTCTTTAAGGAGGAGTTTGATGAATTCAGGGCTCTGTCCTACGCCCATGCGGATGTTTTCCTCCTGTGTTTCAGCATGGTCAACCCCTCATCATTTCACAACGTTACTAAAAAGTGGGTTCCAGATATCCGGGCTCACAATCCCTCCTCACCTATCATCCTTGTTGGGACACAGTCGGACCTTCTGTTGGACGTGAACGTCCTCATAAACCTGGACAAATCAAACGTCAAGCCAATTCCGAGTTCTCGGGCCAGGAGCATGGCTGACAAGATCAGGGCCACGGACTACATTGAGTGTTCGTCACTCACACAAAAGAACTTAAAGGAGGCATTTGATTCGGCCATCTTTGCTGCCATTAAGAACAAAGCCCGAAAGACAAAGAAGAGGAGGTTTTCCGACAGGCGCACCAAGGCGTTCTCAAGGTGCAGCTGGAAGAAGTTCTTCTGCTTCATCTGAGCTCCATTAATTGTTAACCCTGTGGGTTATGGACAAATGATGAACTTTTTAAGTTCTTACTTTCACTTAATGCTGCAGGTCCCATTTGTGGTACTTTTTCATCTTTCTCCTGAGTATTTGGCTTTTATTCAACTCTGGATGCTAACTGGTGCAAGTGATACAAAAGATGGGCGCAGTGAGGCTTTAAGCAGAAACGATTATGAGTCTTGATCAACCTGGACATTTGAAACACACTTCTTCCTTTATGGCTAAAATTTATCCGAAGAAACTGAATATATATAGTTGTTATAGTGTGTATGTGCATGTGAATGTGCACATTCAGTAAAACAGAGTTAAATAGGTGCTGATGGTTAAGCTTTGAACGTGAGTAATGACATTGAACTCAAGAGAATCAAAGAACAAGATCAGACCATCATGTAAATGTGGCAAATTTGCATGGTGAGCTTTGTCACCAACTGCTGCCTTGAACTGTAGGTGAGAGAAAGACTGAAAGGAAGAGAGCGTCAGAGCCATGTTTGAGTAGATGGGCG
>NC_024313.1:3715414-3867658 GCF_000523025.1 Cynoglossus semilaevis | reverse complement strand
ACCAGCTTATTTATATGCAGCAGTATCTGCAACGTCAGGCTGCATAGTGAGGTGCCACATTCTTACCTGTGTGTGGCAAAGCTCCCCTGGCTGGTTCTGGCTGGTGAATTTCTGACCTTATTGTTTATCATATGACAATCTTATCACCAGAATATCTGGACCAGAATTTTTCATCAAATCTTTGAAGAATTTTCTATTAACACCCCCCCCCCCCCCCCCCCACCAGCATCACAGGAGGATGTTTTTGATTTAAAAAAATAAATACTGTATTTCCTTTGTGTGATTGTCCTGACGGCACAGGAATTCATTTGAAAGTCACCATGTCTGATATGCAGGGTTGCATGGCAGCAGTAACCTATGGCTTTTGTTCCTGACTCCCATCAATCTGCATCTGTAAGAGTGAGCACGGCAGGAGTCTTGACATCCACCCTGCAGATCCTCCCACCACCTCCATCGGCTTACACCCCCCTCCTTTGTTTATATTTTCAATACACTCCTTATCTCCTGAATAGCCCAGTGTGTACAGAGGTAAATGATGCTAAACAGCCTCTGGGTGAGTGCCATTGTAAGTGCACTTTTTTAAAGAAAAAGAAAAGCATTGGGCCGTCAAAAAATGTGCAGAACACTATTATATTTTATGAAATGATACCAGGTGTATGTCAAAGTTCACTGTGTCACGAGGCTCAAATATGCTTCCTATGGAAGTTAATTTGATGTATATGTTATTCTGTTTGTTAAAACAGTTTATATGGTTATACAAATATATAAGGACACAAGGTGGATTTTTTTTAAATGCATCTGTTTACAACATCAAGCCTGTTTTGTTTTCATTTCCCTTTCTCTGACTTGTGTCTTTTTTACATATCAGAAAAAAATGCAATGCAAATAAATGAAGTGCGAATCAGAGAGTCATTGTCATGCGTATTTTTGGAACTGACTTTCGCCAGCATCGGTGCAACTTATGTTTGATAGTAGCAACTGCTTTAAATTCATGGCAAAGAGGTTTCTTTAAACATTTAAAAAAAAGAAACATTTTAATTAAAACGCAGTAATCACAGTTCACTACAGGAGGGCCGAGTAATCCTGATCATCACACCAGGTACTTTTCCTTACCCGACTCCTCTTCCAAGGATATGATAACTACCCTCAGGCCTCCAGCTGTGTGTGGGTTGACCAATGCTAATGCAATCCACATGACAGCTGACAGGGTCTGGCAGTGCCACACTGTGACTGATTGCTGTGTCTGGTAGTGACTTCTTTGAAAGAACTCAAAACAATCACAGATGAGTTAAACTCTTAATTCCGTGCTTTGAATCAACAGCTGCTTTGCGCTATACTTGCTTCTTCAACATCAAAAACCAAGAACATCAAACTGCAGTGAATGTGGCAGGGGGGACTATAAAACTATTGTTGGAGTTACAGATCTGGACCGCATTTGTTCTGGTGAAGTTGGATGAGTCACAGAGGAGTGAGAGACTTAAAAAACACAACACAATACGTGAGCAATGTGTTTACCGTCAGTTGCCGTGCTGTCCGTCATGCAGTCATGTGTCAGAGCTCTGGTTGTAGGCTTTTGTCAGTGAGCTGAAGGGGACTTCTTTGGTTTAAGCCTGAAAATGAGAGGAGCATGTTTTTTTTAATCAATTTAATTTTCCATTTATGAAAAAAAAAGCTCAACAAACAAAGACTAGGAAAAGTGAAATAAAAATGTAAGGCAACTAGAACAATATATTTTATATTTAGAAAATACACATTGACTGTGTTTGACAGTGACAACTGATTCTATATTTCACTCAGTTTGTTTTAACATATCTTAACATATTTATTTGAAAGACACCTTTTTATTTACTCACATTTCCTAAATAATGGAAAGAAACAATAATTATTCCTAATTCTCTACATAAGCTGAATAAAACTGATTATCTAAAAAAAAAAAAGACATGATGTTTGTGATTGTCTCGTGGCATAAGTATTACAGGAAAAATATTCCCTTTAAAACAATGGTGACTAATGGATTTCATTCCTATTTAAGGAACCAGAGTGGATGCCATTATTGTCTCATGATTGTCACGTGGAAAATATGAAGCAGTTTTCCTCACGTGTTGTTCTAAAAACTGCAGGAGGTCATTGAGTATTTTTCCCTTTTCCCCTGAAAGAAAGTACTTCAGATCTAGCAATAATTTAATCAGAATATCAGAATCAACAAGGACACATATAATCACTTGATATCTTTGATTGAAGGGAGAGAGAGAGAGAGTGTGTCTCCCATTTGCTTAAATTTTCAGAACTTTCTTGAACTACTGGTGTTTGGAACATTTTTTTTTTCATAAATATGATTGCTTGGATTTGAAACATTAGGAATATTATTCCACATCGGGGAGGCGGGAGGAGGTGGAATGGGGGGGGGCTTTGTTTCAACATTCACACATGATGTCAACAAAGACACAGGTTTTGCAGTCATAATACTCCTGTTGAGCAATCCTAAAGGCCACGGTTAGACAGGTTTTAGGTTCCCAGGAGTTCAGTGAACTGTTTCTTCTCCCTCTCCTCCTCCTTCCCCTCTCTTCTCATGGTTAGTCATCTAGTTTCTCATCTCCACACGTGGTGCCGTCCCTCCTCCCAGGATCCCCTGCACTCAGCGATTGTGTCAAGAGTAGTCAACCAGCTCTTCCTCTGGCTCCCAGCCAGTTTCACTCTTGCTGGGTTTCACTGTAGTGGAAGTTTGGCAAGGAGGCCTGGGAATCAGCAGGTGCACCGACAGGTCTGTCTGTGGAGGACGACGCTGATTGGCTCACAACTTCTGCTCCTGGGTCATCCATATTGACAGTTTAAACAGTTGTGCTCAAGGGAAAACTTGGCAGCACTTGCGGTGTGTTTGTTTTTTCACTCATTTGTGGTTGTTGGTGCTACTTCTACATTTACCAACTGACTTTTTTTGAATGTACAACTGCAGAAATGTACATGTCAGATGATGAAAAACAGAACAAAACTTTTTATATATATATATATATATATATAAACTGTCAGTTTCAGTCTCAGGCAGAGCCAATGAGAGATGTCCCAGATCCTGGCTGTGACTTTGCCCGGAGGCAACAACGAGTATTTCTGTGCCTGAATCAAATCATCGATTGTATTTGTGTAACTTAGAGCCAGGCTGTAATGCAAACAACACCCATTCATAATTAAAAGCTTTCTGTTTCATGTGAGATCCTTCACATCTGAAGGGTTCAAAAACACAACTGAGCCATTTGTAATTTTATCACACGCACTCTGTCAGTAAAATGTCAATTCCACCCTTTATCTTAATCTCCAGTCATCAGGCAGCGTGATGGCTTCATGCTGACCAACAGTGAACACACGTGATCAAAGTAGTTCAGAAAGTACACGCGGCCCTTACAGATCAGGCGGTTGAAGAGTGCTCTTAGCACTCGGGGCATGATTAGTGCATTAGCACTTCAGTCGGAGCCCATCTCACGTCTCATTATGTTGGTCCTGAGCTGATGATGTGCTGGACATGTGCGAACTCTTCACAGCTCAGGACACAGACGCGGAAGAGTTGTGTTTGACAGGGAAAACACTATTAGCTGATGTCTGAATTCACACTGAAACTGTAACACTACGGTTCATAGGTGGATGACTGAGAGTCTTCATAGATACGGTTCATTGACTTCATTACAGCGAGGGCGTTCACTGTGTTAACACATTACCTGTATTTTTAAGTCCACGACAACATCACAATTATGAAACCACAACATAAACTTCTGAGTTAGGTTAACATTAAATATGGTGTCATTTATATAGAAGCAACACCAATTACATTTTTCACTGTACATGCAGAACATAATTGTTTAAAAATACTCATTGCAATGAATTTCTGAAATGTTTTTATATATTTCCAGGAAAGGTTTTTTTATCATGTTTGTGATTATATTTTAGTTATTTATTTATCGAATTGTTTTTTATTTAACTTATAGCCATAAATTTTGATGTACAAGTTATTTTGATGTACATTTTCACTAACATTTAGCTAATGTAGTATGTCCCCAAGTCTTTGTCCCCAGTGCTATTGTTTAATTTATTTTCAATTATTTATCTGCTAACTTTTAGCTACTTTAATTTTTGTCACTATATGTTTCTTTCCTTTTGCAAGCACTATTTAGTCTGGTTTTAGCTATTTCTTCATTTCAACATTTTGACCACTATATATTTCCCAATACTGTAATTGGTAAGACAAGTGGACGTATATTACGGTGAGACGTCTCTAAGTGACTGATACATACAGTGAACACAGGTTTTGTTTATTGCGATGCCGTCACATCCAGCCCTCTGTGTCTTCAATGCTTCTGTGATGAAACACAGAGGAGCGCTGATGAAAACGTGAGTGATGGTTTACTCACCAACGGTGTCACGGTCTTATCAACACACTGTTCTCACTAAGAGAAACATTCACCAACGTATTGTCTCCAAGATGAGCAGCAAACGACTGTATTATCTCAACAGAACAGAGACTGGGAGTGATGTAGTATCAGATTGGGTCACCTTCTCAAATTCAAAGAGCAGCAGGTTTTCTACAAAAGTCTGGGTTGAAGGTCGCAGGAGTCGATACAAAGGAACAAAAAAAAATGTTATTATCTTGTTAGATGAACATTGGCTTTAAATTGAAATCATTGTTGATATGGTGACAAAAGCTTATCCACCAATCGACTCTTTGCAACCGTCTCCTATTACAGCACTTATCTGGAGAATGAAGACGTCACATGACTTTAGCTCTGTCTGGTGGGTTGTGTTGACTATTCTCCTTAACAGAAGATAACCAGGCATTTAGATGGGGAAAAAAGCATTAGCTTTTTCTTAAAGGTTTTTTATATGTTGTGTCCGACCAATAAAAACAATTCCATGCTAAGACACACTGATGGCAGATGGTATTATTTCAACAGGTGTCCTATAATAATAACTACTACACAGCTCTCAGGTGTTTCAAAAACAGCTTTGATAAGAATCAACATTATATCTTTGTCAAGTGATGACGAGAGTTATGCTTTATTATATATAATCAGGTTTTCAACCCTATTTTTTATTTCTATCCTTTTTTTCTTCAAACCTTAAGAAAATTTAAAAGAACTAAATATTAATTTGTCGACGTGGCAATGAAGCAGGCTCTGACATAATCAGAAAGCAAACATTTTGACAAAGAATCAATTTTCTGCTTCCAGAGTTTTTAGATCAGTTCTTCTCAAAGTGTGATGGCACAACTGCACTTGTCTCTTCTCTGTTTTTAACTTTTGTTATTTGATGTTATTGATTTAATTCCATGTAAAATACGGCGTTACATCAACTAGTTTAGGTAGATAGTTCGATACATTTTAATTCATTCATTATTTGTCATAGAACTGAAATACCTGTGCAGGTTTTTATTAAAAGTAAAAAATATATTGTTGCGTCTGCCTATTTGTCTCCCTGCTGTATCATATACATATATATACGTATGTTATATCATAACAATGCATTTCAGTTTGAATGTATTTAATACAATTACCTCATTGAGACTCAGGCTACAACTGGGTTCATTGTCAAGGTTCATTTGGAAGTGATTGTGCGTGTCGGTTTCGGATAGTGACAGTTGTACATGTTTAGGAGCTAATATTGAGTGCGGTTTGCATATGGGAGGGTGGGATCTGGTTGGAGGTGAGCCTGTCAGATGGGTGTGTCTGCGTCTGGGAATCAGGGGGATGAAGTGTTCTCACACTGGCACTGAGGGATAAAGAAGAGGGAGGCGGCGGCGGCGGCGGAGTGTTGTGACATCTTTGCGAACGTGGTGGCAGTGAAGCAAGTGAGGCTATGGTGCAAGTCAGCACAGCCCTCGCTCCACACATGTACCGTACATACGCAGCACCTGCACACACCTGTGCTTCTAATCTATACACATTATAATGCAATTTGTGCACAGCTTCCCTCAACCCAGACACTGGTGACGGTTTGACAACACAGACTGTAGTGAAGGGAAACAGGGCATTGTTTTTATTTTCACTCCAGTTTCAGAGAGTGATTATTTTTTGTCCGGGCATGTTCAGCAGAGAGTGACTGATTGGTGATTATTCGCCGTCAGTCTGCTTAGTCAAGAGACCTGTGTCACCACTGCTACAGGTGTCTGTCTCCCATGATTAAAGCTAATTATTTCATTAAATCAACAAGTAGTTGATTTTAGTTATTGCTATATAAATTGAATTTGGGTCCAGTTCTATGTTTACCTGTATAATATGCAAGTTCAAGATGGCTCTCAAATGCATTATCATAGCATAATAGTATAACTAAGAGCTATAATTTCAGTTACAGGTTTATGTTAGCACAAATACAGTTCACATGTAGAGGATAACATGTATTTTTTAATGGGAGTGCAGTGTCATTCAGCCAAGGTCAGTAGAGCTGTATTTGCCATGTGCAAAGTAGTATGACAAGCGTGGTGACCTCTGTGATACCTCATGACCTTCTACTAGAAGGTCAGGAATGTTCAGTGTTGTCCATGCTTTCTACAATCTGTTCAGAAATGTCAGTCATGTTAAGTGAGAGCACAGATGCCCAGTACACACAACACTGGTGAGTGCATGGGAACAGAATAATAATTATTTTGGCTTTTAATAACACAACGCAGCAGATTTCCTACCAACAAAATGATCAGCGACTGTTTAATATTATTGTTCTGGGGTATTTTTATGTGATTGTCTCATCTGACACAGTGACAGTAATGGTGTAAGTTGTTACTCTGAGCTTTGCAAAAGGGTTAGAATTACAAAACTCTTATATTATTAGGAAATCGCTGTTATATTGATGATGTTATAGATGTTATATTTTGTCATTCAGAAACAACTGCCAAACTCGTCATGAATTTCTAAACCTGCATCTTTTACGTCATTGCATCTGACCTCTTTAGTTTCCGTGGTTGAATATCAATATATATATTAAGTTTTTCCTGCTAATAATATTATTATTGATGTTGTATGTCTTAGATTTAGAGTAAAAGCTAATTTACATGTAAATACCAATAGCCTTCTTAATTAGTACCACATTAATTACAGGACTGATTTAATCTACTAGAGTTGTCGAATATTTTTAATTTATTATTTAACCTTTAAAATGAATTATTATTATTAGTTTTTTTTATAGTTATTATATTATATATATTATTATATTATAATAATATAATAATATATATAATAATATATTATAGTAAACGCCTCCCCTTTGAATTATCAAAGTTCAAAGATTTGTAGGATCTTACAAAGTAAGAAATTATAATAAATTACAAAGTAAGTTCTGTTGGAAAGGAAAAAAAAAAAACATTTTCCGCAGAAGGATCAGTAACGTGTTTGTTGAAATGACTGTTTTCTCTGTCAGTGATGTGTCACTCACACATGATGTAACAGAAACTTGCCGCGGGGCTTCCCAGGAGCTGGGACAATGAGGCAACACCATCCAGGATGAGGTTGGATTGACATGTACAGTACACAGCATGCACTCAAGTTCTTACACATATTCTCTCCAGTCACTTCACATATAATTTGTTAATTTAATTTAATTTTGCTACTGTTTACCTAAGAAACTAATAAAAATAATCTTTAGGAAAACATTAGGCAAAACACTTCATCCCAGACAACAGTAACACCACACCAAATAATAAAAATGTGCAGTTTTCATTGTAAACAAAAGAATAGAGTGTGTCTCTGCCTTTCAACTTCAACGCTGTTATTTCCGAACCCTCCCCTGACTGTCCTGTTCATTATCTGTTATGGGTGATGTCATTTCACATGCTATAGGTATGTGTTAACTACACAGCACCTCCAGAAGTCACATCTCCCTGTCATCAGATTACAGATCAGACATACGTAACTGTGACACACACACAGTATCTGCACATACCTGTCTACTATCAGTAGACATGTGAATAACAGACTTGAAGTTAAACATCACTCGCTGTCTCGCTGGAGTCATTGTCATTGTCTCTGGCACGAGGTGATACTGATAAAAAATAAAACCATTAGCAACGTCAAATACTGGGGCTAGAGTGGTGCTCTAGTAATATATATACACTGTATATATTGTCTATATATTCTTATATACTCTTACTATATACTCTTAATATATACCTATATATATTTATATATATGTATACATATATATAGATATATTGAGCCAATGTCCAATTTGACAATCCAGCTGTCAATCAAACCCCACATAAAGTCATATCTACCTTAGCTGACAAAGTCACTTTTATTATTTGCAATCATTTGACACTATGTTCCATGCAAGGTCTAAAATGTGAGGGTTAAGATCACCACGGTGAGGAGGACTCAGTCCAGACCAGGGGAGAACCCCAGGTGTTTTACTTCATGAGCTTCACTATGCAATCTTTTCTATAAAACAGAAACAAACGCAAGTAATCAATGTTGATAAAATCAGAAAATTGAAGGCAGGTCAGACCAAGATTGTCAGAATGCAAAGATGGACAGAGGATTTGAATAGAGAAGCTTAGCCTTGTCTACACACACACGTATGTACACACACACAGGCCTGCCTTTCCAAACAGAGAAAACGAATGTGTGTTTGCAGCCACAGCTCTCTGCTGTCTGCTCTCCTGACAGACCTGTAGAGCAGGCTTCTGCCTCTCGTATCCTCTGCCAGCTGGTCTGACGGGAAGTCAGTCTCACTTACTTCACATCTACCAGGTGACGCTGTGGGGGGCGTGGCCTGAAAGGCAGCCGTTTCATTCGTTTAATTGCACCTCCGAAACGACAATGCTCCCATTTTTAAACTGAAGTCGGGAGGCGGGCTGTCGCAGAAGGTGTGTAAACTTAAACAAGCAGAAAAGTTCAAATAAGACGTGACAGCAGTGCCTGGCCACAGGCCGAGTTAGGCCATTAAAGCCTGAGTACACATATTTTTATTAGCCTCTCCACTGACATTCAACGTTGTCGTTTCCTGTCAAACGACAAAAGGAAGACACAAACATAACTCTTCAACAGGAAAACTGGTTTCTGAGCAAATAAGACCATTTTCTCCCCAAAGAAAAAGGGAAATGGTGGTTAGAGGTCAAAACAGTGTCAGTCTTCACTTCAAGATAGACAGGTCTATGAAATCATAAGGAAATCACTTCCTGAAGCTCAAACATCTTTAAAGAACAGATGAGAAAGGAGGTTTAGAAAGAATTGTAAATAACAGACTTAGTCTTAAATGAGCACTAAAGCAACAGTTGAAAAGAGTTCCATAGAGCTATAAATGTTCCTTTGTGCCTCGACCGGTTCTGCAATTCCACCCAGGAGAACAGCTTTAGTCTTATCTGTCCTTCTGTTTTCATAAAAGCGAACAGCGTTAGAGCAGCTGACATTGACAGAGTTGGGCAGTCAAATTTCTAAACAGACTCTGTTAAACAGTGAATAAGATTGAAACATGCATTAGGAAATAAAATAAAATAAATTACCACCTCTAGTTGTCATATTTTGTTATAATCCTGGTTTTTTCCCACCAGGAAAATGTCATCTTTTTTTAAAAAATGTGATAAAATTGTATTTGGGTACGATAAAGAAACCCTGTGCTTTTAACTCTCTTTTTGACTAATTTCTAATAATAAAACATTTTTGGGTTGACTTCTATTTACCTTTCAGGTACATCCATTTGAATTGCATTTAATCACTGCCATTTGATTAATTATAGTATCAAAAGGTGGAGCAGTTCGTCCACAGAGATATTGACATTATGCTAAAAAAGACAGACAGACGGTGAATTGGTAACTCAACCCGAGCAACAGGAACAATGTGTTTCAGCAGTTAGAGTCCACATTGTAGGCTCTAATAACAAGCGTGGCCACAGTAAACTGATATGTTTATGATGTAACAACAAAGTATTACCTGGCCATTAAGAGGGTGAATCGCTCAATTAAGAATATGCCTGTCTGGAAAATATGCAAAAATGGAGGTCGGACAGACGGAGAAACACATTTGTGAATACACACACACATAGAGACAAGTTCATTGAGGACGTAGTGACCAGTAAAACTCAACGGAATCTGACGTTCTCAAGAACTCGTTTCAGAGAGGTGGGGATTCAGATTCAAATCCAAACTGGCATCAAGTTACACCTGCCTGTATGAACCAGTAAGAGTGGATCAACTGACGAGAAAATATAGTGTGATCCCGACTATTACAGCAACTGAAAATAAAAACAACAACAACTGAGACTTCAATAACTACCAGTAATCCTCACCATTTATCACTCTCAAATTTCAATATTAGACACATATTTGATTTTTATTTAATTTTATTTGAGGGTCCGACCCCCCAAGGTGTCTGTCCAGATATATTCTGTCCCTTCGACAAATGTAGTTGGTGACCCCTGCTTTAAAGGGTTATTATCACAGCAAGAAAATCATCGACTTGGGCCCAGGTAGAAATGTTAACTGTTCACTCTACTGACCTTAGGTATGAATGTTAGCCTCAATAGTTGTTTGTCTGTGGCTTTGTGATGGACAAGTAAAGAGTACTATTATGATTGGCTCTAGCTTCCTTCATAACCCTGTGTGAGAGCGGGTGTGTGCCGTCTGGGTTGTAGAGAGACCCTCCTCAGCTCAGTGGGACTCTAATCCATCCTCTCTTTCACTAAACCAAGAAGGACTCACACCCTTAAAACCTTAAGACAATTTTACACGGTCACCATTAACAGAACCAACTATGCGTCTGACTTTCTTTGCAGGTCATTAAACAAGGGAAAATATAAAATGGATAATATTTCTGTGGTTATGTTTCTTCACAATCTTTTCTGTATTTTATAGAGCAGGTGGTCTCAAAGGAAAAGCTTTGATGAAGTGCCATATTTTATCATTTTAAATATGAATCCCTCACTGGATACACATTAGTGTGCATTATAACTTTGAAGGAATGTCCACATGTTTCAGTTATCAGGGCATTCTTTTTCATGCATTACAAAACAAAACAAAAAACGAAGCTGAGACTTTCAGGAATGAGGAGTTAATTCAGTGCCTGTTTCTAACATCAACATCGGCCGTCACACAGACGTTTGCTGTTGTATAAATAGGGGTCATTTACTGTCCCCAGCACTATTGTATTACTGACTGTAATTAGTCCACACCTGAAGAAAGTCTGTTTTTGCTCCACCAAACCCCCGCTGTCACTATGATTTAACACACAGGAGGTAAGTGACTAGTGATTTATAAGGGCTATTCAGAGGCCCTGAGGTGTTACTCCTGGTCACTCCCAGGTTTTTTTGACCCTCTGCCTCTTTCCTGGCTGTTTGACACCTTCAGAAGGGACTATTATCTTGTCAAGGGAGCACGGTTCATAGCAGAGTAATGCTTCACACCATTAAAAATCACACCCTTTTGCTCATTTTGCCATCCTGTGGTGCGGAGAGTTCACACACAGGTCTGATCAGGAGTTGCAGAGGGTCGTCAAAAGAGTTTAAATAGATGGGAAGAACAAAAACTGGTGGGAAACGCAGACAGAGAGCAGGTGAAAACAAAGGTGTCTGAACATTCACACTAGTTGTATTTCATCTCAATGACTAAGAATTCTCACCTGTAAAATAATAAATATGTTCATGTTTCTACAACTCTACAAAAAAACTGTGAAAAATAGAAAATAAAGCAAATAGGTGCATTCTGAAATTAAATATTAAGTTTAGCAAATTCTGCAGTTACTTAACCAAATAAAGGGACTGTACTTGGTTTGATCTACACAGCACTGTGTGCAAATGTAAAAAATGGGGAAATAATAATAATAATAATGTATTTTATTTCCTATCTCCTTTCAAACATTTTGCAAATCACAGAACATAACACCAAGGTTCATCACAGTAACATAAAACATGATTCGATGCAAGACTTAAAAACAAAATGTAAAATATGAGTTTTGACCTGAGACTTGAAAGTAGGCAGGGATGTTATGGTATGGAGATGTTGAGGCGGTGCGTTCCAGAGTTGGGGGGCAGAATAGCTAAAGAGGTGAGAGCCACAGTAGACGGATCAGAGACTGGGGGGAGGGAGGGAGGGGTGAGAGAGTGTGTAAAGTAGAAAAGAAAAAAAAAACTAACTGAAAACAACTACATAATAAAGTTTTATGCGAGTGCTGCTGCCCTCTACCGGCGAAGTCGAATACATCATCATGTCAAACGACCAAAATCAAACTTTCTCTTTCTGAGCGTCAGCTAAACAAAAGCAGTACTTTTTCAAAACGGATTTATTGGTTGTGTTTAAGTGAAACATACTCAATTTAGAATAATTCAGTTACATTTAAATTAATAAAAAAAACACATTACAAACTTGGCAAAGGTTCTATATTGATTTACTTACAGTGAAATATTCCGTTAGCAGTTGCAAACACATTATTCAATGCCACTTTTCAATTTATGAAACTAACACAACACAACTGAAATACAAACAAAAATGCACATTCTAGCATAAAATAACTATATATTACTATAGTGTGGCTTAGCTGCTTTGTTAAGAACATCTTAAGAAAGAATTACATAATGAATGTGTATAATTGAATGGGGCAAAATTAATTAATTTGGGTTTCCTTGAGTATTAATAGGAAGATTAGCAGAAAGGGGAAAAACAAGACATGCTGTACAACTGAGACATTACAATTAGCTTATGTGTCATGGACACTTTGACAGAATCTCCTGACAGCTTCTGTAAACCTTCATCAAACAGTTGAGCCGAGGCTTTGAACTCTGAAAGTCAAAGAAATGAGCACATTGGAAACAGTTTACTCTAAGTATTTACACTTTCTTTAAAAGGTGTGAAGAGAAACAACCACATGACTGAACACATAGTGCAACTTGTCAATTTCCCATGTTATAAAACTTTTTAACTTTCAGTACAGGATATATTTTCACACTGCACTTTCATTCTTACCTGAAATAGCGGCACAACACTGGACACTGCATCAGGGTCTGAAGGATCTTTCAACAGTACACAAAGGTAGTAGATGATTTGATGCTAAAATGACACAGAGATTGACCATCAATCTTCCCATTTTTTTCTTCAAATTTCAAGTGTAAAAAATTATGATTTGTAAAAATTACACTGACCATGTATATTGCTTCATTGATCACAATATCCTTGATTTTGTTCAGTTCAATGAATGTGGTCGTTTCGCGGCCTGAGGCATAGCTGGACGACATCTGAACTCCCAGGGAACCAATGATGAACAGGGTCTCCTGTTCAACTTTCACTAAATGGACGTAGAGCATCATACTGACCAGGGTGATGAGTATAGCACTTGTCAGAACAACTGTGTCCTACAGTAAATAAAAACACATTCAAAGGTTTGTGTATGGACATACAGTATATAAATTCAAGCACTTGTCAGAACAACTGTGTCCTACAGTAAATAAAAAACACATTCAAAGGTTTGTGTATGTCTATTTATAGACATACAGTATATAAATTCTACATCACATCAAAGCATATATACAGATCAGGGTATTCATGTGGATAAACGTGTGTTACTAATAAAATTGCCAGTAAGTTTTTTTTATCGTGAATGAATTGTAAAAGAACAATAATCCTATAGGTGTTACTAAGCTTTCTTATATTTTACCTCAGTGAAGAGGAACACAGCATAGGCCAGGAGCCAAATACTGCAGGTGAATACAATCACTTTGGTGACGGGCACTTTAGGAGAAGTAACGGTGAACTCCCTACAAAATGTGGAGTGGCTCTGACAGTCTAAAAATATGGGTGTGCCATTAATGTCAGTGAACGACTCGCCTTCCATCGTACAGCTGCAAAAACGGAAAGATGAAATTCACACAGAATATTTTCTTAGCTGGAGTTGAAGTTAGCACTGGGCTAACATTAGCAACCTGCCGTAAACAAAGAAGAACCAGATACAGACTACAGGAAGGTCCCTGGCACGAAAGTCAACTAAATAGTACTTCGTAGACAAAGCTGAAAAATACACCAATGTAAACTTAGCTGATATTACACTGAAACTGAACATGAAATGAAACGAAGCGTCAAAAACTTGTGTACAAGAGATTTTTTTTTTAAATGAAGTGACACTCGTTAACTTTATCGGGACGGTCCGATTTAATTCAGTTGAGGTAGTTAAGATAGGAATGTTGATAGAAGCAACACAAGTAAATGTTAAACACATTTTCAAAATATGAAATGTGAATTACACGAAAGATCAGTTAATTATAAATCTTACAGTATTTGATGTTGGCACTGTAGTACACTCTTACACATTAAGCGCTGTTACCGCCCTCCGACGGTGTACGCTGGAAGAAAAATAAATGATACCACACAGAAGCTGGGTACATGGAATTCTGGGTTATGCTGTTATTTTTTCCGTGTGGTTTATTTAGCCGCTGGAACATCCTTTGTTGAACACGTGTGAAGCACGTATGAAGACTATAATGGAACATGTGTACTATGCACCAAAGGCACTACATATTACAGAGAATACAGAGCTGTCAAAAATATTTCATGAGACAGTTTTCGCCTTCACTACCCAAGGTGCCTTTCGTGTCTGACGACTTTTGACCTCCCGATAAAAACAAGCCGATCAGCTGATGTAAAAGCAACAACATCTACGAGGTCTGATGAAAAACATCTCAGTTTAGTTACTTGTTGTATGTGTGCCAGTGGATGTTTTGTTAGTTAACGTCCGATTTAAGTGTATGTTGAAGTAGCGACCTAGGCGTCGTTGATCCGACCAATATCCGCAGCCGGGACAGTGAACTAAAGGGAAAGGTTGCGCGTTTCTTTGTGTGTAGATGACTGAGTATTTGCTGAGTGAGTTTCTTATAGCGTATTATAGAGCGTTGTGACGAAGGTCTCTTTATTCGGCAACGTTGCTATGTCGTCATAATGATAATGTGAAAATGCAGGTCGGTTAGTATGAGTTAACAAACTGTCAGTCAAAACAAAGAAAAACACGGATCTGGGCATATTTTCCAGAACTACTGCCTTTGGTATATACTAGGAGATATTTTAGTGGCAGAGCCTTTTAGTGGACTTTTTAAAACTATACAGTGTTTTAGAAATATGAGCAAAAAAACTATAACGTGTATAAAGTGTTCACCATTCCCTTATCTGCCATGACCCTCTGTCTTCTACCTGAACTAATTTTGCAATCCCAGATCTTCTCAGCATAGCGTTGAGTCTAGTGGCCTCAAAACCAGGGGTTGTGTCCTGGCCTGTCAGGGTTAAAATGAGTGCTCAAAGTTCAGCTGTAGATAAAGGTATGAACACAATCCTTGTGTGTCAGGAGAGCTACGCCTGTGGAGGTTCTGATGAGGCTGCATTCGAATGTGATGAATGTGGCAGCCTACAGTGTGGTCGCTGTGAACTGGAGCTCCATCGACAGGAGCGGATGAGGAACCACGACCGGGTTCGGATTGCACCTGGACACATTCCTTTTTGTGACTCCTGCAAAGGCGATAGCAGCTGCCCTGCGGTGAGCGGCGGAAGGCTACGAGCTGTCGTTCGCTGCCAAGGTTGTAAAATCAACCTCTGTTTGGACTGCCAGAAACGTACACACAGTGGAGTCAACAAGAAGAAGCATCCACTTACAAGTTACCCTCCAGTCAGGGATGCCCAGGAGAGCATTATGGCAGCTGGTGACTCACAGATGGAGATCCTGAAGGCCAAGTTGGAAATGGTGAGAAGCTTCCTGTTGGTAGATGAGAAGGAGGACATGCAGGTGAGTGTGAGAGAAATCTGATTTGCATGTTGGTTCATGTGATGTTATGATGTTACTGATTTTAAGTTAACTCTCAGGTGAAGGATGAGAAGGACTTTGTCAGTAGACTGGGCTGTGGACCAGATGAGCTCCTTAAGGTCGTCTCTATCTTTGGGAACACCGGGGAGGGGAAGTCCCACACCCTGAACCATACATTTTTTCTTGGAAGAGAAGTTTTCAAGACATCACCCACTCAGGATTCTTGCACTGTGGGCGTTTGGGCAGCTATGGACCCTGTGCACAGTGTTGTCATCATTGACACAGAGGGACTACTTGGGGCTGGTAATGTACCGCAACTGATTTTCTCAATATCACAAACAATAAGTGAATATTCATATTAACAAGGTTTTAATCTTCCTCTTTACTGCAATCATAAGGAGTCAATCAGGGACAGAGAACCAGACTGCTACTCAAAGTCCTGGCCATTTCTGATGTGATTATCTACAGGACTCATGCTGATCGTCTCCATGATGATCTCTTTAAGTTTCTTGGTGATGCATCTGAAGCCTACCTGAAACATTTTAGCAGAGAGCTCAAGGCAACTACCAATCGCTGTGGCCTGGATGTCCCTTTATCCACTCTGGGCCCTGCCGTAATAATCTTTCATGAGACTGTTCACACTAAACTGTTAGGAGCAGGTACAGTAATGGATCCATATGAACTATCAGTATTGTAGTTCAAAGGCGTGCATTAGCAAGTGTGTGATTGGAAACTTTAATTACCCTCTCTTCAATTATTTATCTTCAGACAAGCCATCAGAGTCAGCTGAGCGTTTGCTCCAGGATCGCTTTAGAAAGTTGGGTCTGCTTCCAGAAGCTTTCAGCTCCATTCAGTATCGAGGAACTCGGACTTACAACCCTCCCACAGACTTCAGTGGTTTGTTACGCAGCTTGGAGCAACAGCTGGACAACAACACCACTCGCTCGCCGCGCTCTGCCGGTGTCATCTACAAGGCTCTGCAGGTTGTGTTGGTAGATTTTATGTGATTGATTTAATTTAAGTTCAATATTTAACTCTAAATAATTTAAACCTATGAAAAAACAACTACATTTAATGTTAAAATCAGACCAAATTAAATGTTCCAAAAGCCAGGTTAAAATTCTGAAGAATATAGTCAAATGTCTGAACCCTAACTTTAAGAACTATAGAAAAAATTTGATGTAATTATAATATGTTACAGCTGCCAAGCTTGTATACCTAAAGTAAAAAAGTTCTGTTTTACTGTTCTTGTTGCCTTTTTCTCCAGGCCCTGAGTGAGCGATTCAGTGGAGATATTCAGGATGAGCACTTTACCAGTAACTCCTTCTTTCCAGATGAGTACTTCACCTGCTCTTGTATCTGCCTGAGCTGTGGGTAAGTTACTGGTATTCATCCATCCTTTTATCAAATCTGAGCAAAAGAGAAAAACACATTTGTTTTATTTGGCAAGTAATATATAGATGAAACTGTTATATTATTATTATTATTATTATTGTCATTACACACTGTCGCTGGTGACATTTCATTTATATGTGGTCATTTCTGCCAAATTCCCTGGTGTGTTTGTCTAATTGATGGTTTCACTTTGAGCTCTGGCTGTAAGAGAAGCATGAATCACCTGAAGGAAGGACTTGACCACGAAGCAAAACACCGCTGCCGCTACTCTGCACAGTACGACAATCGCATCTACACCTGCAAGGCAAGGACAAAGACACAACCCTACAGATGCACGATACAAGAACTCTGTAAAATGTGGTTCTGATTGCCTGTGCTGAACTCCCCTAGGCCTGTTACGAGGTGGGGAAAGAGGTAATCGTCGTTCCCAAAACGACAGCCTCCTCTGACTCACCGTGGTTTGGCCTTGCCATCTACGCCTGGTCTGGGTGAGTTTGTCTGCCACAGAGCCATTTGGAAAATTATTATGAATTGCTTATCTTTCAATGCAAACAATTTAAAGTGACAGTATTTATTTTGGAAAAACTCAACAGGAACCATGTAAAGTATGGTCAAGATGTTAAACTAAAACCACTTGGCTGGTTGGTCTAAGGTCTTTTTTTTTTTTTGTGAAGGTATGTCATTGAGTGTCCCAACTGTTCAGTGATCTACAGAAGCAGACAGTACTGGTATGGCAACCAGGATCCAGTAGAAACAGTGGTCAGAACTGAGATTCAGCACATCTGGCCCGGGGTAAGGCCACAGTGGAAAATCCTTCATGATCTTTGGTTAAAAATAAATAAGGTTTCAAATCCAGAACTTGAAGGAGACTTTTAAAGTGTGGTGAACAAAATGACACATACTGTAGTCAGCGCAGCAGCCAGTAACCAGTCTGAAACATGGAGGCTTATTCTCACCAGAAACATGATGAGTGTGAAATTTATACCATTTTAAGACGATGCTTGTTTTTAAACTGAAAGCTGAAGGTGGCAAGTCTACCTTTTTATTTCATTGTACCAAATTCTGAAGACAAAAGCTGCTGAGAACCAATTTTACATGTTTTGTGTCAACAATGAAAGGAACCCTAAAGGAACTATTTATTTTGCACCTTCCAGTGGTTATCTTGTTGCAGCAGATTTGCTGTTAACACAACAAATTCCCCACTGGTGATCAGTAAAGTTTTCATTATTATCAACAATTGTTTAAGCATCTGTGTCTGTGTTTTAGCCTGGTTCCAAAAAGCAGGTCATAAGCTGCTTTTTTCGTTACTACAGCAGAGTCAGAAATGCTGAGTCAATACACATAAACACCTAAAATAAATTATCCTACAAACTCGGTTATTTTCCCCCTTCCTTTTTTTTTCATTTTTAAGTCGGATGGCTTTCTTAAAGACAACCACAATGCTGCTCAGAGGTTGCTGGATGGAGTGAAATACATTTCTCAGTCAGTGTCTGATCTTAGCGTCAAACCTGCCAAAGCTGTCACCTCATGGCTCACAGACCAGATTGCTCCTGCCTACTGGAAACCCAACTCTCTTATTCTGGTATGTAACAACCATCACAATCAAAGTAAATATTTAGGATTGAGTATATGCAAGTTGTTGTCTTTTTATTCTTGACAAAACTTGGGGAAAACGGACACAAACCCTGTCTTTACTGGCTTATTGACTGGTGTTTTATTATCATGTATTCCAGAAATGCCATAAATGTGCAGAAGAGTTTCAGCCCAATGACACTAAGCACCACTGCCGTGCGTGTGGTGAAGGTTTCTGTGATGCCTGCTCTTCCAAAACCAGACCAGTTCCAGAGAGGGGCTGGGGCCTCGCACCAGTCCGGGTCTGTGATGCATGTTTCCAAAACAGGGGAATTCCGACAGGTACTCTTGGCCTGGCCAGAACCTCTCCCAGACTCCTTTGTAGAGTGTTGGATCATTTATGTTGATGTTTTCTGTTTTTTCTTTGTTGTGCAGAGTTGCTGGATGCTGCCTTGGAAGACGAAGGAGGAACACTGCTAGCCAGGAAAGTTGGAGAAGCTGTTCAGAGCACGTTTGGTGCTGTAGTCGGTGCTATTGATATACCGCTGGGTGAGCATTCCTGTCTAGTCTCCTTTATCACAACTATATCTGAATAAATCTGTTTCTTATGGTGAAGACAAACCTTTCTGTTGTTGTAAACTGTGGTTGAGGTCGGAAAATATTTGTAGTTGAATAATAAGTACACTTTCCACATCTGCTCTGCAGATGGTTTGTGTTTCATTTTTTTGCATGTCAACTCCTCTGTCTCAAATGCCCTGTTTTCTGAGAATAAAGGTCAAGAATTTAGGAATACAGCGTTTGTGAGCACGAGCAATGTTGTTTTCCCTTCTCAATTGCATGACATGCCAAAAACACACTTTTCGTCTCCACAATATTCCGTATTATAGGAATGGCAGAAAGAAAAGTGAGAAAGAGAAAATAAAGGAAGTGGCCACAGTTTAATGCAACACTTTTTACTTCCATTCTACCTTCTACTTCTGTTGTCCATTGTCATAAAAAAAATCAGAATTCTTGATAACTTTACTTTTAAACTAGCTCTATAAACTTGTTATTTAATGAATGAGATGTTATTTAATAGTTTCAATTTTCTTACTGTCCAGGCCTGGTGAAAGATGCAGCTCGTCCAGCGTACTGGGTCCCAGACCAGGAAATTAACTCCTGCTGTGAATGTCAGAGGGAGTTCAACCCGCGCCTCTCCATCCACCACTGTCGTGCCTGCGGCCAGGGCGTTTGTGATGACTGCTCCCAGGATCGGCGTTCCGTGCCCTCCCGTGGCTGGGATCATCCAGTGAGGGTCTGTAACAGTTGCAAACAGAAACCAGGGGATCTCTAGCAGTATTCACAGTAAAAAACAGTTAAGGAGGCCCACTTCTATGACAACTGGAATTATCATTGTAACATTTAGAGGCTTTTCCAGGCTGCTGCCTGTCTTTTTTCAGGTTGGACTTGGTTTTTTTTATGCTGTCCTGGTTGTCTTTTAGTCTCTCAATACTTCGTTTTACAACAACGCACTAAACAATGCCTATTTTGGACACTGTGAAAACGCCAGTAAGAGGGACACTTAAATATATACAGATATGAATATACAGCAGAGAGATTAAGAAAGGGAGGAATATTACACACCATATACTAACTCACGTTTCAATTCAGGTAAATATCTGTGTCCCTTTAGACCCTTTTACATTAATAGTGAGTAATAGTGATGTATATGATAAAAACCCTTTACTCCTAACAACTTTTAATGTGTGATATGATATGCTATTAACTGTAGCACCGTTGTGGACTGGGCATACACTTTATGAAACCTATGAACTTAAGTACAACGTTCCTGCAGAAGCTGACGTCACAGTTGCAGCTAAAAGAAATAAGGGAACAAGTCAAATTGTATTGTAGTTGTCCTGACTCCAGCCCTATTAGCTTTAGCCTTAATAGCAATCCTTTACAAACCAGAGTCCTTCATGTGATGTAGAATCTAAAGGCATTCCGCCATATGTACTTAGTAACCATAACTGATGTAATCACTTTGGATGTGGTGGCTGTTACATTTAAATGGACAAATGCCATAATGAGTGACTGGTTAAATATATTTTACAGAGAAAAGGAAAGGTTTACACGGCAATATTTTTTAAAATGCTTTCAAACGCTGTGTTTCTTTCTTTTAAAAATATCTCATTATATTGATTGTAGTTAAATAATATGCAAACCACACAGAGGTTCACGGTTAACATGATGCTTAGGAAAAGAAAATGCACTTCCATTAATCCTTTGAGGCTGGCCCCTCAAATCCAAAAATATTAATAATTACTAAAAAAACGATAAGCTTTTATTCTGTTGCAGCACACTTTCAAAACAGTTGATAAAACTATGAAAAACATCTGTAATTTGGTTATGAACATAATGTGACATAATCTAATCAGTATAAAAGAAATGCATAAACAAAACCTACAACACTCCAGTAGGTGGGAATGTGCTAAGTTTACCCATTAGTCACATCCCTTTCTCTACACTTACACAACAATAATAATAAGTTTAAATTTAACAGGTCTGGATGCTGTTGTTTAATTGTCCACTTTATAATGTGAGATGATAAGATTTAAGACATTTTACATAGTGCACCCCGTAACAGAACTGTCACCGTATTAATCTAATGAAATATGAAGTGGTTTCAATCTACCCAAAGGGTTACTTACCGAGTGGGAAATCTGGGCCTGCTTAGTTGATACAGATATACTCAGGAATTGACGAGACACAGGGAGATCTTCAACAGCCAAATCTCTTTGTTTTAGTTTAAATAGCCATCTGCTGCCACCTAATGGTGGAATATTAGTTACTCTTCCTGTTACTGTGGCACAGACAAAGACAAATTATTTAAATACGTCGTCAGAACAATTAAATGAAATGGAATGTATTTTACAGAACAACAATGTGGTTGGGTCAAGCACATTAATTAGGAGTTTCTGCGATTTTGCAATACTTACTCCAATACTCCTGAAAATGGCCACACCAATAACCTCTTTGTTGCTTTAGCTTTTCAACTATCCTGTTTTAAGAACAGTATCTTTAAATTGACAGATGATTCTTTAGTGAAATTCTGTTCAGTAGTGAGCCACACCTAGACTTTGTTCAAACTATTTTTGAGTGCCGCTTTAACATGGTTTAAAAATTATAGGAAAAAAAAACAAATATATTTACGGCTGGATTACCTACATATTTCTTTCTTCATTGGAAGTAACTTTTCTGAAAGCAAAGCTACTAAGCTTCATTCAAGTGTTTTGATTGATTTAATGGTAAAAGGAAGTTTTGTTTTTTTGTTAACTAAGATATTGGCTTAAAATAATGTGATAATACAATCAGGTCTTGCTCACATTGTTCTTTAAATCAGCTCCAACTCACTTTATTAATTTCTAATTTTTAAACATATTGAGTGGATATTGCATTCATGCACTGTGTCTAATGACTCAACAGTAAAAAAAAAATATAAACATTCTATTCAAATTGTGATCAGAGACACTCTGGGATAAATAGTCAATTATGTCTTAAGCAGGTACACTTCAAATGTAATCATATGCAATATGTTATGGTAGCAACTATATGCAATGCACAGCACTTCCATTTTGTTTAAAATAAAACAAATAAAAAAGTCCCATGAGAATTCAATGTAACGTTTTTGTGTCACTTTTCTACTTTACCACTTGATATCGATCAACAAAAAAACTCCAAAGAGTAATTAAGGAAATATTTGTGTATGAATGTGTTTTCTGGTCGAGTAACACAAGTGTCTCTGTCGTCTTTTTGGACTTTAATGCAAGTAAGTGTCTTCAGTGTTGTAGAAAAACTGGCTGCTGCTCTGCTCCTTCCTGATAGTCAGTGTTATATGGAAAATAGTACAAGTCATGTTTGACGGCCATCAGCAGGCCCGGCAGCCCCCTGCTGCCTCCTAACTTGGAGGAGAAAACCACACTGGGGATCTGGTCGTTTGCAGCCGGATGAGGTGACGGGATTGTCCGCAACAGATGGCCGTCCTTCAGGCTCCATAACCTGGTGTAGCAGTCTTGCCCCACTGTGGATGGGACACAAATACAATGACAAATACAATGTGGATTTTTTTTTATTTAACTCAGTAATAAATAAGCTTAAATAACATGTTATATTTACCAGCTAACAAAAGTCCCTCAGCTTCGTTGACATGAACGGGAAGGTAGGCATGTTCATTATAGTGGCCTTTGTACACCTGCACAGCTTTTGTCACCCGTACATCCCACAGTTTTATCTGCATATAAAAGAAAATTTAGATCGATTGATATTATGACAGCAGCACAATGGAGACAAGCGGTAAGTAATGAAAACCAGAAGGTCACAGTTTCACATCTCAGCCTGAACAGAGAGCACTTGAATTCCATTTATAATGAAATACATACAGTCGCCAAATCAAACCTATTCCTGTGCTACAGTACTATAAAAGAACAATTTTTACTTATGTTTACTCTATATTATGTTGTTGTTGTCAGTGCTATGTTTGACAGTTCTAAAGAGAACCTTTACCTGGCCTTGCATGTCCGCAGCCAGCAGATAGTTCTCATCCTGAAGGACGCGAACAGATGTGATGGCCGACTCTTGATGGAAGCGACTGGCTTTCCAACTCTGATCCCTGCGGCCTCGCTGTCGCAGGTCGATACTGAAGATCTCGCCAGACCTGCACCCGTTAAACAGCACAGGGACCTGGGGGAAATGAGCGTTCATTATTTTCCTCATTTCCTGCTTGTGGTGATTCTTAATCATATCATAAAGATGTCAACACCTCACATGCTTGTAGCAAGGAAAAACACGATTTAATCACTTTTTTCTAAATTACAACTCACCCTGAGGGCAAACTGCTGAGCCAAGACGTCGCTGCTTACACTGTATGTCTGTGTTCGGCCTGTCTCTGCATCTTTCATAATCACCCTGCGAGACAGACCTGCCAACACATGTAAGAAGAAACTTCTGTTATATGCAGATAATTGTGTAGAGGTGTGTGTAGCTGTATTATTTAGAAAATTTACCAAAATTACACTAATTACAATAGTCTTTCGTTACACCCCCTAAAAACACCTATGTAAATCAATGTAAATCATTTTAATAGTTTTTTTTTTTAAATAATAAATGCTTCAGTTAGTCATTTAAGAACCAGGAATTAAATGTACCAGCTATTCACACTGTAGTATTATACAGTATTTATATTAAACACAAAGTATATATTCTAAAATAGATTTTTTTTATTGCACTGAACATCTAGCAGAGGGTCAGATGTGACCCTCAATGAAGATGTTAACCTGTTGTTACCTTGGGAATTAACAGCAACTCATACACTCCACCATTCAGTAGGTTACATTCTCAGCTAAAAATTACCTTCCAAATCTGATGTTAAATAGTCTTTAATTATCAACATATAGTGAACATTTTTATTTTAGGTGTTAACAGTGTTTTTTCTAGAGGTAGAAGATAATCATTTATTATTAATAATTACAGACCAGTGCTGAAGGTCTTGTCAAACTGAGGGTTAAGACACCAAGCACAAGACCAGGCTGTGGAAATCTTGAAACTACACAACATTCCAGGTTGTTCTGGGGAAAGAAGAAAACAAAAACAGGTCCAAAAGTATAAAATAATATTATTTTTTTGGACAGACACAAATGTTTAAATTCAAAATATATATGTGAGCTGAATATGTTCAGTCTAACCTGGGTTAGAGTTGCTGAAGAGGGAAGCAGGAAGCAAACTGACACAACCAGGAGTGTCTGCTACACCAACCAGACACAATCTGACACTTTTAGTCAAGGTAACTACAATACTGAAGAAACCAACAACTCAGAGAAACAAATGATATGAATGTAGAATCACAGTGTAACCGTGTCAATAGTCCTGCATACTATCAATGGGTTTGACACACTTTCTCCCTTGCACTGAAGCTTATGATGGATACAATACATGGGAGTCTGCATAATTCACTGAGGCCCAACAGATGGAGTTCACCTGAAACACATAACCCAGTGTCAAAAGTGTCAATCACAGTTTTATCACATTTTAATAATTACAAATATTGTTCACAGTACTTATATATAACAGAATATTTTTTGTTTAATATCTGTACAGATGTATGCTTCCTCACCTTGCGGTTGGTGAAGTAGAGGTTATCACACATCTCTACAGACAGAGAACCTTGGCTGCTGCTGCTGAAGTTCATGATGCCGTATTTGCAGCCTCCATGAGAGACATCATTGACTGTAAATACTCTCTCACATGCTGAGTCTCCCTGAAAAAACAAAGAAGATGGGATGGACATATAAAAGCCATATCAGGGTCATCAACATCACAAATAAAATAAAAACAAAAACAGTTGTGGCTCCAAAGTACTTTAGTAGTAGTTTTTTTTTTTAAAGCAAGCATTCTATGTACAAAAGTGAAACATATCATTTCCTCACCACTATTAGTCTGAAGTTGTCTGTGTTAGAGCTGCTGTTGTCAGTGCTCTGGATCTCCACTTTGTGGCGCTTCATTGAACCGACCTTCACCTCATGGATTAACCTGAAGATAAAGTAACCATGGTTACACCAGCATCCACCAACAATCCATAGTGACAATAATGTTTCCTTTTCCTTACAGCGGAATAATATAATATTTACACGTGTAACAAATTATGTACACAAAGTGGTGGGAATGCCTTTGCCCTTCAATACGTGAGCACACGACAGTATAATAGCAATACCTGCAGTAGGAATTGCCCTGCACCAAACCAAGGTGTCTTTTCTGTACGAGTAGAGAAGTGTTCAGTCCTCTCCTTGGCGCCTTCTACAAAGTGAACAACAAAATGGAATGAAACCCATCCAGACATACAAGTTTTTAAGCATTATTAAATTATAGATCAGAGAGTTAAAAAACAACGCTTCTCTTTCCTGTCATATATTTTGCAACACTTAGAATTATGCTAAACATAACAAGAGAATTAAAGGAAAAATAATAGACATACTTTTCTGGGATTTTCATCCTCTTCCAACATCTTGTTTCTTTGACTCTCCCTTTCTTTCTCCTGCAACTTCTCTCTGGTAAGTGGGTTGCAGCAGTTATTTCCAGGCAAAAGTCGGAAATAACGATTTTTCTCCGGGTCAAAGTAGAAACCAGGAAGTTCTGTCAATGATATTAGAATCCTTACAGCAGTGCGTCAACTCCAATAAAAAACAACTAATAATACGTTCACGAATTCGAATCTATGGCACCAATATGACATAACTAAGTTACATCAAGCAGTCACTTGGAGTGATGGAAAAATATACAATAGTCTCATTACTTGACTGCTGATAAACGTGGTGCACATACCTGGAGCAGCACTGCTGGCTTTGGTGGAAGAAGACGAGGAGGAAGAAGAAGAGGATGAAGAGGAGGAGGAAGACGAAGACGCCGATGCTTGATTGTCATGTGTCCATCCTGCATTACTATGTCAGCAGCCGTGTTGAAACAATAAATTGATCAGTTATTGACTTGTTTATTTTACCGCAAAGAACTCACAATTTATAAACACGCATAGCATTTCAAATGTATTCCAACGCACTCGTCCTGTGTTGATCTGTAACGATTATTTCTGTCCCAGCCGCGCCGTTGTCCGCCCGATCTCTGTCGCCTGGACGGTCGCTGTCCTTCTCTCCAGTTCCACTTCTTCATTTTGGAAGTTCTGGACAAGAATTTTGCTTATAAAACAATGTCCTCACAGCAAGCTTCTTCAGACTAACTTCCGCGTCTCACACAAATTAGCAGAATAGCTCCTTCCTCTTGAATTCAGCTGCTTACACGTCTACATGCTTTACACAGGACATCATACATGCGGTTATTAAATTATCGAGCATACATGAACTATTTATTTGATATGTTTTTCAAAACTGAATTAATAGTAACCCTTTTAGCAGGTTAGACACGAAACTAAAAACAAAATGAACATAATATCGCAGCCATGTTGTCCCGTCACACGGTCTTCATTGGTCTATTCACAACGTTTGACGTGACGTAAAAGATGTTCATTGGTTAATCACTCTAATACCGGAACAAGAAATGAAATAAAACTAAATATTGTCTTTGAAACTATATAAATATGAAACATAGCAACACGCGACTGATAGTTTGTCGCGTTGGTATTTGTGAGCGAGACCTGAACGCGAGAAGAGCTCCATTTCAAAATATATTATATTTGTTAATATAGAAATATCCGTAATAAAAAAATGCATTATTCCAAAATAGATGTATATATGTATATATCCTCTCTCTCTCTCTCTCTCTATATATATATATATATATATATATAGAGAGAGAGAGAGAGAGATAAAAAAACATTAAAAAAAAACATGTATATCAGAGGTCTGTCACCAATGTTTGAAAATAAACATCTATTATATATGCAGAATATAATAATGTAAGAACCAGGCCACACATTTTGACAGTTTTCTTTGAAGCCACGCCTCATGTCGTGGTGCTACTGTTGTCATTGGTAGAGAGTGGAGTGTCCAGGACAGCGCATTGGCTGCGGTGTGTGTGCATGTGTGCGTGCGTGCGTGCGTGTGTGTCTGTCTCTGTGTGTGTTTTTCATAAGGGTCCCAAACTATACCGTGATTTGGAATATTACAGTACAGTCGTGCACCAGGAAAATGGCGGCTGTCATTCATAATCCGCTAAAATCGTGAGTATTATCTAGATATTCCATGACAACAACTGCATAGTTTCATCACATGCGGCTGCTGCACATCAGATCAATATAATGTGATTTCGCGGGTTCATTATTGAACCACAAAATGCACACGTTCATGTGCTTGGACAGTCCGTGTCTGGCTGTGTCTGTCTTATTGTGCAGGCACCCACTGCTTGTGCTGTTGTATATTGAAATATAATGCATGCAGTTGTGCACAGCCTGCAGAAAATCCGTGTCCAACCCGCGCGTAAAGCTCTGCATTTCACAGCCATGGACTTGATTCACTTTATGATCAAGTTGTTTTCGTTTTGCTTTTTTTTATAAGACATCATGTTTCCATGTGGTGCTCTTTTTGTCTGATTTTGCAATGATTATTACATGCAGTCATGGCCAAAACGAAAGAGATAGAGAGAGAGAGTGAGAGAGAGAGAGAGAGAGAGGGAGATAGGATAGAGTGGTGCTGTCAAACACATGCACACAAAGCACACTATACAGCACTGACCTTATTTCATGCCATGTATGATGAATCTGCAGTGCAATAGCCATTAGAAATGCGTGCAGATATATCCTGGTGACATATAATAACGCTGATCTTGACGATCTGCACAATAGCGGTTTGTAGAAAAATGTGCATCGGTATATTTTAAATTTGGCAGCCTTGTCAGAATAATACAGAAAATCCCTTTAGGCTCACAACTAAAATGATTTTATAAACATTGATTTATTTTGACAATACTAGTGAAGGATTTTTTTTAAATATATTTTTGAACAAAAACATTGCATGATTATCGTACATACATATTACTGTATATATATTACGTACATATCGTACAGGACAATATCTTAACTGTGACTGTTTAAAAAAATAGTGAAGCAGGTTGTGATGTAAAACAAAATCTACAGTAGTGTTAAAAATATTTAACCCTCTACTGAGTTTATACAAAAAATCTATTATTAATGGAATTTGTAAAATGTAGAAATTATATATTTATATTTAATTCCTCCTAAATATATATGTAAACATGTGAACCCTACAGTGTGTACCTTAAATACTTGTGTTCTCCGTTGGCTTCACACTTCACAGTTCATGTTTTACCAAAAATATTATGTGAAACCTGTATTATGCACTAGTAAGCCACAAAAAATTGTATAAAGACATTGTAGGTATATGTGTTTTTGTGTGTATCTGCAGTTGTGCATTTAGAAAAGCAGATTAGTAGCGTCCCACTATTCTCCGGGGTCCATCTGTTGACAGAGGTGAAGAAAGAGTCTGGTGAAAATCAGGGTGGGAGCCCCATCTGCCTTTAATATTTTGTATTTGATATAAGAAAGCGAAAAAAAAACACGGACGACTGCATACACGATCAAGTTTGGGATGTAATTAGATGAGACTGTCTAATATTGCATGTGAAAGATTGTGTTGGGGTACGTGAGCATATATCATGTAACATATGAGTTACTACCATGGGAAATGATGTTGTGGTCTACTTTTCCAGGCAGGGCAGTTGTGTGAGTTCTCTGGGTGAAACAATGGAATGTACTTGTCATCTGTCCTCAGAATGTAGCTGGTAAATCATGTGCAGCCAATAAGGACATGTTGTGATGTAGCTCTGCTCTCCTTCTACCAATACTCAGCCCCTCAAAGATAAATTACAACCATCCTGTAGCTGGCAGTAAATACGTCTGGGTTTCCAGACTCACCCAGTTCTGTTTAAACATCCACATTTTCTTGATTCAGTTCAACTCACTTTTTTTTTTAATTTTGAAAGCCTTCTTTGTAATCAAATGCAGGAGGCAGTGCAGGATCGGGTCTAACGATGAGCTGACATGAGAAATATTCAAATGAGTGGAATAATTCATATGCCGAGACTCATGTATGGGCATCTGATGTGTCTTTTTCAGCTTCTCCCTTGTCATTTTGCTTTGGATTTACAGTGAGCTGCAAAACTATGGTGTATATTGATTTGACTGGTAAAGCTCTTTACTAATAATGGGTATGCAATATGCGATGGACAAAGGAGGAGGGTCAGCGCATTTGGGATTGTGTGTTTTTATTGTGTATATTTGTTACATGTGTGGGCGGTTGTGCAACCATGCACCCCTCCCCCATTTGGCGTGAGTAATGGAGGTTGGGGTGTGTGTGGTGGGGTGGTGGGGTGTCTGCCTGTCTGAATTTACTGCATACATTTATACTACACCCTCAGCACTGGGGTGAACCCTGGCCTTTGTCTATCTGAGGGAATGAGAATGTGGGGGAATGGTTTCCAGGCGTGGGGAATTAAATGTCCAGAAACATTCCTTTTTAGAAAGCTGCATGCAGGGTTTAGTCCCCACTTTCTCTGTTCTGCTCCTACATGGCAATTTTTTCATCATGAATGTTTGTTTTTTTTCCGCTTTGCATCACGCCGCATAAATTATTCATTACGTGTTTTGTTTTGATAGATTTTCCCATACTTCCCCAAATTAACCCATGCTATATTGAAATGAGTTATCGTTCACCCCGTCTCCAGTTCCGAGTCCTTCACCTCATTTGTGCTGAGTGTCTTAGACCCCCCTTTCTCACCCACCCACAGTAAAATAACAGCAGCAGCATCTGAATCAGGGTTTCTCCTCTGCAACAGCCTTTCCTCTGCGGCTGATTGCTTTACCTATTCCCTTCACCCCCTTTCCACTGCACCTTGCACCTTTCCCTTTTCTTCCTTTTGTGTGTTTGTACACTGACACGTGTGTGTGCGCGCACATGTGTGTATATGCATGTGTATGTGTGCATGTAAGGCAGATGCACTTGTGCACATTCACAACTTGCAGAGAAAATGAGTGTGACAAGGTTTGAAAGAGAACACGTGTGTGCCGCGGGATACATTGGACCCCTCCTCTCTGCCACCTCCTCAGCTCCTCCTCCTTTTCGTCCTCCCCTGTGTCTCCCTCCTCTCTGCTTCACTCACTCCTTCGCCTACTAGATGTCACAAAGAAGCCTATCAGAGTGTGCCCATATGCTGTTGCTTTGCTCTGCACTTCCTTTGGGGCCCCTTACTAATTCCAAACCGAAACTGAATTTCATCTCCTCTGACTATACACCGAAAAAAAAACCCCACCATTCCCCGAAACTGTTACTTTCTAAGTGGTGGTCAAAAAAATGCAAGCTCTGTCACAGAGGTGTGCCTGTGTCACCTGCTGTATGTGGTTTCCCCTGAAATCATTTAAAACTTATGTTTGTTAGCTTTAAGCTTTGAATCTGTATATGTCAACATCACGCCTCAGGGACAATTTTGGATGCATTTATCCATTCATTAATTTACTTACTGTAAATAGTGAGGTGGGGGGTCCCAGCAGTTCATTGCAGGGCCACATATACTGGTAAGCCAAACAAATATCCACATTCTAACTCATACCAATGGTGTAATTATAGTGATCCACTTACACAAAACCTTCTACGAACCCACACTCACTCAGGGAAAACATTCTAACACCTCTCTGACTGAGGATTCAAACTTGTGATCGTCATGTATGGCAAAAGCGCTAAGCCCCCTACCACTGTGAAGCCTGCATATAACCATAACAATTACATATATGGCAGGGTGTTGATTAGCGTTTCAGTCGTGCGAGACAATTGTAAGATATGCCTATTTAAATTTCCCGATGCTTGGTGTCTGCAAATTAGTGGAAAGATTAGTCACACATTCATGCAAAGACAATGTCAGTCGACAAGTTGAACTGTGAGCAGATTTTTCTCATGTAAGATCATTTGTCAAAGACTTAAAACACGCAGAATTAATAACAAAAACATGAAGCGTGACTTAATGACAGTGATCTACTGTTTAAATAATTGGCTTATCAACTTGACAGTAATTGTGTAAGGCAAGAAGGCGCAGGGTGTCAAAGTGAAATATGTGGGTTAACATTGGGGAGAAGAGTGAGAAGCGTGACAGTGGTCGCGGACACTCAGTAACAGAACATTAACTCATTCAAGAGTGAGTGAGAGAGTTTCAATCCTCATAAAGTTTATGAAAGCCTCTTGGATGTGTGTACGTGAGTGTGTTGTCATGTTAGAGCACCTGTGTAAGACTGGTGAATCTCTAAACAGAAAACAAAGAACTAATTCTCCTTTCCTCCTATCCCTTCCTCTGTGTTCTCCTAACATCTCCTCCCCTCTTCCCTCCTCTCATCTTCCTTTCCCTGCTCTAAGCTCATACCTGGAAACACAGACCTGTTAATCGTAGAATCACCTTGGGTGTTTTTACACTTGCTCCCTGCGGCCCTTAAAAATGAACTTGCTTTGATGACTCAGGACTTTTCGTGGATATGTGGACACACACAAACACACTCAGACCTCCTTTAAAGTGAACTGAACCAAGACCACGAACTCAGACGACACACAAGGGCAAATATAGAAGCAGACATTTTGTCCCCTTTAACTGTGAGCGATATTGCAGAACATGGAAAATGAAGATACACATGGCTATTTATGAAAATAAGTCAAAATGTGAACACAAGATTAACTAAAATTTAATGTTGGTGGACTTTGTGGGTTGTGTTCACACCTGCAATGTTTGCTCTGATAGTGTGGCTCACTTAAAAATGCATGAATACCGTCAGCATCTCATCCAGTAAGTGCAGAGAGGCTGTGCAGTGGATTTGTGTTGTTAATACTTTGCAAACTCTGCTATGGATTGTTTGACCTGTGAACTGTGAAAACAGTGGGCAACACCTAATTGAAATAAAGACACAAACAGAGTAGCCTGATGTGACCTGAATGGAAACATTACAACTGAATTATAACAAAAATACAAGCACCGTGGAGCAACAAATAGCTTAAACAACCAGCCATGTTTTGGAAAATCTCAGAGATTTATCACAGTGGCGACGCCATTTATTACATCACCTAAGTGATTAAGTGGCCTCTTTGGTCAGTTGAGGAAAATGCCAGTGTGAGCGTCAAGCATGCCAGTACTTTGTCAGTAAACTGAACTGAATATATCATGCATTACTCTGCTGTACAGCAAAGGAAGCAAAAATAATTCTTGAAACATCCCAGGAAGATTGAGTGTTAAGCTTTTGAAAACAGCAATATATAAATACATCCCAAAAGAACTGCCTTACCATCACTGCTGTAATGCTGCAACTAGGGCAGCCACCTCATAGATATAGACTTACATAAGTGAAATGACTGCGGCCGCCCAGCGATCGACTTGTTGGTACAAACAGCTCAGACGGTACTCTCTCTGACTGATAGATAGAGATAGATAGATAGATATAAATATATCTATAGATATATATAACAAACTAAAGTGCATTAAAACATAATCAAGCTAGTTTAGTCAGTATCAACTGTTCATTTGTGGTCATCTTACTGGATTTTCTTCTCGTGTTCTGAGTTCAACTTCAGTTAGCATCTACAGGGCAGCACTTGATTAGTTATTTTCCACTGTGGTACTTTAGCTAAATCATAATTGGACAAATGTGGCAAAAATAACCACTGCTACAGAGGTTTGGCTTCTCTGAGAGTCAGTGAGTAGTGGGTGGGTGTGGACAAACTGTCTAAGAGTTAAAGCCATATTTTGAGTGGTTACTTTTTGGAAATAAATAAGAAAATAATATCACTAGAGTATATTTTCTGTGTTAATTTTATGCAGAGTTTGAGACAAACTAGAGCCAGTTGTGTTTAGGCAATAGAGTCAATGTATATCTATATCTATAGCTATACATCCATATATCTAAATCAGTATGTATATTTATATATTAAACTAAAACTATTTATATATTTGTTTTATACCATCTTCTATCTTTGTAACTTTTACATTAAATTTGATTTGATTTGATTGGTTATCGTTCCCTAAGTCTATTTTTTTTTCTGTCTTTGTTTGCTTTTATTGTGAATCCTGAGCATTCCTTGTTTAAAAAACAGACCAACTGCCACTGCTTTCTATCATATACCATAGATTTGAATGTGGGCAGGGCCAAGACTTGATTGTATCCGGACAGGCAACTTAGAGAAATGTTGTTGACATTGACACAAATTTGCATGTGCACCTCTGCACCCTGTCTCCTTACGTGTTTCTCTTTATGCAAATGCATTAGTGGAGGAGTGCCACACACACGTGCACCGGCACACACTCTTTAGTTCAGGGAACAAAGAGTGACACTTGAAATAACACTTTACTGTAAGTGACGTGACAGACAGTCTCATCTGGGGGTTTGGATACGACCAAATCACCGTGTCTACTGTAAGGGAGACGTAGAACTAAAAACACCAGCTGCTCTCCTCATTTCTGTAAGACTCATGACAAAAACATCAACCAGCTAACTGCCACGTGTTTGATTCTTGGTATTATACAGAGCTTACACTGTCTCACAGAACCAACTGAACCAACTGAAATGCATACACCAATGATGTTTTATTTATATTTTAATAAAAGTGGTGCATTCATGAATAAAATCCTCATAATATCCTTACATTTTCTGAATTTTAAGTACAGTATCAGTTTTTTTGCAAGTAGATCCCTTCACAAGATATCACACTGTCATATTAATACAGTAATGTGTAATTTTAGACTTTAGCACAAGTTCTAGAAACAGCTGCATGACTCCTCCTAACAACAGGGCACAGTTGGACATATTTAACTGGCTTTTTTCCCTTTTGTTTAGAACCAAGAAATTGAACCATATTTGCTCATACATTGAGGTTCGTTAATAAATCATACATTTACATTGAAGTGCATTATCTGTCTGTTTCTAAAAACCTTCCACTCTTCCCACACACTTGTACAAATGTGGCTGCAGACACAAAAAGTCAGGGTCTAATTATATTTACTTCATGCGTCAAGTTTTTAATTTACATTCTTTGTAGGTTTTTTTTTTTTTTTTTTTTGCAAATGCACTGCAACTATCATTACTGCTGTAGCTGCCTCCACATCAGAAATCTATGCCTCTCCTCTTTCCATGCAGTACCTGGTTCACTCTGCCCTCCTCCACTTCCCCTTTCCTTTTCCTCCTCCATCCAGCCTCCCGTTCACTCTGCTCCCAAACACTGCACATCTTTGTGAGATTTACTGCGACCAGAGTACTGGTCTTTGTCCAACTTGGCATTCTTTACATATCTATGTAGAAAATCTACACAACTCCAATCTCTTCTGCTCAGACGGTCAGAGAGACGGGGTGGTATTGGGTGAAGCAAAAAAAAAAATTCTATTCACATTAGCAGAGAGACAGAGAAGATCGTGTTGCTGTGGGATTATTCTCCCAGATAGAAGAAGGTATTTTAGCTTTTTGTTTTTTTCTGGCCTCCTATTTGTCCAAATTTCCCCAACAGTAATGGCTGTGAAAAGTATAGTTGTTTAATTGAACAGATAAGTCCATTCATCTGACGGAGTTGTATGAATGTTTGTTTGCCTGGCTCTTATCTCAGTGGTTTTAAAATGTTGCATTTAGATGGATTGTGTTGTTGTTAATGGGTTACGTCTTTGTATGCATGAGCAGACAGTATATATAACAAGGGGACACACAGCATTCATCTGCATCTATCAGTAAACTGGAGCTGCTACTAGTCCTCTGTCTATCTGACTGTCTTTGTGTGTGTACGCGTGTGTCTTCACTTGTGCCAAGCCCATCTGTTGACTGGATTTCATATCTGCCTATTAGTCAAAATGGAGATATTTAAAATGTTTCTCCTTGTCTTTTGATTCATGTCATAATTGTTTCCTGTTCACGGTTT
This sequence comes from Cynoglossus semilaevis, assembly GCF_000523025.1. Classification (NCBI taxonomy): domain Eukaryota; kingdom Metazoa; phylum Chordata; class Actinopteri; order Pleuronectiformes; family Cynoglossidae; genus Cynoglossus; species Cynoglossus semilaevis. The sequence continues at coordinate 3,832,533 of NC_024313.1, read as the reverse complement.
TAAATGTCTCTCACCTCATCATACTTACTTATTTATCCACTTGCTGGACATCTTTGCTTTTCCCCTAAATTCAGATCCTCTAATACGAGATTCATGAAATAGATTTTGAACCTATTAACCTCTAGGACGTTTGGTTTTAGGAGAGAATGTAGGACATAGACCAGAGGGTAGATCTTTGAGTACAGAAGGTTAACAATTAATAAATAGATATTGTTAAATTTGTTTTACAACATTTTTTTGTAAAAATCAAAATCAAAAAATCAAATGAACTGTTTGTTCCATGATTAATCCAACAAACTAAAGCAGATCATGAAGAAGAAGAGGCTGGGCATACGGCTGTTTACCTGCTAAACCTTCCCTATTCGTGTGTGTTTGTGTGCAGGCTCGGTGACCAGTTTTATAAGGAGGCCATTGAACACTGTCGCAGCTACAATGCCCGACTATGTGCCGAGCGCAGTGTACGATTGCCTTTCCTGGATTCACAGACTGGTGTGGCCCAGAACAACTGCTACATCTGGATGGAGAAGCGCCACCGTCAGCCAGGTGAGAAGCAGTGCAGCATAAATGGAAGAAATTAATAAAAAACATGTAATTTCTATCAGTGACTTGAGTTTCTGTAGTCACCTTGAGCTTTGTTTTGATTTACTCAAAGCCAAACCAAATTTCCCTGTAAAACCTATTTGTTTACGTTAAGGTGCCCGTGGTGACCTGTTTTTTTCTGTCCTTTGACAATAACAGGCTTTTTCCTCAATACATAACGGGGTCTGAGGCTCTTGACTGTTCCTGTATTTGGTTGTTCTAAGCAGAAATAGATTTCACGAAGTCGCTGCAACATCCAGCTAATGTTTATATAGAAGCGCACTCTGTGTAAATATGGCACATTCATGATTTATATACAACCAGTCTCTGCTATACCGTGAGTCCACAGTCCGCATTCTTCACATCTGGGTCGCCTGTGCAGCCAAAGGGAACAATCTGCTCTCTACTGAGTGCTGGACACAAATAGCCTGCTCTGCATCTCTTATGCAAAGCCATTCAGGCCACACCCTATACTTTGTGGCAGAGCTAACAAACATTATAAGCATGTATTCTGGGTCTAACCCTCCGTTTCTGCTCATGCACAAATGGCCTCCCCCCTTTTTTCACCCCCATTTTTCTCCTAAGCCAGAGAAGGAATATGATTAGAATATAATTACACACAAGAGGGGACGGAACAAGGAGAAAAATGCTGCAAATATTGACAAATGGTGTAGATCTACATGTTTTCATTGGGACAGAAATTAATATTACTGAAAACTATGTCAACACTGGGTGAAAAATCTCCTGCCTTTGTGTGACAAGCTGTTACGGTGTCTGACCACAGCTCAGTTTCACTTTATTTGGATAGTTATCCTGAGCATCAGCCCAGAATCAGACTAATTAGGTGACAGGAAGACCAGTCCACTGGTCCACTTTCTGGGTGTGTGCTCTAAAAGAATGCACGAGATTGTGGAGGAGACTCAATGCAGGTTTTGTTTAAAAAGCCAGCTTACCAATGGTTGTTAAAATTCTTCCTGTGTGCCTGTGTCTGCATGTGTGTGCATATACTATTTATCTCCCTCTCTCCCTGGGTATATGTGTGTGTGTGTGTGCAGGCCAGGCAGCGGGACAAATGTATAGCTACCCTGCTAGATGCTGGAGAAAGAAGAGGCGACTCCACCCTCCTCTGGATCCCCAACTCCGGCTGTGTGAGCTTCGACTAGGTAATATAAACAACACACTTACACGCACGCACAAACACAAACTCACAGAGTCAAGCAGCACGCTGACATTCAAACACAATCGAAATAACCTTACGCCACAGCAGTAGTACCTGAACAATGACAGACTGGTGTGTCTTCTCATCGTTGTGGTCAAACTACCAGCCCTTTAATGCACTCTCGTACGTACAGTCTATTATATTTGTGCCCTTAATGTTCTTGTACAGCTGCACAGAGCCTCAGGCTGAGCTGAGTGGCATTAATGCTCACTATCTGACCATCTGGCTCTGGTTAGCCCCCGTCTCTCTCGCCAGGTCTCCAGGTTCATTCTCTCCCCCGAATCAATGGCTCCTCTCACTGTTCTCTGGCAGTACAGACACACACTTGCACACACATTAAACAGACACACACACACAGAGACACAAGGAGGTATACACCCCCCACACATGACTCTCAGTCTCAGCACACAAGCACCCTAACTGGGCCTCAATAACCATTTATCCATGTGCCATCAGAATGTAAGTGGGGTGAGGTAGACGTGTGTCTGAGAGAGAGAGAGAGATTGTTTAGGGTAGAGTGTGTAGGAATTTTATGTGAGTGTTGATAAACGTATAGTATGTAGCTTCTCTTTCTCTGTTATAAACCAGTGGCACTGATACACTTGCGCACAACTGCTGTAAACTGTAAACTTATTGACGTGGATCAGACTCCTTCCTGGTTTAGGTATGAACTGATCCAGTCTTTCACTTTATAATAATGGTAGATGGCGACCCTAAGTTGCCTTACTGCCATGCCTAAGGTCTGTTTTCCTCTAGTCAACATTTCCAGCCAGAAGTGTTCCAATAGCAGCCTGTTAAAACGACTGACATCACCTTTGTTTGATTCAGTGGTTTTAGTTTTTTTTTGGAAAGTCTTTACTAAACCCCCTCTACAGTTGGGGCTAGGAATCTGAAAACTTGTGAAAGCGTTAGAGATATGGCTACAGAGAGGCTGTACAAATCAGATTTATTGTGTTGTGTGCTTGTGCATATGTGCATTTATACGTAGGTTTGTGTTGTATAGGGGATTTTAGCAAAGGAATTCCCCAGAAACCTAATACTGTGGGGCGACATATAGGCATGTCTTTGTTTCTGCTTTGACACACCATTGTTACTTTGCTGTCTTCCAGATGAAATATAATACTCCAGATTTTTTTTAAGGGAGAAGAAAACTCAATCATGCTGAAAGCACTAAGCAAAAACCAAACAGAAAGAAAACTAGTGACAAACACTGTGTTTGTAATAGCAAAAGAAAAAACCTTTGGGTGAAAGCATAGAAGTCTAGTTTTGTTTTTCTGAAATCCAATTCTGTAGTTTGGCCCAGAAATCTATCATAACATGACACAGGAATGTGAGTGCTACTCTCTCGAGCTTTTGAAAATGCTTTGTGTTTATTTAATGCTTCCTGAGCAAAGATATTTTTTCAGTGTGTGCGTGAAGAAACCATACATAACGACTCTGTTAATTTTACAGAGTTTAAACCATTTTTTGCCTATTTTTTTATGTTTGTTTCTCAAATCAGAGCAACAGTTATTATTGACTCTGTTTTTCTCATTTCAACTGCTCTTTTCATTGACATGTGAGATTTGTTCAGATTGTACAGGGTTAGGAGAGCTTTTCATTTTACGGTGACAGTGACCCCCACAGGGGGTGCTTTAGCTGCTGTTTGAATGCTCTGTTGCACTGATAACAAAGTATGCTGAAATAAAATTTGAGTATTTGAAAATATAACTTGAAATGTACTTAAAATATAACAAAGCAAGAATAATCCACTAAGCGTCTAAGTCATAATTAGTTTACTGGACTTTACTTCGTCACAGATTTACTTAACCAGTGCAGGTTACTCATGACAGGTACCTCAGTCACTTTCAACAGATTCAATGGTAGTGTGTATCACTGCCATTTACCAGGTAGTTTTCCGATCATTTAAACATTTACCCTTAGAAATGTCTGTTATTATACAGTACAGACAGGGGGCAGTGTCCTTGCAGATGAGCACACCACCATACTCTTCCAGTAGCCCATTACTTGTGAATGTGCCTTGTGAATGTCGGTTCATGTGCACATTGTGCGTTACCCTCAGTAAAGCGGGGTTTACTGTGCAAGGCTAGGGATTGTGTCAGCAAAGAGCAGAGGTAAGGAGAAAGCAGTGGGAGCTGGGGGGAGTGAGGGGAGACAGTGTAACAGCACTTGTGTATTCCATACCAGTAGCTAGAGCTTCAGCAGCCTTTCTTTCATTTATGCTGGTATTAGAGTTCAAAGAAGAGGAATGAGTGCCAAAATGAAAATTAAATAGACAGAAACAAAGATGGTAAACAAAAGATGTGAAAGGAGTAGGATATGATTTTCTAGAAAAATCATACAAAGCTTATTGACAATCTTAATTACAATTTTAAAGTCTTTTTTTTTTTATTTGTTTCATGGGACATGATATTGAGCAGCCCGTTTTAGTACGTAGCTCAGCCAACATGTATGTTAACTGTTCATAAAATAATTATACTTATTTATCAAATTATATTATTATATTAGATAAAAGTAATTAAAAATTAAAAGTTGGTGCATTTTAATACAGGATTTTGTTGCTACATCAAACACTTTGTCTATTGTAATAATAATTATTCTCTTTGACTATCCACTCCTCAGAAGCTGAGCTGGCCCCCAAGCGTGAGGTGCCCTCTGGGGAGGCCACAGCTTTGGAGGCCCTTCTGAGGAGCGACAGCTTGCTGGAGAAAAAAAACAATCTCAGTAAGGAGGAGGAGACATTGCTGGAAATACAGGTAATGTTGCTTTTTTTTATTTATTATCAAATCAAATCAAATTTTATTTATATAGCCCACATTTACAAAATACAGTTTGTCACATGGGGCTTCACAGGGTTGAGGTATTAGTGAGGTTAACAAAGGTTCTGCTTGTTTAAAAGTAAACTATGCACTAATTTTTATAAAATATATCAAACTGCTTTCAATAAAAAAGGTTATCATATACCAAAAGAACAAAACTAAAATTCTTTACTGTAATCAGCATACAGAAAACCCAATTTTGTTTAATAGCACTCGCCTTCTACAGGCACAATCAAACACACCATGTATTGTGAATATATAGTGCAGTGATAGCGATTGATCAGAACATAAAACACACACTTAACAGCGAGACCGCAGTTCTAGCTTGAAGTGCAGCACAGAGGCTAATGGTGTTTGCCTTTTTATTGAGTATCTCTTAGAACAAACCTTACCTTTTTTCCTTATGTTCAAATTTGGCAGAGAGTCCTGGAGGCAGAGGAGAACGGCGACGGCTTCCATGATGATGAAGACTTTGAACTGGACACTCCAAAGAGGAAGAACAGAAACAGAGGCAAAGTAAGCATGAGATACAAAAGAACACAACAACCTATATTCTCAAAATAAATACTTCATCATCATTTGCCTGCTGTGACCCCTCCACCCCCCACCCCAACATGGATCTGTGCCTCGGGTGGTGCGTCCCTCACTTTGGGACCACTGGGCTAGGCAGTGTGTTATTGTTAAAGACATCAGCATGCTTACATGCTTAAAATGAAATATTGGCGTGTGAAACACCAGCAGCATGTCATGTTTCCTTTCAGAACAGAGGATCGAGTCGCAGGAGGACAGATCCTGTAAACAGTGACGACCAGGATAAACCATACGTCTGTGACAGTAAGAGGGAGAAGGAGAAATCGTCTTTCTTTGTGCATATGTTATCAGCCATTCTGTGTTCAGGTCATTTGTTTGTTCTGTTTCTGTCACAGTATGGAATCACTGTGTTTTCAAGCTCAAGGAAGTGGAGGAAAATAGTTCTTTTTACACCAAGCTACAAAAAGAAAGACATGGTTTTTTTTATGTAGTTAAAGGAAACATTTATCTTTATACACCACCTTATCAGAAACATTTAAGACAAAATTCTTCCAGACAAGTCTTTTTTCTTTCACCTTCTAATGAAAGCCCTCCTCTCTTCTGTTTCTAAGAGCAGCATGAAGAAAGAGTTTTCTGTTAATCCAGACCTGACTAGCATGCCACTTACGTACTTGGGAAAAAAAAAAAAAAAAAAAAACAGGAATGGATTGCCATGGGGATGTGGACAGAGATAGAAGTTTTTATTTATACCAACCCAGATCGAGCGTCCCCTTTCGTAATGGGGGAAAAAAAAAAAAAAAAAACAGGAATGGATTGCCATGGGGATGTGGACAGAGATAGCCACACTGACTGAGCCTCAACCCAACGATCTCATCTTCATTTGTGTCTTGTTCTGTCTTTCCTTTTATTGTTTGCTTTTGTGTCTTCTCTGTTCCAGATAGATACAAACAAAAGCATAACTCAAAAAAGGCTGAAGAAGGTATCTGAAACTGTCGCCATGATTGTCTTTCTAGGGTCCATAAACACTTTATGACTGCCATTTTTGTTTATGGGCGTTTAGTGTGGGGATTGCTGACTGAATGCTAATCCTTTGGAGATTTCTAATGCTTTTTAGATGCTTTCTGCAGGAGTAGGCACCCCCTCCCGTTACAGTGCAAGCATTGCATGACACTAACACTACTCCATGTGCTGTAGTGCTTGCCCGTTGCACCAAATGATGCTTCAGCAGCAGCGTAGCTAACACAGGATGCATGTGTTTTTAGTTGACTCTGTAGCTGATATGTGATCCACAGATGTTGCCATTGTAGAAATGTTAGCGTTTTATCGCTAATTAATTAACAAAGCAGTAGTTTTATGCCATCAGGGTAATTGGTCACATCTAAAGAAGCTGAAACACAGTTGTCTGCAGGGCAGGCGACAGCAATGCAACTATAGCCAAAGAAACACTTCTATGATGGCTACAGCTTTAACACATTAACTGTAACTTTGCCTTTTATATCCAAAAAATCCAAAGATACTGTATATAATATTTCTAGTAATATCAGTTATAAGTGTTGAACTCACAGAGATAAACACGTAACAAGGACAGCAAGTCTTAAATACGATAAACAAATTAAATACTCACATTTTATGATATAAGATTAATATATGGATGCACTTGACAAGCTATCTATTGAAAAATCGCCTTAATTTTAAAAAGGCTATTACAAATGTCAATAGCCCATAAGGTATAGCCAATCTGTGGCGTATCAATTGGTCAGTTGGTTTGCTATTTTACCACATGGGGGCAGTGTAACCTGAGATGCGGGTATAAACCTTCATTAAATGTTAGTGTTTATTCACTAGAACAACATATTCATCACTGGACTTGTTTTTCAGGAAAAACACAGATCCCATCACAGTGGGGAATTATTTTTAGACCATACACCTTTTTTGGTAAAAGGTTGATTTATTATTGAAAAAGTAATTATCCTCCGCTGAAGGCAGGTCATAAAAATTATTAGAAATGATGAGAAAAATCCCAGCTCATTTAAACCACATTCACGGCCTGCTCAGGATTTGAAAATGTATTAAAAAATAAATAAGTAGAAAATAGGGGTGTGATGGCACTTGGCTCACAAGATATCCATCTATCTGTTTTTGGAATGGTTTTAAGGTTTGGTTGTCCAATACAGGCACAGAAACAGTTGTAATATGGATTATATTTTATTCTTCATGTATAAAATGACAAAGATTACAGATTAAGTTGGAATTCTTAAATAAAATAAAAAAAAACACTGTTGGCTGTAATGTAATTCCAAAGAAATACTGACATCAGAAACACTGGTAAATATCATGTTAAATATTTGGCCATAAAAACAAAACTCAATTAGGTAAAAGAAAATATGATTTGGCTGTAATGTCATTTCACATTAAGTTAAATATCCCTCTGATAATAATTAAGCAACGATCATTGAGTGGTGTTTGTCCCTGCGTGTTTTCTGCAGAGGCTCCTGTTGTTCTAGTTGTTTTAGGTAAAGTCTGACAAGATTTCAGTCAATCGTTCGTCCTAAACCTCGCGCTGACATTTCTGTGTTTTCATGAAACATACCTCCGCACAGATTTCGTGCATTGTGGGAGATCGATGCAAACGAGTGAAGCCAGTTTTGAATGTTTTCACGTGCCGCAGCTGCGGATCTGCTTCCGGATTTACCAACAAATCGTCGCAATGCGATTCTGTCTAATTGGCTCTCTTCTCCATTTGTCCCGCCCTAAGATTACCTCCTTTTGATTCGTTTACCAAAGTGTCCATTATATTTCGTACAACGAGGTCTCGTCACACCCCTAATAATAATAATAATAATAATAATAATAATAATAATAATAATAAACAGCAAGCATTGTATTGCACTTTCTAAATAGAAGAAATATTTGATCCACCGTCAGTTTGTATTTGTTAAATACTTGAATGACAATCTCGTTTAATTAACAGACATTACCATACAATCAGAACTATCATCTCATCGGTGCCATCTCGCCCACTTGTATTGCCTGTGTGGTTATCATATTACTGGTTTAAACTATATGATTGGTTTTTAAAAATTGGCTATGATTTTTTTTCATATAGTTTTTTATTCACTGTATTGTGATGAAATATGAACTTTATATCAGCTGTAATAATTCCAATAAATGGAATCAGTGAGGCAGTTTATTTGTCACTGACCCATATGTGTTTTTGTTTTGTAAAATACTGACAGTGAAATAAATGATAGTGTCTAAAACAATCTTGTCCTCTTAGCTGATGCTGACAGCTCATGCTTTGAGGCAGACTTCAAAATGACACTGTACGAAATGATCTACATGTTTCAAATAAACCTGTGATATTTACCTCCAGTCTGTGGAAAGCGCTATAAGAACCGACCTGGCCTGAGCTACCACTACACCCACACTCACCTGGCAGAGGAAGAAGGTGAGGAGGAGAAGGAAGCCGAGATGCTGCCGTCTCCTGCTCACAGTATGGACAACCACAAACGTAAGGCACCACCTCAGATGTAAGATTCCACGGTTCAGTTACAGACTTTCCAAATTTAGTCCAACGTCCCATGGCCTTATACTGTCAGAAAATATTTATATGCTTCCTTATACGTTCTCGTTGCTGTTGCAGCTCAGAAGGGTCCAGATGGCGTCATAATCCCCAATGACTACTGCGACTTCTGCCTGGGGGATCAGGACTCCAACAGGAAGACGGGCCAGGCTGAGGAGCTGGTGTCCTGCTCCGACTGTGGACGATCTGGTGAGTCCCCAAACAGTACTTGGAACCATATCAGATAAATAGGACTTCTGATTCAGTGAAGACACTCAGCATTCTGACATGACAGCCGTAGTAGTGCATTTAAAATAGCCATTTAAAAATACTAAGAATAATGACTGAAGATTTAAGGTGTTCTTGTACTGACAGTTGAGGCCAGGACACCACTTGAGACACAAGGAAAAGAGTCCATTAAAAATGTATTAAATTACTTAAATTTACGACATTTACATTTTTGTTAGGTAATGCTACAGAACAAAAGCAGTTGTATGTTTTTTTTAAATTATATCTATTGTCTCAAGCTGGATCCAGTTCCAAGGAGTTTAATGTGTTAGTTATTCATAAAACACTTACTAAAATCAGAACTAAACCAACATTATTACTCCTTATAAATAATAAGCATAAATTGGAATAAACTATAACAGAACAATGTGAATATATATATACTCACATATATTTAATATTTGTATAAAAATAGACATTTTAAATATTATAAAAGTGACTTTAAATTATCTAAAATTTCTTTTTTTTTTCTTTTTCAAATTAAGCCTTTGAGAAGTAACACATTGGCTTGACTCATACTTTTTTAATTTTTGTCAACTTCACATCTCATTTTGTTTTCTTTTACTTTTATTTTTTAACAGTCTTATTCATGTGTTTGTTCTCTAAGTTTTTGTGTGTGTGTTTGTAACAATCTTCAGCCAGTTTAAAAAGTGTTTTGCAAATGTGGGTGGTGTCCCAAAAGTGGGTCTTGAGGATTAATTAGATGGGTCACTGGACTGGATAATTCCAGTTTTCTCCAGTTGTGCAGAAAGACACTATCTCTTCAGTCTGATTTTTTTTTTTTAATTTTCGGTGCGGAGCCATTTCAGCATTTTTTACAGAGCACAAATATGGAGAGAGAATGAAAAATAAAAAAAAGGTTATTATTGGATTGGGACATTTAAGGACCAAACCTCTACCTCTCACATTCATAGAAATGAGAATAAGTTGTTAAATTACAGCGTTTGTTGTCAAACCAGGTCTTTAACATACATGTTGGCACAGAATCTTTTCAATGGGTTATCAATGAGCCATGAAGACCATGAACATTGAGGATCAATTCCCGAAATGCCCCTAAAACACGTCATTTAATTGATATTGATTCATTGGCTTTCTCTGCCTGCTTCCATCCTGCATGCTTGTCCATGTCAGCCTCATCCATCAGTAAGCTCTCCTGCTTTCCGACGACATGCCTTCACTCTTTGGTTGCAGACACATCCGCTGAATATTTTAGCGACACATTCGTCCAATCACCTGACCCCAAAAGATAACAATGTGCTTGTCAGCCAGTGAGATGTTTTTCTGCTGCAGTAGAGCGTAGTCTTGTCTTGTGTTTCTCTGACGCTGATGTTTTCATGGTAGCTGGAAGAGGAGGAGTGAAGAAGGATGGGAGGAAGATGGGTGCTGTAGAAGAGTTGGTCGGCAACGCGTCAGACAGCGAGGCCTCTGCATTTCATGGCTTTAAGGAAGCAAAGCTGGAAGACATTTTGTTAAGAAACCGGGATGATGATGATGATGTGACTGGCAGCTGATATCAGGACATAATACGGAGTTGTGTCCAGAAACAAACAAACAAACAAAAAAACATTTTCTGATTTAACACTGAAGGACTGAAGCCACAGACTGGATTACAGTGGCTCAATGTGAAAACACCCACTCCTGAAACAGTCACTTGGATCTAAGTCTTTTTATTTAAAGCTGAGGCCAAAACTATTAGCCCCTTTAGAAACAAGAAAGAGTTTTCTCTCAAGTGCTTTAATGCAGCAAAACAAAAACACAACTTGTCGACATGTTAGCTTCTTTTGGGGAAGCATACTTTATTTGACTTTGCACACGGTAGCTATTTCAAAGAACTCTAAAATGCCAAGGTCAAAAATATAAAAACCCCTTCAGTTCTAATTGTCCATTTTCTAAATATCAGTAGGAAGAAACTTCAGCCAAGTCTCACAAGAAATCTCTGCCCATTCTGCTTTAGCTTAAACTCATTTAGATTTCATGAAGCAAGGTCTTGAATTCAGATGATTCTGTTTTAACGCCGAGTGCCTGAAGTTCTCCTTTAACTCTTATATATGCCACACTCTTCTTTCCTAATAGTTTTTTCCACCATAACTGGATTTTAATTTGCAAATGCACTCAAACATGTCACACTCAGTGACGGTGTTCCTTAGGTTAAAGCTGTCTTCTTCCTTACTCCAAACATGGACAAGATATCTCTGGCCAAAGAATTGTAACTTTGTCTCCTTCGACCAAATAATATTTCCAGAATGTGTTGAGTTTCCTCCAGATTGTTCTGAACACTTCAGGCTGACTTGAAGGAGGAATCTTTCTTTGGTCTTTGCCTGTACGCGGCTCAAGTTGTGGAGCTGGTCTTAAAGTCTTCACTGAAAAGGCCAGACCGGGACATCATTCACTCTTGGTGAATTAGTCTTAGCGTTTAATGTATGGTCTTTCGGACACATTACTTACTAGTTTTCTTTACTCATTTTCTACTTCTGCCACTTTTGTACTGTACTGTGTGGACTTTTAAAGTTTTTATTTCTTATTAATCCAGGTTTTAACACTTTTAACAGAAATTTTTGATAACTTTTTATATTTGTTTTCTGCTTTGTGAGCATTTTCTCAAATCATAACTTTTTGCTTTGGTTACAATGCCTTTTCCCTAAGTGTCAGCTCAAACCCAGATATGGGTTCTTACATGGCGAATGTATTGAAAAATAAATAAAAACATAGCTTTAACTTTATTTTAAGGCATTACTAGTTGACACACATCATTCACATGTAGTTAAAACATCAGCTTTTAAGGGGGCTAATACTTTTGACCTTGGTGGGGTTTTTTGAGTGTCGTGACATAATTTTGTATCTGTATGCAAAGTGACATAATGTAAGCTTCCTAAATAAAGCTTGTCTGTTCAGAAATGCTGTGTTAAAAGTTGCTTGTTCTGTAAAAAAAATAAGTGCTTAGGAAATACACCACTGACCACCAATAGCAGGAGGAGGTGGATTTTTGCATGGATTTTTAAGTAATTTCTTTAGCCAAAGAGTACAGGAAGTGAAAGTACAGTGAGATTCAGACGGCACTCTGCTGTTTGCTGTTTTTTTGTTGTTGCAAGAAAGGAGATTTTCCTCTTTTTAACTGTTCAGTGTTTTTTGTTATCCAAAAAAAAAAAAAAAACCTTCTTAACCTAGATTTTATTCCAAAATGACTTACAAAGCAAACAGGAAGTTAAACTTCTCAGCTCAGAAGTCTGACATTAATCATCATCTGACCACAGTTGGGATGATCGAAGATATCAAGTCTGTCTGGCTGCTGTCCTGGTCCAGATCTATAGAACAGTACGTCATCCTCATCTTTGATTATGGCTCATTCATGGCTCAATGATATCCCTGTGACTCACTGGGGAGGTTATGATAGTGTCTATAGTCCAGTATGAAATAATAATTTTTAATGTTCTTCTACTTCATGTAAATTGATAAATACTTTGGATGTCCTGCGGTATGCGTATAAATCGGCCCGTCTGTTTTAAATCCAATCGAAAGGAAAACATTTTTTTTTTACAACTCAACCATTTTTTTTAAATCTTGGCACCAGCAATTACAGCAGCACTGGATTTAAATAAACCTTTTTTAAACATTTGATGCAAATAAGTCAATCCAAAGCTTTTTTTTTATACGTTTGAAACTATGGCTGTCATGTAGTTTAAGATTTTGTAATCCAGTTAATTATATTCTTTGTAAATAATTATTCCACATCAAACACTGGTTGGGCCACAGAGGTGCACACAGCTGCGTATGTTCATTTGAAACAAAGAGCAGAGAAAAAAAGAGAATGGCCCAAAAGCAAATGCAAAATTCAGCACCTATTTTGTTTGTTTTTTTTCTTTGCTGGTACATTGGTGTATGTTTTTTGATGCTTATTATGTAAATTGTGGTACTATCTACATTTGCACAAAACGTTTGTACATTTACTGATAATGCTGCAGCGCCACCATTCAATAAAAATGAACTGGACTGATATGAAAGGCCTGAGGAAATTGATTTTATATTTTTCAATTGCATTAGTTATCAGTGGTAATTCTACTGTACACAGATTACCAAAGGAAACACTGTACACAGTTCAAAGGTGGTGAAACCTTCATGTGGCCTAAACTGTATTTGCATCAATGTGGCTAAAGTGCAACTACTGTAGTAACTGACCTGCAGCACAGAGGTCACACTGTGAAACCCTGTGAAACCCATGTACCCTTTGAACCAGACAAAGTAAACATTTACCTGGCTGTCCACAGTGTCGCCCTCTGTCCTTCACCTTTGTCATTGCTCCTCTTCGTCCCGTCACAGGTCATCCCTCCTGCCTGCAGTTCACAGACAACATGATGCAGGCAGTGAGGACGTATCAGTGGCAGTGCATCGAGTGCAAGTCCTGCAGTCTGTGTGGTACCTCAGAGAACGATGTAGGTATCACTGAGCAGCGGAAAGACTTGAAGAAGCCTGGAAAAAATAGCATTCCACAAAGCAATTATTATCATATTATCATAGTGTTCAATGGATGTTTCAAAGTGCATTATATTCTGTAAGCTGCCTCGAGAAAGTGGTCTTGATTGATTTTCTTTAAGTTGTGCTCTTAAAAGAAAAGTGCTCCTCTATTAGGACGTATGTGGCTTGACCTTTTCATTTATACATTGTACAATTTCCTACAAGCCATGGCTTTATTTCTTTTAAGTAACGTAGTATCACAAATAGTAGTAACAGTTGTGGCAGTAGTAGTAGTAGATGTAGTTGAAGTATTGTTTATTTTGCTGTAATATCTCTGTTGTTGTTTATTCAAAGAAAAAAAAAACTTTTTCTGACTTTTGATTCTGCCTTGAAGTTGTGTTTTCAGACTTGGCTGCAGTCTGACAGCGAGGTTCATATTTATTCCTCTTCCCTCCTGCATTCTTTTCATCCATTATTCAACATTTTTCTGCCTGTGCAGGACCAGCTTCTCTTCTGTGACGACTGTGACAGAGGATACCACATGTACTGCCTGAAGCCTCCGATGACTCATCCTCCAGAAGGTACGGCTGCAGAGAAATTTCTCATTGTTGTGAATGTATTTACAGTAGGTCAGTGAAGAGATAATATATGGAGATTTTACAAAAGGCTTCCAGAAAAGACCATATATGGGGGTGAGAAGAATGGAAATGAGTTTTTTTCCCCTTCATTCTCATTCTCTGTCTGTCTACAGGGAGCTGGAGCTGTCACTTGTGTCTTGACCTGCTAAAAGACAAGGCCTCGGTTAACGGAGAAGCATAACAACATCCTGGACTAGCTACACTATACACACGTACATCGCTTTGTACTAATCCACATTAACCACAAACACAGAGATGCACACATCAACCCACACTGCAGTGCATTAAAAGTCTCAGGGCAGCTTTCTGCGTGAGGCTCAGAACTCTTTCACTGTGCAAATGTCATCAACGTACAACCTCGACAGTTGGTCAGAAAACAGCAGCTCTGTCGTTCAGCCACTACCTCACAGCTCAGCAAAGGAGCCTCAAATACTCAGATTACTATCCTTCTGTCGTTATCCTCTCTTACTGTCCTCTAAGAGTGTCATTTTAACATCAAGTCCTCAGAGATTTACCAATATTTACAATAATAAATTAACAAAAATAAAATAAAAATCAGTGAGCCACACTGACTGTTTGGCAACATAGGGTCAGGGGGCATGTGTTTTGATAACCCCTTACTCAGCAGACAGCAGCAACACAATTCCACACAAGGTTTTAAAAGGACAATGTTGTGTTTATATTTTGTATATAACAATCTAAGTAAGTGGAAAAATCATTTCTGGCAGTACAGAGATTTCACCCCCAAGGTATGGTGTTTTTAAGATGGATTTTTCATTTAAAAGTGTGTTGTTCACCTATAATTTCTCCCAGAGTGTTTTCTGAAGCAGAATCTACAGTTGCTCTGCTCAGAGGGTGGGGCTCGAGAGGCTTTGACTGATGTTTGTTTAGATTTTAGATTAGTATTTGTCTCTTGTGTTTAACATTTCCAGTGACATTACTGTTTTGACTCTGCACAGACTCACTGTCAGATATGTTATAGTTTTACAGTACAGTACAAAAATGAGTTGAATGTATAATCTCTGTTTCCTGTTTCCTGTGTCCTTGTAGTTCCTGTGACATTAAGGTGCTTTGTTTTACACTCACGTATGTTTTTAAATAGATTTAAATATAACTTTCAACTGTAAATGAACCTGGAATCAGGGGTTTTGGTTTAATGTCACTGAGACAGAGATCAGCTGGGCCTCATAGTTACATACTAACAGCCTGAAAGAGTATCATATCTACTCAGCTGAGCTGGATTTCAGTGACTTGCCAAAGTCTGACTTTTTCAGCTGCCGTGGTAGCATACTAACAAAGGTAAACTAAGGTAGTAAACCCAAGTATTTCCAATATCATAATATTCCAGAATAGCTTGGTTTACAGAGTAGCTCATCATTTCAATATTTAGTCATTGGTCCGTTGAAGTTTTGAATGGGAAAAAGCTATTCCACACACACAAAGATGTTATTCCTTTTCAGGATTTAGTTTATGTTGTTTACCACCGCTCCGAGTCAATGAAACATTTGCAACTTTTCCAAATATCACTGTGTTGAACTCCCTGCCTAACAATGTGTATGAGATGTTTGTTGGTTATTTACGTCACCTTTTGACAGAATAACACATCTGCATTTGTGTCTTGTTATTGTGAACTTGTATTTGACTGACAATCATGAGTTAGCATAGATTCATTAGGCACGGGTTTTATTGTATGGTGGGGTTTTTTAATGACTGATTTTAATCAGCTTTTAAACATGTCGTCAATGTGTTTTTTTAATGTGATTCCAAATGTATGTTGTTTAAGTTTTTTTTTGTTTGTTTTCAAATAAAAGCCCTGCCATAATTTGATACCATGTTCCTGATTATTTAACGGTCTGAGTGTTTTGTAGTGTTAAGTAAATAATAACAGTTTTGTGTGCAATGGTTACACACTGTCAGGAAACAACTTTATATAGACTTTAATTCACCGTCACAACTAAATTGGCAGATTATTTGCTAAGTCTTCAAGACATCTGCTTAAAAACATCATCTTTATTTGTGCTGAATTTATCAGCCTAAATTGCCTGGATATATAATTAGTTCTGTTAGGCAGCCTTTAAAACGTTTTTTTACTAATGAAAATGTCTTAAATAAACCTTTGCTTACATATTGTGACCACTAGGGAGCAATATTAGACCAAGGTTTGAAGCTCTTCTTTTTTAAATTTTGACTTATGATTCAGTCATTCAATAGTAGAGTTATGTGATTGTACATGAATGCTTTCAAACAATCCTAATGTGATAAATACTGTTATTCTGAATAATTAGTATGATTGGTTGGCACACAGATTTTACTGCACCAGTATTTCATCTTTGGATGAAATGGGTGTAGATCGTATACCTTAAACGTATCAAACCATATATTTCAATAATTTTAATATGTGTGTGTGGTTTGCATATGGATAGAATTGTGTGGAAGAAAACTGAGTTTCACCCTGTAATCTGCATTAATTGCATATTCCTCAGTTAAGACAGTAAGGAGAGTAACATGTATTGAAATGTTAGATACTAAATGCTGAGGATTAGGTCATTTACAATTTATACAAATGTAAATAAAAAAACTTAAGGTTAAAATTTGCTAATTTGGTCATGTATTTATTATTACTATTTACTAGAACAGTAAGTGTTAAGACAAACATCAAGTTAAATTAACTTCCACATGACTTTAAAATTCAAGTACTTTAGTCACGGTTGGAGGTTTTCTCTGAGAGTGTATATGTGCTTAGTCTCAGCAGCTGAGGGCCATTCCTGTGACGATGGACAGGAAGGAGGATGTGGCGTAGGTGGAATCCAGAAGAAGGTTCTCCAACATCTTCCTGCCTTCCTCTCTTGTTCTTACTGAACACATGGCATTTTGCCACGTGGGCACCAGTCTGCCAGCTGAGCAGAAAAACAGAAAATTACAATGGCCTTCATTTTGTTTCTTCACAAAATAAAATAAAATAAAAAAACACATACATAAATGAACTCATGCTCCATATTCATGCATCATATTTATTAATCCATGGACAAATACATTTGCCCCACTATTAGCCAGACAGAGCAATGAGGAATAATGTAATAAATTGTAGATTTAATGTAAAATAACACTTTGTGTACTGTGTCATTTTCAAATTTTATATTTTATTGATGCTGTTCTTTGGAATTTTCATATGATAGAATGGTTGACTGAAGTTTCTGTAATCTTACCAAGTAAAGAGTCAATGCTTTGCATCCAGTTGAAGATCTGCAGTATGTGGTTCTCTGTTTCGCTCAGATCAGGAATATTAGGAGCAACGTCGCCCTCCTGTTTACATATAAAAGAAAGAAAAGACATCAAATTTCATGTGTGGATATGTAATATAGTGTGAACATTCAGTCAGTTCAAGAACTGAAGTCGTGTCATCTCATACCAGCAGGATTCGACTTGGAAGAGGAGTTATGAACCGCACAGAGTTTTCCAGGTTGGACTGAAAACGTGCTGCGGCGACGTACTCTGCTGAGTTCAGCCAGCTGTTGGAAAACGACAACTCTGTGGAAGAGAAAAGGTTCCTCCTGAAAAAGAGAAGACAGGACAGCGATGAAGATATGATTCATAAAACTCAGTGGAGTTAAAATCCTAAGTACTATACATTACACTTAGAACACTAATACCTGGCATTGCATCCAGAAGATGAACGGATTGAGCTCGACTGGGCAGCCCAGAAGAGACCTAGCACGGCATCCTTCCTCTCATTTTCAGGCAGAGTGGGATCCGCTGGAGTCACCAGATCCTGTAAACAAATGCACAGGAGTTTGTTCAACAACATCAACTCTCCATCCTTGTAATACACACTGTGTTTATACCTATATAAACATATATGTATATATAAATATATATAGTAGATTTTAAGGCATCTTTTGCAATTTTATTTTATATTTGTCATTTGTGTTTTACTAAAAATTGTAATATCCCAAGTGAGTGTTTTTCAAATACCTTAAAAAAGGCATCCCATTTACTCATGGCATCAGGGAAGCTAGCAGAACAGTCAGCATAGGTGGTGCAATAGTCCTGCACACCAACAGGGATCTGCAGCTGTACCTAATAATAATAATGTCACAAAAAATCACATTTATAATCATTACCACTCATTACTACTTAAAATATGTATATCCCTTTGACAGCAGGGGGCGTTTATTCATTCATATTATTTACAATTACCTGAATTTCAGGCCCCATTAAGCCCTGCTGTGCAGCAGACAGAAAGGGCATTGCAGAGACAAAATAGTTTGCACCTAAAAAAATGTTACATTTTATGGAGTTAGTGTTTTCTCCCACACTTTATTTATTTTTTATATATATATATATATTTGCTCTTTCTCTCTACTTACAGCCCCAGAAACTCTTGGTAGAAATGCACATTGTGTCTCCAGTTTGATGGCCACATGTGGTTTCAGCAGTTGGATCGGCGAGACGACCTGCATAATTCATTAGCCTTGCATCAACAATCAGGTTCATCTTTTCATCATATCTTCTAAAACTGACACCTTACCTGATGTAAGCATCCATGCAAGCTCTAGTGGCAGGCCCCACATGGGACTGTCTGTGGGGTTTGGTCCCATGGTTCCCATGTATGGGTCTGTAGCAGCTATCATCAGCCGATAGAGGGTCAAACGGTGAAGGAAGTGCCATGGATCCGGGTTAACAACCCCATTTTCTATGGGCAGATCAGTCAGTTGAGTTCCAGTGTGCCCCCATAATATGGGCATGCCATTTTCTATCACTGTAGCAGAGCTGCTGAGGGCCACGGCATAGGCCAGGAGAAGGCAGGCAACAGTCAGGCGCATGATGGAAAAGGAAAGCCAGAGACGAGAGTTGAGAGTTTGTACTCTGAACTGAGTTCTGGTTCATATGTGCAGAGCTTATATACACAGCAGCAAAACATGTAAACAAAAAAACAGACAGTTATGTAACATTAACCCACATGACACAGGGACAGTGTGCATATTAGCTAATCCATGTGCCTTTTGAAATACTAGGAAAATAATCAACTTTATTAGGAACAAAGAGCCTCACACATGTTTTGTGTCCTTCATTTTATGTGAGAACCATAATCCACAGTCTTGGGCTGCTTTGCTTGATAAACTTCCTAAAGTTTTAGATTACTGAGAATGGCCAAATAGTTACTTTGTAAATATGTATTTTCCCTAATCATTTATCAACTGTTTAGTAATATAATTTGCACTACCTGCAAATAATATTTGTGATACAAAAAACATTGTTGAAACAATGTGAGATAATCAATCAATTCACACTTCTCTATCAGGTCTAAAGCCATGGTACAGTTTCAATGTCATGTTGCACATGGCTTTTATCACACACTGCAGTTCTAGAACAAAAGGTCAACAGACGATGATGATTGAATTGGCCTCTTACATGCATTGACCAATTGTACTTGTCTGTTTTGTCAGACCTTTGATCAGCAAACGAACCCAGGTGAACGTCTCCATGGTTGACCTACATGAACCTGTAGGACAGCATGTGAAATGAAACATTAAATTCAGGACTAACCACGGATGGCTTAATTTACAATACAAACTACAAGCAGGTGCTTTTAGAATATGCTTTACAAAACCGACATAAAATCATAATAAAACATATTTCAATAAACATTATTTAACTGCAAATCACAATATGTAAAATTGTTAGACTGTCATTATTCACAGTCCTGGTTTATCCATCCATCCATCCATTTTCATCCGCTTATCCGTTACCGGGTCGCGGGGGCAGCAGTCGCCACCCAAATCACATTGCACCGTACCAAACCTTCCTGTGGGTGGTGAGTCCACTGGAAGGTACCAACCGCCCTAACCGGGATTCGAACTTGCCCAGGAGGTGAACCCTGGGGTGTCCTGGTTTATTCTAAAAAATATTACCTACATTTGGTACTTCAGTTATTTTCTCCACAGCAAAATCTCAAAGTAATTACAAAAAATATATATAACATATTTGATATATGCAAATTTTGCTAGTCTTCTATTCTTCTTCTTCTTCTTCTTATTATTATTATTATCACCAAGTCGCTGTTTTTCGGTCACGTGCCCCTACTGCGCCGCGTCATGTGATCGTAGGCGTGACAGAAAAACCCGGAAACAAACTTCTGCTGTAAGAAGTCTCGATAGGTAAAAACAAACTTTAAGTCTTTAAAATTATTATTTTTTAAAAAGAGAACAGCAAGCGCACATATTAACGTAAAACGCGATGTTTTGTTGACGTTTTCTTTTTAAAGGTGGTTAAGATAGGTTTGATCTGAATAAAAGAGGGCATTTGTTGAAGCAAAAGGTATTTGATGCTACGACTTTGCTGCTTCTGTTGATACCTGCTTATGAATCATCAATATATTTGATCCAAGTTAAATTATTTTAAGTCTACTGAAGTGTTTTATTCGTTTTGATTCTCGTCATACGATGCAAATCTCTGTGATTTCCGCATTTTCCCTCCGGCTACTGCACACATACACATTTGTAACACGTATAATTGCATATTTCTAAACATTTGGTTCCGTAGAATCTGCATGTTTATTATTTCCTAGGTTTTATTCCGATCACAGTCTCCGCTGCAGATGTTTCGTACCACAGCCATGTAGTTTCAGTTCTCATGAGTCCACAGCAGAGGAAGTGTGCATGACCGGTGAACAGTAACCCAGCCCTGGTCATTTACACTGTCAGCTATTCGTGGTATTACAACACAGTGCTCGCTGACGGCGTAGTGATTAACGATATATTAAGGGACTTATAGTGGGATTTACACAAAATGTTCTGTTAATTTCAATGCAACACTTAAAATCTAGTCTCTGTTTATATAATGCTAATTATGATTTACCTGGTATGCTAGCTGTGAGATGTAAATGAACAACTGTGGTGTTGTGTCTGTTCACAGATCACCAACATGTCTTACTACCCAGGAGTCCCGGAGGAGCCCAACGCCTTAGTTTACAACATCAGCTCCAATATCCAGAAGCTCACACAGCTAAGTAATACTAACACACACTCACAGAGGCATACTCACTGGACACAGACACCTACAGCCAAATTACTGACCTCTTTCTTATTCCTTAGCCACTGAGCTGCAGAGGGCAGTGTCTCTGCTGGAAACAGAGCAGGATAGCAACCAGCTACGACAGACATTGTAAGTGAGTGGTTTGTTAGCATTCATGCATATCCAAAACAGAAAAATAAATTCAGACATTACTTTTTTCTTATCTAACCAGAACACAGAAACAGCAGCAGGGCAACCACTTAGCCAAAGAAATTGAGCGACTCCTCAAGACATTCAGTGGACTTCCTGTCAGCACCGATCAGGTACTGAACCTCTCTGCAAGATTTACTGAAAGAGTCTTTCATAACTTTAACTCTGTGGTTAGTCTGGTGACATGTTTTCTCTGTGTGTCTCTTAGCGACAGAGAAAACTCCAGAAAGATCGTCTCTTGAATGATTTCTCAGCCGCCTTAAACAACTTTCAAAAGACCCAGCGGCAGGCGGCTGACAAGGAGAGAGAGTTTGTGGCCAGAGTCAGAGCCAGCTCCAGGGTATCTGCTGTGAGTAAGCCACTGTGCTGCAGTCACAAGGGCAAGAGCAGAATTAAAAACAGCCACACAGACTTTTTGCGTCAAAAGAAAAAAAAACTGTGTGTAATCTATAACAGGTGTGCCTTGAGTTTTAAATTATTTTATTATCTAATTTATTACATACACAATTTAATACACTGGAAGGAAGGTTTCACACTGAGCTCAGGTCTTGCTGTGCTAAGTTTATTGCTCCGTAATTGTGACTGTTTTAGAAACACAGCTCCTCCTGGGAACCTGCTAGTGTGGCAACTCTGCTCCCTCATCAATTATTCCAGTACACAGAAAAGTACCAGTACCTGCTGTGATCACACTGATAAGCAGGAACACTTTCGTACTGTTTTTAAATGGTGGGTGAGGAACAGTTTTAGAGGAGGAGGAGAAGGAGGGAAGAAAATCTCCAAGTTTCACTTGCTCTGTTGCACCATGCAACTAGATGTGAAAACAAACTGTTCTGGAGATGCTGTGTGAAATTATGTTTAATGAGGCGGTGACGCCAGGGCTGATTTCCTCCACATAACACCTTGCACATTCTGTTTTCTTCAACAGGGAGGCCAGGCTGAGGACAGCTTTGGAAATGTGTCTCCATTTGCAGAGTCAGTTCACTCATTACCGTTATTGTCCATTATGCCAGTGTTATTACGTGTCTTCATTTTGTTCACTGCATGTTTTTGTTCCTGCAGTGATTCCCAGATGCAGGCTCAGGAAGAGGCCATCACTGAAGAAGACCTGAGGCTGATCCAAGAGAGAGAGTCGGCCATCAGACAGTTGGAGGTACCAATAAGAAAAATAAATAAATAGAATCCTACTGGATTGTGATTACAATAAATAGAATCCTACTGGATTGTGATGAAAACTGATGAAAAGTGTTGTGATGAAAACTGAAAACGGGGTTTACCTCAACTGTTTGTCTTTGTGTTCTGTGATCAAGTCGGACATTGTAGATATCAATGACATATTCAAGGACCTGGGGATGTTGGTGCACGAACAGGGAGACATGATAGGTGAGGATCTGTCACTTACTGAGCTAAAATTTGTTTAAAAGTAGATACTAATAAAGTCCGCCTTCACTCTACCGGAGCTTCTAGGGTTTTCTAAACGGCACTTTCTCTACTTTTATACCAACTGCTTTGCAGACAGTATAGAAGCCAACGTGGAGAGTGCAGACGTCAATGTCCAGAGCGCAACACAGCAACTTGCACGAGCTGCTGAATACCAGGTAACAAAAAAAACCACACACCAGGCGTAAAGAAGAACATTTATAGAAGAAAAAGAAATATTCATTTAGGAGGGTTTTTAACCTATAACCCTTGGTTTATTGTAGTGAAGTAAGTAAAAATATGGTCTGTATCCTTTTTCATAAAATGTCATTTTGACCTTCCCTCTGCCCCACCCTCCCTCCAGAGGAGTTCACGGAAGAAGATGTGCATCGTGATGATAGTGTTGGCTGTGTTGGCTACTGTTATTGGACTTATCATCTGGGGAGCCACCAAAAACTAAGACCTAGTCCTGTTCCTCCTCAGACATCAGCCTGGACTAAGAATGAAGTGCCGACCTTCCTCTCCTGTGCTCCTCCTCCTGCTCCTCTGTTTTTTATTAAACGGCCTGTCTGTCTGACCTCACGCTCCTTTACTGTAAAATGAAGCTAGCGTAGTTTGCTTTCTGGCTTTAACTGGCGGTAATTGAATGAAGTGAAATATTTCGTTTGATTTCCTCTTATGGTCACACATATGGTCATTTTGGCTGAAAATTGTTTGTGTGCTGCCTAAATATTGTTGAGAATGTTTTCACTGAGCAGTGAGAATATTCCAAAACATTTCTTTGGCTGTTTTCTCCTTGGATATATCTTATATATATATATAGTAGGATAACTTGTGAAATGCATATTTACTGTTTATACATGACCAACATGTATAGCCAAAGTGAAATCCTCAGTGTAAAAATACAGAATATAAGTAAATGTTGCACTTACAGATATATTTACTAAAGGTTTATAGTTGATTAAATGTTATTTTTAAATGATAAATCCATTAGTACTGTACATGTTCTTCGTATTTCACATCACATTTCACTGTCAGCCAATCATGTTCCAAACCTGATTTACTACACTACAACTTTGTTTGCCAAAAACACCTTAAATGCCCTTTTCCTTTGCAATAATTGCTTTAGCTACAACATGAGTGCTTCCTTTAGATCACTCTGAATTAAAACCAACCCACAATTGATTGTATTTTTTTTAAATTGTCTTACGATCAAAAGCAACTAGTGCAAAAAAGAAGAAGACAAGTTGTAGAGAAGGTGAAAGGTGACATTACTGCCACAAATGATGGTCCAGATGTGTAGATACTGATGTGACTGTATCCTGAATGAATCAGAAATGGAAACATGTTGAAAAAGGATTGGTTGATTATCATACTATTATATTCCTCAATAAAATGATTGAGTGTAACACTGTTGGGTGTTTCATTTTCCCTCTGTTTATCAGTGATTTGTTAGCAGCAGCAGCAGCTCAAACTCCAGAAAGAAAAGTTGACTAATCAGCTCATGCTGCTCTTTGTCCTCCACATCAATCGCCATAAATCTCAACTACTTTCACCAGTTGCATCCTACATTCTGTTATTCAACCTCAACACTCCCTTCGTTGCCACAACCAGTCAACACGTCAATAATCATGGTGACCTAATCGAATCCAATATCCAGCAGTAACCGCCACCTCTTTAGTCTAAAACTAAAGCAGAGCCAACAACAGACACGTGTGGAACACCTCAGGAGGCCTACTGTGTGATTTTCCATGAAAAAACTCACGTCATACTTCATCTCCTCGTTAACCATTAAGAAAGAAGGGAGTGCATTTCAGACGGACATGAGAGTGAGATCACAGGGCAGGTGAGAATCATGTCGGAACAGATGCCGTTGATGTTGGAGCGAGCTGTGGAAGTAACGGAGGGCTGTGATGCCAGAAAGTAAAGCTTTCCTTGGCACGGAAAAAGAGGCAAGAAGGATTTGGACACTGTTGTGAATAAATCAGCAGGTAGAGGGCAGGTTGAACTGGACGTCAAATAAATATGGGACAGGAAATATGTTGAGCTGGTTACACGTGCTGTTGCTGCAGGGAGCGGAGCATGATTTTCCCTTCAAACAGAAATGTCACAGAGCAGGTGGTGCAGGGATTTGTACGGACACTCGCGGAATTATGAGCTTGTTTCTCAGTTGATGTAATTTTCCTCAACATTTATTTTACTGCTTCATTTAATAAAAACATAGCTCCATACGATGTATAATTGTAGCAGACAGGAATCAGGACTCACAGCTGCTGCTCACCGGTGGATGAATCTCCTTCATTATGGAAACGCGTTTGAAGTACAGAAGATCTTTTTACCTGTTGACGTGGAGGAAATGAGGAATAATTACTGAATACATTTGGACATACAGCAGAGGCCTCACGTGATCCTTTCACTCACACCAGGATGTGGATAAATTGCAGAAATAACTCACCTGCTCAAAACATTTTGTCCAGCAGAGTCAGGTTGTCAGTGCTTGTTATAGTTGGCATCCTAATAGAGAAAAATCATCAACGTATAGTTTTGGACAAAGTATTCACACAAACCACAAACAAATACTCAGTATTTTTAAGTATTAAGGATATGGGCAGATAATGATTTTTTTTTTTAATTTAAGACAAATAACCAAGTGGAACTTAAACAAACAACAACAAAAAAACTCACACAAACCCTGTTGTATTTAATGTCAATGGAAAACTGCTTACATCTACAATTTTGTTCCTACTGTTTGCTTACTAAATTGCATATAAAACATTTTATTAATTAATTAATTGATTATATAGCTTACTTAATTAAGTAGTATGCCTGAAGGCAGTGGAAAATGTGATACTGCATAAGTACTATTCTGGCGGATTTAAAATATGCAGTTTACTTGGTACCTAATTGCAGTCAGCAGGGGGCAGTACAGGATTGCGAGGATAATCATCAAAATATTACTGTATTATTCCACTATGTAATAATTCTCAATTATGTTTTTTTTTTCATGCAGGATTGACATTGAGCATATACATGCACGATATCCTATTGTGTGAAAACAATCCTGGACCAGCTTTCCCAGCTTCTTAATCACAAATGATCAAAAAATGTGGTGTAGTCATACTCCCACAACAATAAGCTTTGAGCTTTAATCAAAGTTCTGCAGGTTCTTCAAAGAGGCCGTTTGCTCATTTTCGGGCTCTTCAATTGCAGACGTGCCCTTAAGCCAGACAATGGGTTCTTTGTCTGCTGTTGGATGCAGATCAGCCAATAATGACTCTCATCAGTTGCAGTAGTAATGGGTATAACGTGAACATTATTGTTTTAGCTGAAATGGTTATAGCAGAAGCTTTGTCCTCATCAAAACTGGATATTATTTCTACACTCCTTTTCTCTCCTATTTTCCCTTCTTTTCCTTCTCTTGCCTTTTTTCATGTGTCCTCTGTACAGAGGCTGCTTCTGTACGTTGGATCGACATAGCTGCAAAATGTTGCCTTACCACTGGATGACATTAAACCCTGCCCATGGTACCTTATTACACTTGGACCTCTACATAAAAAACAACAACAGCTAATGTCAGGATTTGTGTGTTGTGTCTTACTAAGAACAAAATCCTGACCAGCATCTCAAGACCTTGGGAGTGATTACCCCAGTCTCCATCCTTATTCCTGGCCTTGTAATCCTTAAACCTGATCCAGAGCCCCAGAGGGCAGCATTCCTCCCATGGACCCAGGAATGTAAACTTTACTTTGGAGTCCAGCTGTGGACTAGCAGGAGGAATGCAGCGTGTTTGCTGTTAAAGGCTCCTCTCTGTGGTGTGTGTACTCCCCTTCCTCCCTCTCATAAGTCATAAATAAAGATGAGTTACAGCTGGCACTGGGAGAATGACAGTTGGCGCATGAACAGAAAAACATGCAGGGCAGAGAAGTGGGTGTGTGGGTTAAGTAGATTTAGTGGTTTATTCTGGTAACTGCTGGTGTTTTTCTGAAGGGGAAGTAGCTCTCAGGTATGTGAACGGGATGTTCCACGCTGAGGGGAAACCGCTGCGCTCACCTGCAGATTCAAAGAGAAAAACAGTGAAAAAAAAAAAAAAACACACAGACAGACAGACTCACTATTTCACTTTTTTTTCTGCTTCTGCTCCATTAAACAAACAAACAGACATACAGTAATGGAAGATGATGGGAAAGAAAAGCTCATTTACGGAACCTGTCTTTCCCATCATCTCCTGTTCCTGTGTTTACACGGTAGTCCTAACTTCACCATCACTACCTCTGTTTTTTGAATCTGCAGTGACCTAAAAACAATTAAGAACATATACTACACTTGTCACTATGAAAGGTATATCTTATAAATAATTATTTTGTGGCACAGATTCAACAAGATGCTGGAGAATTCGTCCACATCCATGATACGAACATCCCGCCCCAACACAGAAGAACTGCTGGCCATGAAGAGTAACATTTGACACTCAAACTGATGCTTTTTCTTCCTTTTACAGCAACTGCGTGGCAACCTCCCATACATATTTCTTTGCAGGCATCTGCCCCACCAAAAAGGTGGTGCCCCATGTGGCAGCTGGTGCTGTCTGTGATATAGCCCTGGCCCTGCTGCAGACAACCTTGAATTAGACAATTCCCAGGTCAAATGGTGCACTGATTTATTTCTGGGTAACAAAGGAGGAAGTTAAACAGCCCCTCTCCCTATTCACTGTTTTTCTTTAAATTTTTACACCTCGTGTGAACAAGTTAAATACCATTCTGGTTTGCTCACCTCAAATCATAGTCTATATGAAGGAGGCAGTTTGTATAGAGGAATGTAACCATGAGAAAAAAATGCAGGAAGACAAACTAAAGTGACCTTGTGTGTCTCAGCCCACGTCATAACCTTCAGCTGCCTCACTGTTGGTGGGAATGATGAATAAGAGAAGGCAACTATGCAATTGAGGAATAGAAGTGTGTCTTCTAGGTGGCCATTATGTTACCCAGGAAGGATGTGGGCATCAGTCAAACCACACACACAGATCGCACAGGGATACAGATACACACACACACACACACACACATAGTAAACACACCAAAAGCAAGGCCTTTCCCAGCTGCGGCTCTTGTTATTGTAATGCAGTGGTAGGGAATAAACTGCAAGGTCTTACCATAGGAATTAGAGACTGGGTTTGTACATTGGTCGGTATTTACTTCTTGGTTTCTATAATAGTGAGTGATAAATTGTGGGCATTTGTCACAGTAAAAGCCAGAAGAATTCTACTCTGGGTTCATGAGGAACTGGACTCATATTTGGAGAATTTGGATGAAAAAGGAAAAACATGCCAGTGGAGTTAGTGAGACGGTGTTCCGACCAAACTGCATCATTTTAGGCAATTAGGGAACCAAACCTACATCATTTTCTGTGTTTGTTTTCCCCCTTAACTTCCTAGCTACATGCTGTTTAATTTATTTGAATGTGCTGGCTCGGAGGGAACACTGAAACGTAGAAAAGTAATGGAAACGGCAGGCCAAATACTCTCTGAGTTCATGCGAAGGGAAGATACACACTGTTTCAGTCGTTCATACGGAAAACACCAGATTTGTGATTAAAACTTGTTTAATATACGTGATTTGAGTCATTTGAGAGACGTTTGACGTCAGCAGTAGACAAAGCTAACAAAGCTGTGGGTCTGAAGATTGTCTGAACAGGTATTTGAGTGGGCAGGTGGGACAGTGGGGGTTAAAGGTTAAGAGGGGTTGATGGGTGGAGCAGCAGTGAAAGCTGCTCAGCAAACACAGCCTGCTGTCACAAACACGTCACAAACACGAATAAACCACACGTCTGTGAGAGTCAGAGTCTGGGGAAGTGTGTGAGAGAGGGACAGGGAGGCAGGAAGGTGAGGAGAGAGCTCACAAGAGGGAAAGGGTGAAGGAGGGAGGCCCTGAGTTTACTCACAGTGATGTGATATGTTCGTCATGTTTTCATACTGGAGGAGTTCTCAGACGGCTTGTTTCCATTTTACTGTCTGGCATTTGTTTTTAACCGTCCTGATGGATGGATGAACGGACTGTCAACAACAGACAACAACTGACAATCCAACAGAATATAGAATCATCACATCCTGCCAGGAATCATACAGCTTCACTAGCTTAAAACGGAATTATGTTAGAGTTTACACGCTGCAACTCCATCTCTGTGGACCATTACAGTACAAAACAGAATGAATGACTAGTGAACCAAAACATTTATAACAAATGTTTAGTCTTTAGGCTAAAACAGATCTAGCTTAGCATCTGGGCAACACACCTTGCCCTCCTACTGAATATGAAGTCTAATTTAGATTTTTTTTTTTATTGTAATAAGCATTATTATTTAAAGATTTTTTTGCATCATATTAAAAGAACATTTTATTTTCAATTTATGAATCAACAAAAAGTTACTAAGACTCATATACACATGTATCAAAATATATAAGAAAGTTATAACAAAGTAAATAAGAGTCATTTAGTTTTATTTTTTTAAAAGACCCTACTAAAAATGATCCGTTGAAAAATCAGTTGTTGCTTTGACATCAGTTCATGTCACACCTTCTTTCTTTCTATCTTTGAAGGATCAAACAGGACCAGTTCAACCAAAGAAACACCAGCCAAACAGGATCCAAACTAAATCCATTCCCATGTTTCTCTTCTGCGACCGGTTCAATCCGACCCTCAAAGGCACAAATCTGCCACCACATCAAATGTTTTCTTTTTAGATCTCAGTAAAGACTCACACTTTTTGCCTTAATTTATCCTGGGAATATTTGCCAAGCACACACTCTCTTTCATCAACACCCCAATTCACACATACAAAGTTACACACATTCATAGCCGGCCGCTGCCCCTCACAACCACAGGCTTTCACTGTTGATCCAGTGGGCTGCTCCCCCAGACCAATAAGGACGTTAAAGAAACTGGCTGAAGGGCATTTCCATAGTACTAGCTGAAGGAAAGGAGGGCAGCTCACACTGGACTCACTGATCTACAGTGTTCGACACATCTGGGAGCCAACATTTCACTTCTCATCTATCTAAATTTAAACTTTATGAGCCTTCACATGCAAGACTTTTATTTGTAAGATATTGTAAGATATATATTTATAAGCAAGATCAAAATTGAAACCATTTTTAAAATTTGATATTGATGTAAATTAGTTGATTTACAGTAAAAGTGAATGAGGACTCACCTGTTTATATACATCTGTGAAACAAATGATAAAACATGATATAAACCTACTGTACATATAAATTATTTTATTTTGAAATACACTTTAACTGAACCAATAAAACAGAAGTCAACGGCACAACAACTTGGAAACAAGAGAAAACTTGTATTTGTTTTCTCCCAACACTTGTAAATCCAAGCTGTAGAATTAAGAGCCTTTTTTAAAATTCCTTAGACTGAAGTTAGAGAGGAAGAGAAGAGGAAAGACAGTGCAATCACGTTAGATTTAACTGTTAATTTTTGAAATTTTAACAGAAATTAATGCAGTGGAGGACCCAGCCCAACAAAACCCAAAAAATGAGAGGAAGAACATCCTAAAAAAAACAAATAATAAAAAAAAATCCAACAGTCAAAGTTACATATACAATCACAACAGAAACATTGACGAAGACTGGAGAAGTCCAAGCCAATAAATTGAAATTAAAAGACTGAAAACACCAACATTAGGGACTAAAAATCATTAGGGACTAAAAGTCACTAACTGTTCTATCGTTCATCAGCAGCAGCCGAGACGCCAATCAATAATAACTGCGTACAGGTGTGGCTTTTAAAACCAGAGGCGCACTTTCTCAGTCTGACTTCTCTGGGTCACGTTGAGAAAAATAAAATTAGGAGATTAAAGTCGTAGATTTATGAGAATAAAGTCGAGACTAAAGGTTGTTTTATTGTCTTTCACACATGAAATCACAGGCTACTGTGGTGTACAGGCTGTGGCTCTCCTGATGTGCGCTGTCTGACGTCACAGCCCACCGTGCGCCACTAAGAACATTTGCGGACATATTTTACAATTTGCGCTGTAATCATCTTTTCTTCTTCCTTCCTTTGCGAGCGTTTGCGTTTCTGAGGACGTGGTGGAGCACTGAGTGTAGGGACGTTTTTATAAGGTGCGGGTTTTGTGACAGCGCCACACGCACCACAGCCCGCTGGTAGTTCAATAGATGACGCAGCATTTGATGGCCTAGTAAAGGACGGTTCCGTTTGTAACTGGACGAAAGTCAACCCGATATTATTTGTTTAACTGGAGAATTTGACCTAACCAAAGGTGTAAAGGGGTGTCTTTATTTATGGAATTGCAGTGAAATTAGAAATAGAAATAACTGTGTTATCTATGTGCTACAGATAAATAACAATAATATTCATAATAATAAATAACACAGTTGAAAGAATGCCAAACAGAAATAATGAAATCATAACAGCTAAAACACAGTACAACTAAGAGAACTATGTGTATCAGCTGCAGTTGGCTCCGTTCTGTCAGCGAGACTCTTGACGGACTGAGGAGGATGAGGATGTATGAATCAAGATGGATCCTACTGAATGGTCCGACTGTGGCCGACTGTCCAGGTGACGCGCTCACTGCTCACATCCTCATAAAATCCCCGTCTCCAGGTGACATGTTTCCATGCTCAGACCAGTTTGAACTGCCCCGGGCTAGGACACAGCCGGTCTCGCATCAAACAGTATTTTTAATCAAATGGTTAAAAGCTATTGCACAAACATTCTAAAGTAGCTTAGGTCAACAGTGTCCCAGAGCCTGTTCTGTTAGCTGGAATGCTCCTGCGCGCTGCAAACAGGCCTGTCTTTGTGCTGCAGTCCAGCAGTCTCACGCCACACCACACCGCTCTGGAATCCTGTTTGTTTTCTTTCAAATTTCTCAACCTGGTTGAGTTGAGTTAGCACAGATGTGTGTGTGTGTGAGTGTGTGTGTATATTCAGGTTAAGATGTGCATTTTAAAGTGTGCCTCAGCACTGTAGCCATACAGCAACAGTGGCGCTCATTGAGAATGTGCTCATTTAAGCTGGTGCCAAAGTTGACAAGCTTTACAGAGGATCTCACTGGAGACTTGGAATATCATAAAGTATGAATGTATCAGAGACTTTGAGTTCACAGCCAGCGGTTAATGTGAGGAGTTAGAAGATCAATGCCTGTATAACCTGCTTCTGTTTGGAATCAGCAGGGATCTGGTTTGCTTGGGACTATTGTACATTTCTATGCACTTATGAAAAACTTGTTTTTTATCTTTGCCTCTACAACACTAAATCTGATTATCTAACCAATCATCTTTAGTTATACAGAACACTCTACATTTTTAATGGTTACTGGGAGATTTTCCTCTCACTTGAGTTTAATCCGCCGCTCCCTCTTTCCTGATTTTTATTATGGGCTGAACACCAGAGGAGTTTATGATCCCTTAAAATGTTTGCAGAGCAAATGAAGATCAGTGATTTTTATTCTCTGGTTGGTAGCTAGAAAAAAAAATGTTTGTGAAAGTGAAATTTCACAGTATGGACTATGTCTGTACACAAAGTTGTTTTGATTAAAAGCTGTTTTAATTCATTTAAGATTAATTTAATTTTTTAACATCTAAACGTACAGCCCATTCAGACTTTAATTTGAATGGGAAAACACACCGTGTTAGTGCTAGGTGAGTCTTTTGGTTTGTTAGATTCTTATCTTTTCCTTTATTTCACCTTTTTAGATAATAACTTTAAAGAATCGATGACGATCAATCTCAACAGTAGCCCCCTAGCTGCGACTACAGCCAATCACAGCTCATGCAGAGTCAGAGGTGGGTTATGACCTGCACAAGCCAGGTCTGTGACAGACGACCATTCACACTCAATTTCACAACTCCAGGCAATTTGGAGGTGAAAACTTCTTCTCACCTGCATGACTGCAAGGAAACTCCTGCAGACACAGGCATCCCTGCCACAGAGAAATTGCACAAGAGACCCAGGCTGTAGGTTTACATAACACAAACCTGCTATTCCATGTGCAACTGATGCGATTTAGAAATACTGAGATATTAGTTCTGGTTGTACAAGAAGACTGGTTGATGTTCACAGAAAAGAAAATCAAAATTCACCAGCCAAGTGACAGCGAACACCCGCCAGCATCGTCATTTTCTGTAAATGCACAATGGCTGTGTGATTCAGGACAACACTACTCTGACGCACAACGTCACTATTTACTGTGTGCACAGTGTCCTGCGCTCAAGTACTTAACGTTAGAAACAGCAAAGGTCTTTGTGGTGAAGTTACTGTTTCCTGGTACCATGCAGTTATGAGTGTTTGTATTATGACAGTAACTGGAGACACCCATTGGAAATAAGCTTTAAACAACTACCTGTTAATTAGTTGTACTTTTGTTCTCCAAGAGCTACTTTTACAAAATAAAAATGTCTGAGCGCTACTAACATTTATTTTCAAAGCTAAATTTGAACAAACAACCTCAATATGTTTTCTTTGACAAAACAATTATAGTATGTTACTGTCTACATATCACATTTTAATAAAACATCACCAGATTGTTTTATTATTATTATTGTTGTTGATTGGCAGCCTGTCAGTCCACAAAGAACGTCAAATATTGTTCCTCCATTTTGACCAAATAAGTTTTTATTTTTAAATTTTATTTTCTGCAGAATGTCGCCGTCTACTGGCCAACCGACCACACTCTACAAGTGTGTGGCAATCGTCATGAAAGATTCACACTGTGCGGTAGCGAACTTAGCTCTAGCTTTAGTTACACGGATATTAAACTGTAGCGAAATCAAGTTTGAGATATTAACGTGTTCCACAAAGGTATGGTAGCGGAGTGACACATTTTATGATCAACCTTTATTAAGAAATGCTCCGCCAACAACAAGTTCCGGTCTAAGGTTTGTCTGCACGGCGGGCCTTCCTTTGATGTGCTATTGCACATCAACGATTGGTTGTTGATAAGTGCGATAGCTCTGTTTAGACAACAGAGGGAGTGACGTACAGACAATTGTAGAGGTGCAAGCGCACATCAGATCGACCAATCGTTGAGGTGCAATGGCACATCACTAAGAACCAATCGTTGAGGCGCAATGGCACATCAGTTGTATTTCTCCCTTTCGTCAGTAGAGGGCCCAACGTGCAGACAAACTCTTGCTAAAACCGAACAACCGACCGCATTTCTTCATAAAATCTTATCATAAAATGTGTCACTCCACTACCCTACCCTTGTGGAATATTAAGAAAAAATAGATTTCTTCCGATAGTAGAAAAACGAAATAAAAAATTAAAATAATGTTACAAATGATTAAAAAACGTTTATACTACTACTGTTTGATATCCGTGTAACTAAAGCTAAGTTCGCTACCGCACAGTGTGAATGCTGCATTTATCTGTCATGACAATTGCCCAACTCTGGTTATAAGACGACGACAGTCTGCAGAAAATCAAATTAAAAAATAAAAATATATTTACAATATTTAAAAAAGTACAAGAGACAACTATTAAACCCACGATTTTTCAATTGGATGACTAACTTTCTTAAACGTTTACTACTCTCTTATTCTTTTACTTTATTTATTATGCTTATTTATTTACTCTCTTACATTTTACTACTAGACCACCACTATTAAGTCACTAATGAATTTTGATTCATATTTTGATTCATATTAAAATAACTATTCAAAAACAAATATTGATTGGTTAGAGATTTTGCTATTATTAAACTTTAATCTATATTGCACATAAAAAGTGACAAAAATAGATTAAAACAAAGTGACAAAATATGAATATTATGGTAACATGTTGGGGCATGCCTAGTAATTTTTTGTGTTATTGCCAGCATTGTTCCTGAAATTACTGTTCTGTGTTGTTCTGTGCATTATTGGTCGGTAACTTATATTTTCCCTTTGAGTTCTTCCTGAGCAGTTATTAAATAACTGTATTTTTTGCCACTGTATTAGTTGCCAGTTGTGGTACTAGTGGTTTAGGTGGTTAATTAATTAATGGCATAATCGCTTGAAAAGTTATATAAAATGGTATTTTCAGTCTTTGTCCTAAGGTTTGACTTTGTGAAAATGTCATTAACATACATTTCATCCAGTCCATGTTAATTCACCTTTTTTCCTTGCTGTCATAAAAGCATTCTTTACTCTGATGAGTTCAAACCTTTTACTAGCACATTTCCAGTAACCTGAGGAAATTCCTTTTCTGGGCTGTCCCACTAAATGCCACATATAGGCGGCCCCTTCATATACTGCTCTGAAAAACCTCGTCTGAAATACTCTTCTGGGCGTTGTGTCCCAAATGTCCTGCACCTGCATAAACACAGTGGGCCAGGAGAGCTGCCTGCTGCCCTGTCAGGCACATTAAATCACATGTCCAAATGGCAGCAGAAAAACATACCTGGGAACAGTTACCGTGAGAAGAAAAGGTAAAGCTGAGTACAGCCGGCCTCATGAGGTTGAAGGGTAAGAAACGTGCAGTCTTCCATTTACACATGCCTCATGAAAACCGGTGAGTGGAGTAAGTAAGGTTCAGGTTTTCCAAGTCCAGACAAAATACACCTGGTTATATACAGAAGGCTATGTGTGATATAGGACAAAATACTGAAAAAAGATCTTTAGCTCTTCAACACAGAGAGTGGAAAAGAAAGGAACCATATGGCAGAGTGTAACTGTTCTGACTGAAACAGGCCTCCAAGACAAGTCCTCTGTGGACATGCTGTAACAAAACACCTTACTGTCAGATATGACCTTCATAGGTTCCCCTCACCTCAGGGACAAGGCTGTATTCACGTCACATCACACAAGACCCATTAGTTACGTAACTGTCGCACCCTTCAATCATTGTGCTGTAAGTGAGACCTCAGAAGGGGGCGCTGTGTGGTTCTGCTGCTCCATGAGGATCTCCCTAATCCAGCGGGGCCTCCAGGCTTAATCCTTTTAAAAAAGTGATTTACTTGATCATAAAATTGTACATTCCTGTCATTTAGAAATAATCTCTTGACCTTATATGGGTTTGACAACAGTCATTGTTAATAAAATTGTGATTGGCTGAGGAAAATAAACCGCCTTTCTTTGTGTGGCCACATCAATAAAAGTTAATTTTGTCAACCGTGAAAAACGCCTGGGTTCTGTGCCACCAATTTGACAAACACATAAGTGATAGTTCCTTCCTGCGTCATCACCTCGTCCTCCGCTGCTGCTGAAGGATTCATGCAGTGCCAGTGACTGGACGCAGCTGGAAAAACAGCAGTGAGCTCAGAGCTGATGCATGAGCTGCTTTCAGAGGGTAACGCTCACACATGACGTTGACTTTTAACAGGATTAAATAAATCTCTTAAAACTAAGAAAACGCAACTCAGAACATAACGGTTTGTTACTGTTGCTATGTCACAACTGGCTCGGTAATAAAACTGTTCATCACCGAGACAGCTGAGACATCACTGAGTAGGAATTCTTCACAGATAATAATGTTAATTGCAACAGACACTAGAGGAGTAAGTATCAGACCCCAGAAAAAAGATGGAGAATAATGATAAGCTGTTAGGGGCTGTACTATTATTTGATACAAAAAATGCTAGTTGTTAATTATCAAGTATTTCAAGTTTTTTATTTGAACTACTCACCTCTGAGGCTGGTAACTTTCTTTATATTTATCACAGACTTACATTTTGCATAATTGATTTTAGCAATTATGC
Source organism: Cynoglossus semilaevis (assembly GCF_000523025.1). Lineage (NCBI taxonomy): Eukaryota > Metazoa > Chordata > Actinopteri > Pleuronectiformes > Cynoglossidae > Cynoglossus > Cynoglossus semilaevis. Next base: position 3,796,101 of record NC_024313.1, on the reverse strand, counting down.
TCAGAGAATTCAGAAGCTGAATTTCCTGTTTTATCCATTAGAAAAATGTTTTTTAGGAAGTACTGCATTATCCACCTTGAACATTATATTTGCTTTTTTTCTATTGGACATTTGCGTCCAGGGTTTAGTCACAACTTTCAGAACCATTTAAAAAAAAGGAAGGAAGAAAGAAAAACTTTCAGCATTATTTGCTCTGATTCACTCCTGCTGAGAGTGGAAAACATATTTCTGTCAGCCTCTGCTAAAGTAGGAGAAAGGTGTGAAGCTCGGGTCATCTGCTGGGACCTGACAGCAGACTGAGCGATGACACCTTCCTGCGTCATCACTTCCTCCTCACTCTGGTGAGGAATCCAGCTACCACTGTTCCAGCTGGGGAATTTTCCTTGTTGTTGTGAAAAGGATGATGAGGGCATAATATTTTCCACTGTCAACCACGCTCTGGCAGGTATGCACAAGGTAAAAACAGCCTGTCAGCAGTGGACACTGATGTTTTTTTCCCCAAATTATCTGTCAGTGCTGAGATATTACACTGTCCTCTGAGTTTGTGCAGAGCATGGTGTAAGTCTTCACACTACTCTGTCCGGAGGCTGTGGCAGAACAAGGGGAGTAAGAGCATGTAGTTTTCTTACAGCATCTACAGGGGGTGCTATTAACACAGTTTGAATGTGTAATCTGTGAGTTAATTATATTAATACACGATTAAGATTTGATATAAATCTACTCTTTCACAATGCCTGAACATATATATTTCTGGACAACCCAGTGCAGTGGTTCTCAAAGTGGGGGGTGTGTCCTGCTTTGGTTATGGCAGGGCAGAGGCAGGCTGGGTTAATTTATTAAGCACTGATTTCATTTTCTTTTTTACAGTAGCTGCATAACTGCTAGAAATATTACACCTGATCTAAGGGAAAAGAAGACAGTAACAAGTTATTTTGCTGCTAGCGACACACAACTGGCTCAAGTTCAAGATTTTGCAAAATTACACACAGTGTCATATATATCACCCTATAATATATAATAATAATACCAGGGAACTTCTATATAACTATTTTGATCGTCATGACCTTAAAAACAGCAGTCATTCTACAACGGCTGCACAAAAACACATCACCTTTGAAAGGCCAGTTTCTGGAAAAGTAGAACAGAAGCAGTGGGACTTTCTCCTCAGACGGTGATACATATCAGCATAAGGAGGTCAGATTACGACCAGACAGACAGACAGACAAACAGAGAGACATGGGGCGAGGGTGTAGGCTGCAGTCTGACCTTGCACAAAGATGAGGAGAGGCCTTTTTGTGCCAGACATACAGACAGACAGGGAGGGGTGCCGTTAGCCACTGTGCAGAAACGGCATATCTGGAAACAATTAGAGCAGATGGGAAACCTGGCCAAGCTGTTTCTATAAGGCAGTAAGAACAGTTCTCTCCTGAGGGTTCACTCAGAACATTTTGCTCCCAAATTAGTATCAGCCCGTTAGACGTCCACTTCATTATCCCACCTTATGAGGAATGAGAGTATTGTTGTGTTGACAGCCCAGCAAATGTAAAAGCCATGAGGTTGATTATTTTAACAGTCGTTCTGGTGCTAATCTCTCACCTAGCGCTCGTTGAAACTAGTCGTCTAAAAACACCGTTTGTTTAGCACCAGCAGCTTTATCAACCCACAGATCCACGGCTGACCCTGGATGATCTTTCTCTTCAGACATCAGCCTGATGGGTTTTGTTTTCAGTGCCAGTTGTTCCAACACCAAAACACCAAACCTCCAGCAGCGATGTTGAAGCGTTCACTGTACACGAACCTAATACGAATACTTGTGGCTTGAAACTTTTTTTCTGGAACGCTGACATTTTTCAGGTTTTTCTTCTGCTCCTGTTTTCAGGAGCCTACACACGTGTTACATTATTCAAACGCTGCATCTGTTTCTGATCATATGAGAACAGCAGACAGTGTCCAGACATTTTAATTATAAAACATCTCTAGCGCATAAGGACTTACATTTATAATGAGATTTATATTGGAGTAATAAATCAAATCTAAGGGCTTGATTGTAATAATCTGAGTTTTTCCCAAGTTTTTCTCATGAAACCTGCCTCAGTTTAAAGACAAACTCAATAGACGGCACTACCTCCAGTGGGTGTTGGACTGAAAAAGGTTACAGATCTGGAGGTTTGACGGGAATGGGGAAAAACGTAAGAACAATAGTTGTCATCAGGTTTTGAAAAATAAATCACCACAACCTTGTGCTACGGTGGATTTACAAAGTCATGGTCACTGACCAGTGTTTTGTGTAAAAATATCACCTTTTCATGCAACATCAGCTTGGAAATCTTAACATTCACACCTTCTCCTGTACTGTATAATCATAGTACACTGTGTATACCATATGTACACACGTATTCTGACATTGTTGCCTATATTGGCCTGCTCTAAGTCATTGCTGCTCCTGTATTTTTAATTGTCCTTAGCAACAAGTATCTTGGTGGTGTTCTGTCCACCTCAGTTACTAACTAGTACATCGCAATCCTAGAACAATCCCCAAAAAGAGACTCAGAAGATTATGTTATCTATTTAGCAACATCTAGCACCATTCAGGCAGACAACACACAACATTCTTTAAAAAATATATGCGAAAACCTGCCACTGAGATTTTAAGGGTATAAATGAATAATAATGTCTACAGTAGATCAACAATTGGTCAACAAAGTCTATAATGGGTACAACCTGTTTTGGCAGGAAATAAAAAAACACCGTTAAATTAGCTCCTTGGCTTAACATGAAAGCCGTATGGAAACATGGTTCTCCCGCTGACAGCCAAAACATCCAGTAAAACAGACAGTAAACACACTTTCTTTCACACGTTCTAGACCCTTTTGACATTTCATGAAACCTCAGCGTGTGAAAAAAAAAAAAAACGCACACACAAATTACATTAAAGCCTTTAAACGTGTAATGATGGAAAAACAGTGTGAGTTTATTTGATGTTGAGGAATAGGAAGGTGCAGTCTTGACCTGGATTGCTGCACAGCAGGCATTGAAACACCTGTCAGGGACACACAAACCCACATATGAACATTTTTGCCCCTATTTGAAGTTGCATTTACTTTGGCAGAGAATGAGAAAGTGGCAGCGTGTGATTAAAGCCGATGTTTTTATTCGAGGCTTTTACAGGAAGCTAATTAGCAGAGGTATGCAGTTGTGTGCCAAGCTAATAGGGGGAAGCTCACATCCCTGCAGGGAAGCGTGGCCTCAGAAAATGACAGAATATGTATTTACACACAAGTCTGTCCATTCAAGCTGTTTTTTTTTTTTTTACTTCAACACTGGGAACGTTAGGATGTGGTCAGAGAACAGTGAAACAAAACCCGCCTGGTTATTTGTCCTGTCATAGCTGGATGTTGAGTGACTTTGAAATGAAAAATAACAATGTTCAAATAGTGACTGATGATGTGGTGCAAACTCACGGCTTAAGAATTGTCACCACCTCAGAAATAGCACGTAAGACGTGGCTGGCCATGATTAATGGTTTGAAAAGCAAGACGTGTTGGTACAAAAAGAATCCTTTGACTGGATGGCTGTACCTTTTTCTTATTTTCACAAACAGTGTGAATCACTTCATGGTCACTTTAAAGAAACCAAACTTTGCGATGATTTTGTCATAGTGACCTCGGTGACCTTGATCACAGCCTAGTGGCTAACGTTCACAGCATACCATAGTAGTAGGAGGGCTAGCTGAGTTGAGCAGTTTGAAAAGTGAATGTTGTTAATAAAGCATTAGCTCTGCGTGTGGTAGCGCTCGTGTTATATATTTAGAAACCATCACCTGCTGAAGGCAGAACTAGTTCAGGGTCACAGATACCACGTGACCCCAAATGTTCAGGGTTACTAAGCAGGAGGCATTTTTAAGTTCCGCAACTACGTTATATTTTACTGCGGAAACTGTTAAACAGTTACTTAAATAAACAGAATTAAAGTTCTGTCCCTGTGAAGTTTCCTGATCTGGTTCAAAAATGATACTTTAATGTGAGGTCGAATGGAAGGAAAATTCTCAGAAAGTAGATGTGTTGTAATGTAATGTGTTGACCTAATGACTAAGATTAGTAACCCTCTGAACCCCCTGGTGGAAAGGTCAGCAAAACAGAGCAGAGGCCACCGGGACCCACACAGAGCTGTGTTTAAGTAAAGGCCACTGGACTTCCACATCCATGTGTGTGGCAGTAAATCTACATGTGAGATGAGTTTCTGCTGTTTGTTGAAAGAGTCCAACAGCCAAAATCCTCATCACCGTTTCTCAGTCTAAACACTTTCCAGGATACAGGTTTTTAAATAGGCACTTTCCACCCACTCTCCCCCTTGTTATATCTGTGCAAATGTTCCCAGGCACTTGGTCTATTGTTAGAATCCACCTGTGAGCTTCAGCCAATAAAAAAGGTTTCATCCGAGACAGATGAAAGCCGTATAATTTCCCTTGTTAACACAAACTGGCAAACACATTCCCCAAGATGCCCCTTACAAAATGATTTATGACAAGAGTTGACCCAAAAACAGTAATCTGTCTCCCAATAGTTCTTAGGACCATTAACCCAAGTAACTCTAAACCTAGCTGCTTTTCTCTGGCTGTGCTTGAAAAAGACTGGGGCTCACATACGTTTTCTGTCTGAATATTTTCCACCATCCAGGGCTTTAAATAGTAACAGTCTCCATCATGACAGTTCTTCTGCCCACTGAGCCCATTGTTAAATCTCAGCAAATCATCCCAGGACATTAGATCCATCATTAGTTTCCACTGCTTGTCTTCAATGGTAGGCCTCAAAAGTTTTTTCCATCAGTATCCAAGTCTTTCATCTCTAACTAATGGATTCGTCCCCTCTTCGTGGTTAAACATCACGGGTCACCATCCATTTAAACTTTTCCTCATAAGTGATTTTGCAGGCAAATGATGAAAACAGCAGCACCTTACATTACCACTGCGTGTTTCACTTTTGTTTTTGCAGGTTTCTACCTTTCTTTCATAAATGGACAATAATTGGCTGAAAGCACTCGTGCTTCAAAATATATTTTTATTTGAGTCGATCCAAATTCCAAAAATGTCAGTGGACTGCACCGACGCTATTCTCTACTTTTGTAGCCATGTTGTTTTCAACTTTTCCACTTTCACGTCTCTCTGTAGGCAGTCCAAGAGTTCAAAGAAGCAGAAATATGCAGACAGGAAAATCGTTTTGTGATCTTGGTTTCATGTTCAGTTTACAGAGTGGTATATAGATGGTTGGTTTGAAGGCTAGAGCCATGGAACATTCCTCAAATATCCTGCCAGCTACCACTAATGGAATTCACTTTAATGGGCAGCTGAGTGCAGATAACACAACCAAAACTTCAAGCATGGGAAGCGAATCTGAAATAAAAACATGTTTACATGTGTTCAAACGCTGTCAGAGCTAATAGAAATAAAAAGAGAAGCCGTTATGTAACTAAGTGTGCAGAGGGCCAGAACATACAGCCTCCAAACCACAAACAATAAAATGTACATCCAACCTAAAAACAGATGATTTAGTTGTTTTTATAGCACAGAGGATTACGTCGACTATAAATGCATCCAGAGTACGTTTTTTTTACGTGACTGAAAACCCCTTTTTATTTTTGATATTTATCTTTCTGTTGGGATGCCTTTCAGGTATGACTGCAGTTGCAATAAATAAAAACAGTGTGGAGCAAAAACCATGGAAACAGCCAAACAATATCCCACAAGACACAGAGGGCTCCACTGTGACATCAGACTAAGCTATGACATCACCAAAAGTGGTGCGATGGAAGGGGACACGTTGGGTGTTTAAGAAGCCTGTGAAATATTCCCACTTAGCTGAGGGAGAAACTAACTGAGGACAGTGTCGTCACCGCAGAAAAAAATGTAGCTGGGTCAGAATGTGTCACTGCCCTGATTCTAAAATTGGACTGATTCCAGCTGGTGCTGTTGGTGGGCCATGTGATGTCATGGTTACTATAAACTGAACTGTGATGTAATAAGACTAGAATTGGCCTGGATGAATTCGTACTAGAATAGAAGTCAAACCTTGGCCTGAAATACCAGTAGGGGTCACTTGACCTAAATGAATATAGACCACTCCTATTGTCAGACAGACTTCCTACAAATGAACTTCCTACAGTGTTTAACTCAGTAATAGTACGAGACAGTGATCCTCTCCATTATCTCCGCAGCAATAAAACAAGTATGTTTGCAATGACAACAAATCACATCATCAGTTGTGAGTGAAAGAGTTCGTTCATTGAAACCCTCATCTTTATTGGCTCTTATGATTCACTCTTCTCGTCACTATTTCCACAACAAACCACTGTTTCCAGCAACATAAGCTGTAAAACTGTCATCCAAGTGCAAAACAGAGTCAGCAACTAATAAATACAGTGACACGTTTGCCAAAGTAGTCTTCGGGGTATTAAACAAAAGGCTTACACTCATAATGTATGTAGTGATAAACTTACACATAAATGTTCCTATGGCTTGGAGATCATGGCATTGACAATGCACTTCCAAACAGCAACAGCGTTTTCCTGTGTTGAAAACACAGAAAAATATATGGATGATTATTAATAATGTTTATGGCAACGGTTGACAGTTTGAGATAAAACTGTTTTTATTCTGCAATAAATATTTTTGAACCATTAATCGTCACACACTAATCCGACCAGATAAACGCCATCGCTTTTCGCAGTGTGCACAAGTGCTGAAGTTTTAAAGAGAAACAGCTTGCCCAGGTATGTTTCACAACACTAGTGCCAGAGCTGAGCAGACGTTATATCACCACCACAGTTCTGATGGCTGATTTTCACCTCTTTTAGACAAATATCTGGGCCTATACTTAGTCCTGACATATCTGAGCCTACCACACACAGAGACATATGTTTGCCTTGGCCGCCACAGTCAGGCCATACACACCTTTAACTCAGCAATACAGTGAGTGCGCAGCCTGCTTTTGAAAATAAGGAAACGACAAGTTGACCTCAGTAAATTCACAATCTGAGAGTGAAACTTCCAGCACCCAAACAAACTTGTGATGTCATAGACAAACAAGAAACAATAAGGAACAGGGAGGACAGTATTCAGCTTCACTCATCTGTCAAAACAGTCTGACAAAGTGTTTACATCTCGGGTGTTTCAAAGGTCTTTAAAGGGAAGAGAAATGAACATTCTTTTAAAAACATTCGAGGAACTTCCCTACAATGTAAGATACACCGACTTCATAAACAATCTGTCAGACACTAGATTACTCTGTACGCAAGATAACAGTGTCAGACACGTTTGACTGTTGTTGTGCAGCGTGGCTGGAGTGCGTTTCTCCATCAAGCTGTTTCCTTTAGATATCATAGAGTGACACACACACACACGCACACACACACAAGCTGCACATTCTCTGGCCAGTCTTTCAGGACAGAATACTCCATGCAAACCACACTTTCACTCACGTCTGTGTTTTTCCTTAGTCTAGTAGGAGTCCCTACTGTACTGAGCCAGCACTGAAAGGGAGAGAGAGTGAGAGAGAGAACTTATCCATATTAGGAAAAGAACAGACGTCCTTATATGGGGATGCTTCCTCTGTAGTAACAGCCCTGTCTGCTGGCTTCTCACTAGCATTCCTTCAGCTCCAGGTTTCTCTGGGAGTCTTTCATTTCCGATTCGCTGGCTGGGGAAGGAGCAGGGCCGTCTTTCATAAGAGTCTGGCCTGGTGTGTGATCCACCTTTTTTTTCTTTTTTTTTTTTGCAAAAAAAAAAAAATACACAAACCTCTGTCTCGCCTCTTTCCTGCAATCCTCCACTCTGGGTTTTGATGTAGTAAAATAAGCCTGGCCAGGGATGAGGCACACCTGGACTTTCAAGTTGATCTTAGACTAAACCTCATTAGGCAGGTGAGAAGTCCAAGAACATGTAGCTCTTGTTCCGGTAAGTCAGCCGCACATGTCAACACGGGCCAGGATGGACTTATGTACTTACTTAGGTCGACTCAGGATTTTTAATCATCATTTGTTCTCTCTAAGACCCAGTTTAGTCCAAGTGCCAGTACAAACATGGAAAAGACTTCCAGCCTTTGTGTTCAGAAGAATCTAAATGTCAGTTCAAAAATGACATACTTGCACAAATTAGGAAAGGAAACCCAATGCTTGTGTTAACAAACACCCATTTCAGTTAATACCTGGGATCATTACTCTTTATCCGCTAATCAGCGTCCTGCATACCTTGGCAGGACTGTGTAGTCTGTGCTCAGGTATCACAGGAAAATGACCACAGAGCCTCCAATCCTCCTGCGACTGCACTGAATAACAGATATATACATGACATAACAGTACTGTACTGTATCATACTGTCATTACTGTAATTACATTTCAGGTGTAAAAACTCTATGAAATACAGCAGCCTATTCAACAGAAAGTGTGTAACTCCTCATCACTACTCGGCAGGTGGCGCAATAAAGAAAATATTGAGCTGGTAACCCCTGACTCACATGACACTCAGTCAGGAGATAATTACAGCAAGTTGGACTGAACTGAGGTCACACTCCGCCAACCCTAGCTCCTCCACATGTACTACATCCTTGAGTGACTGCTGCTCTGTGTGGCTGTACACCTCTGACCTCCTGTGAGACAGAAAAAGTTTGAATTTCCTTTGACCTCCTGTTGAGAAAAATCTAAGAAAAACGTTCTCTTCTGCTCCATTTAAGTTACCTTCAAACCCATCGACCCCGTGTATAGAACATGCTGTAATCTACCTACAGCAGCTGTATATAGTTGAAAGTCGCACCACCGTGACACTGGTGGTTACAGTATAATACTGCACCTGCATGGATGCTACTGTGTTAACAATCTATTGAGGTCTCGTACCGAGGCCAGCCTTGGAAGAATGAAATCATTCACAGAATTTTGCTGAGTATCAGCAGTAAAATGGACCTACTACAAACTCAACAGGTCCATGTGGTTGTTCTACATGGATACAAAGCGGTTTGAACTGAGCCTTTTGTGTGGCCCTACAGGCCACCAGGGAAACTGTAGTATGCATACGAATGCTGGCTGGCTAAATTCTGTTAACTTCATTTATTAATCACGAATAATCATGATTGATTATGGAAAAGACCAAACATTAACATGGTAAAATACTGCTGGACCAAACTCCTGTATTCATTCATGCCCGTGCAGCTACATGTGTTTAGGTGACTAATACTGGAACATGTATTTTAGCCACTGATGTCACTGCCACAGCTGGCTCTCAGACTAAACCACACGCACGAAAAAAGTGAAACTGCAGAACTTTCACCTGTAACGATCACCTTAAGAGAACGTCAGCTCAAGTTAATGATACAGTTACGTTTGTTTTCCTCACCACTGGCTGTTCATTTATTAAATCACAGACCGCTGAGGAATGTCGTTATGAAATTACACATTAACATATTCTTCACACATTCATCTGTTTATTAAATCAAAACATGTTTTTTTAACTGTCTTTAACTGCCTTTCATGTAAAGTTAATTGTGTTTCCTTTTTTGAACTGTACTCAAGTTTTTTTTTCTCCCCCTTCTTCTTCTTCTTCTTCTTCTCCTTTTTTCTGAATTAATATTAATAGGTACCGACTGTCTGTTTGTGAAGTCAGTCTTCAGGAATTCCCAGTGTGGGGTCTCTGGTCTCTAACCAGACTTAACCTCCTATTCCAGATGAAAGCTGCTCTGAGAGAGACAGTGTTGTTTGGCCGAGCAGCAGAGCCATGCCTTCAGACCGCCGGAATGTGGGATGTCTGGAGTGGGGGGTCAGGAAGTGAGGAAAGAATGCCAAGTATGTCCATGTTTGTCCAGGGCTGGCTCTCCATTCAGCCCCCAGTGACGTGCTGCGAGGACCAGCGAGTATAAATGTAGCTCGCCTCTCCAGTCAAAACTCAGATCAACTCCTCTACTGAAGCTAAACTCTAGCTTTCACCAAGAAAGAAAGAACGACTTTGACCGGAGCGGCAGAGAAACGCCACCAGCTAAAACAAGACAAGAGATCAACTTGATCAGAGACGGTTTCTCGAGCTCAAACTCCAAGACTCAAGGAAGACTTTTTCAACGAAACTGAAGGAAAAACTAGAACTTATTTCTACAAGGGAGAAAGAATGTCTGCAGGAATGAAGAAAATGATTTTGCTGCCTTTCCTTTGCATCATCCTCTCAAGCATGGTGAGTCCATTTTTTTCTTTTTACAAAGAGTGTGTTTTATTGCAGTTTCAGTCAGACTTTCAGTCTTTCACCAAGTGCTTGAACTATTTTAAATCTGGATTATTACTTTGTGTTGTATTAGCTTGCTGTGGCTATAATGTACTGTATGAATGTCATATTTACCTCAGGCTGCAGGTCAGGAGTGCAGTGGCCAGTGTTCGTGTCCCTCCACTCCCCCTCATTGCCCAGCCGGAGTGAGTCTGGTTCTGGATGGTTGTGGCTGTTGCAGGGTCTGCGCCAAACAGATGGGGGAGCTCTGCACTGAGAAAGACGTGTGTGACCCACACAAGGGCCTTTACTGCGACTTTGGAGCCCCCACTAACAGACGCATTGGAGTTTGTACAGGTGAGTCATCCTGGAATGTGACTGTTTCGCACAGCAGGGGTCTGGAGTGAGAGTCCTCAGAGCTGAGTCGTGACTCTGTTTGTTTCCTCTTCAGCTCGAGAGGGAGCCACCTGTGTGTTTGGAGGAATGGTGTACAAGAGCGGAGAGACTTTCCAGAGCAGCTGCAAGTATAAGTGTACCTGTCTGGACGGAGCTGTGGGCTGTGTCCCCCTCTGCTCCATGGACATCAGGCTGCCCAGCCCTGACTGCCCCATGCCCAGACGGGTCAAGGTGCCAGGGAAGTGCTGTGAGGAGTGGGAATGTGACTCCCCCTACACACACAGTGTCCTGGGCTCAGTTGTGCTGCCTGGTAAGTTAGCCACATGTGATATTTTTACTATGACACAAATGAGTTTAGGAGATGATTCTAATTCTGTTTCCTCCTCTGTCTACAGCCTACAGGGAGGAGGACAGCTACGGTCCAGACCCCTCCATGATGAGGGATAACTGCTTGGTTCAGACTACTGAATGGAGTGCTTGCTCTAAGACCTGTGGCCTGGGAATCTCCACCAGGGTCACCAATGATAACCGGGAATGCCGCCTTGAGAAACAGACCAGACTGTGCATGGTGCGACCTTGCGAGTCCCAGCTGGAGCAGAGCATTAGGGTGAGTTTTTGTCAGACTGCACTATTCTCACACTTTCTCCATGAAACCATAAACGAGTAAAGAACAACTGCTGATATTGTTCTTCTCCTATTTTCTCGCTGCAGAAGGGGAAAAAGTGCATACGTACTCCCAGACTCTCAAAACCCATGAAGTTTGAGATCTCAGGCTGCACCACCACCAAGTCCTACAGGCCCAAGTTCTGTGGCGTCTGCCTGGACGGTCGTTGCTGCACCCCCCACAGGACCACCACCTTGCCTATGGAGTTCAAATGCCCTGATGGACAGGTCATGAAGAAGCACATGATGTTCATCAAGTCCTGCGCCTGCCACTACAACTGCCCCGGGGAGAACGACATCTTCGAGTCCATGTATTACAAGAAGATGATGGGAGACATGGCTTGAGCCACTGATGGACAATCAGAGGTTATGACTTGAAAAAAACAAAAACATAAAAAAAATCAGAACTCCATCTCATTTTGCAGCTCAGTATATATGTTACATTTATGTTTTTGTTTTTTGTCATTTTCACATTGTTAAACTAGTCCAGACACTTGTCCAAGTGTCTGTGTGTATTGTGTGGCTGGTGTGTATCAGCCACAGAGACTCAGACAGAGGGCTGCATGGCAGCTCCAAGAGATTCCTGCACTATAACGTCTACTTTTGACAGACCTGCTGTCAGGTTCCTGCCATGTTCTGTTGCAATATTTTTTTTTCTTTGACAAACCCACCATTTTCCAGTGTGCATTTAAAACCTTATCTAAACCCTGACCTCCTCTGGAAAAGAGGTGTCTAATAATTCCTGCCCACCCCGCCCTAAACCCAGACCAGACCTGCCATCTTTAAGCAGCTGTGTTGGGAACACGCAGACCACAGCAGGCCAGTGTTCCCCCTGTCTCAACAGGTCTGAATGTGTCCTTGTGTGTACGTGTGTTTGTGTGTGTGTGTGTGTTTGCGTTAGCACAGGCCTGAATGTCAGCCTTGTCTGTACGAGACGCTGTTCCCTCTCCTCCTAGAGTAGAGGAAAGGTCAGAGTTTCCGCCCAGCATGTGGATGAGAGTTTACGGTCAGATATGGAACAGTGGGCTTTGCCACAGCACTGAATAAAAAGAGACATGACTCAGGTCAGAAGGAAGAGAACTTGTGTTTATAGAAGTAAAGACGTGTCTATTATGTACAAAAAGTAGAGGAAAAGACTGGAAGAAAACCGTTGTTTCATTCCTTCGACTTGTCGTTGTGTAAATGTTGTTTATATTTGTACAGTTTAAGTTAATTTAAAAGCCAAATTTGTGCTGTGCTTGGAATTGTAACGATAGTGTACTATGTGTCCACAGTATTTTTCACTATTTTATTGAGAAATGTGACAAAAATGTTACATGTTTCACTTTGTAGCTGGAAATAAAATGTTATATTTTTTATACAAAACTTTCTCGTGCTGTGTCTTCAATAACAGAATATTAGGTGTACTTATTGATAGAAAAAAATACTCACAATGACCCCTATATAATTCCGTATTATATTACATTATGCATACATCATATAGCTTTATTTGATATATAATTATATATGTATATATATATATATATATATATATATATATATATATATATATATATATATATATATCCATTTATACAGCAAGCTTTTGTCTCTTAATAAGTTAAATAAGAAGTCTGCCACCTGAATTTACTCCAAATATGCCTATTAAGCCTAAGCTTAAGAATGTCTTAATGAACTTAAGACAAAAACACAATGAAGATAGTTGGTTTGCTATCAAAAATGCACCAGACATGCTAGACAAAGGACTTTTAACCTGAAACCAAAGTGATAAAAATAAATAAATACAAATATATAGCACAGACGTGCTAAACAACCAAAGTCGTAGGTGATCTACGGGCCAACAATGCAGAAACTAACCCTTCTCCAATGCCCCCAAGGCCTTCCAAGAGGTTACACACCCCTTACTGAACACCTCTGCTGTGCAGTGTTCAAGTGCTGTTTTAAAGATTAGAAAGGTTTGTAAGCATTTGTATCCAGTAAACTGAACCAGTGGCACTCTGGTGATATAAACAAATTACACAAGTGTAAATGTCTTCAAGCTTATTCTGTCTCAATCAAATCTCCATCTCAGATGATTCTAAACGGAAGAAAATACGCCTAAAGTAGACCAATGTTGCCCTCTAGCGGTACTGTAGGTTCATTCTCTATTTAAATCTCGGTGCTAGTACATTAATGAATTTGTCTGAATCAACTTAATTATTTTTGTTTACAGTAAATAAATTCCACTAAAATCGCCTTCAAAAAGCAGTGATTTGACAGTGTAGCATCAGCGATACGGCTGACATTTACATTTTCCTTGGCCTTTGAAGAACACTCTACCTCAGCTTCAGTCGCACTCAGTCGTCTTTATTTTATTCTAACTTTATTTCTTGAGACTTTTTATCATAGGGTCCTAGATAAGATCCTTCTGTTGCTTTTGAGGATCAACAACTAATTTTTCCTCCAGTTTATGGAATGATGCTCTCACAGATGGCAGCTCAGACTGACCTAAAACTAAAGTTTTATTATACAATACAATCCTAAAATAGTTTTGGGATTGTCATCTGTGCAAAGAGCTGATGAACTGTATTCGTATTGCAGTATATGGTGCTGTAACTTTAACTTGGGAAAGTTTCTTCTCTGCTGGCAGCCTATTTTTAACTCCTTTCACTGAGTTTGTGCAAATATTTTCTCTCTGCTGTTCTGAACCATGCACACCACATCTACTCTGAAGTCCCCGCGTATTACCAGCAGCCACCATAGTATAACAAAACAGGGGTAAACATGTTGTCATTGTAGAAATGAGTACATGCACTCCACAAACAGCTTGACTGTCCAAGCGCTGACTCATGTTCTCAGCTCCATCGCCCACAGACACAAACAAGTGCAGAATCACAACATGTGAAATGAATCCTAGCAACGAGAAGCTACTGTACATTCACTACTGTACGTTCACTATGAACCACGTGTGTACACTATATACTGTATATGCAGTATAATACATGAAAAAAAAGAGCAGTGGAAAAGACTTCATTTCATCTCCGAAGTAACAAACAAAGAAATGACCAGATTTCAGGAGAGAATTTAATTTTTCCTACAGAAACTTCATACAGTTACAATATTTGCCATATTTGTTAAAAACGTTCAGTTATTGCCTTGGCTTGACTAGACTGATTAACAGGTTTTTATTTATTCTTCCTTTTCAGTAGGTAAGCAGTTCAGAAAGAGCTTTGTACTGTACATGTATTGATGCAGTTATTGTGTGTCATTATATATAAGTCTGTGTGTGTGTGTGTGTCTGTGTCTGTGTCTGTGTGTGTTTACCTGGATGTTACTTTTCCCCCCCTAAATCAGACAGCAGTGTTTAGATCATTTACAAAGCAGACAGGATAAATCTGTTGAAGGACAGAGATGATTGTCAGAGAAAACGGAGAAAAAAAAAACAGTCAACATTCACTAACAAAATAATTTCATTTTTTCTTTCGGGAGCCATGTTGGATCTGTTCTAATGCAGAGAACTGGTGCGTTTGCACATGTTTCGCTACTCTATGTATGTGGTGGAAGCGAGGGACGCTGCAGCAGTGTGGACATCCTCGAGAGAAAGTGAAAGATAAAAACTTGTCACATATTCACACGCTCTATCTGTGGAAACCAGGCAGGTGGTGAAGCGTGGGAGGAGGAGGAGGTGAAGAAGGAGGAGGCAGAGAAGATTGCGGTGTCAGCCAATCTCTCCTTTTTTCTCTCTCTATCTCTGGTTCTCAGCCCCGTCGCAGCTCGTGGAGTTTCTGGGCAACGTTTTCCAGCTCTGATTCGATGGCTGCCAGGCTTTCAATCTCAGGTTCCTGCAGAGATAATAAGAGGACAAAACAGGTTCATATTCCTGTGACTGTGCCACTAGAATGAAACCAGTTTCTGATTACACCAGGAGAAATTAATACTTAGATATTATTAGTGTTGTTTTGGATAGTAAACGTCTGCAGTTTTTCTTATTAAAACATAATAGACTGATTAGAGAGTTTGTAAAGGTGAAGAGTTCAGACAGATTAGGCAGGGTTATTATATACTGTAGTAACTGAAATTCATTTGCAGTGAATTGGGTTCACAGCACACTTAGCTGTGAGCTGTAAATGAGTCATTTTTTAAAGATAAGCTCCAAGTATGGGGTCTGCAACCTGGGGCTCCTGACCCACATGTGGCTCTTTAGCCTCTTTGCCAAAACAGAAAACACACAGCCCAACTGTAAATACTGAATTAACTGATCATTGCCTGCATACATTAATTTGTATAGGTTTTTTGTTTTTTTTGTGGCACAAAACATCATCAACATCTTCAACATGACCTCAGCCAACAGGAAATACTATGAACACACTGCAACAACCACATGCCAACATCAACAAACAAAGTGTTGAAGTCACACACATATATATACCCTGGGCACCAGGTGAGACGAGTGACACTAATGAACAGGCAGAGCACAGGACACAGGTGAGAGTAATCAACTGATTAACCAGGGAGAGAGACAGAGGAGCACACAGCCATGATGATCACGTGTTTGTGGCTATTATTATTATTATTATTTAATATTAATATTATTATTTAATATTAATATTATTATTTAATATTAATATTATTATTTAATATTAATATTATTATTTAATATTAATATTATTATTTAATATTAATATTATTATTTAATATTAATATTATTATTTAATATTAATATTATTATTTAATATTAATATTATTATTTAATATTAATATTATTATTTAATATTAATATTATTATTTAATATTAATATTATTATTTAATATTAATATTAATATTAATATTAATATTAATATTAATATGTGTAACATATAAAACAAATATACTCTCTAATTTATCTCCTGGACCAGGGCTCCCCCTACAGGATAGAGATGGTATCTACTTGCTTTCGCCTGACATTTCAGCGTTTTAGACCGTTAATCACTGATTTTTGCTGTTGACAGGCAGCAGAGACACAAAAGTTCACCTCTGACTTCCTGCTAGCGCTGCCCTCTTCCTCCAGACTTCTCTCCTCGGGGGCTCTTCCAGCGATCATCTGCAGCTCCTTCTCCTCTGGGCTCCTCTTGGTGTCTCTCTTTTTCTTCTTCTCTTCCTCCTCGTTTGCTGAGACCTCCTTAGAATGATGCAGCACTTCCTGTGGACTGCTGTCCCTCTGCGCCGCCTCCCCCTCACCATTCTTCTTCAGCTGTAAACCTTTGCCTCTTTTGCTCCATCGTGTCAGGTTGTCTTTGCTCCCTCTCTTCGTCTCCACCTCCTTATCTTCCCCCTCTCTTTTGTGTGAGGAGATTGAGGATCCTTTTCCGTTCTCCTCATGATCACCATCTTGCAACTGTTCCTTTTTTAGTTTGTGTGTGGATTGTTCTCGCTTTTCCTCAGTTGTAACACCTAGGCATATAAAAAATACAAAATTGATTATTTTTTTTCCCCTGCAAACATTTGTTCTAAATCACATCTACCTGACCACTAGCACAATACATTCCATCAGCAAAATTGCACTCCATGTAATGAAATGTCTCCTGCCAGCTGGCAGCCTGGCCTACTGCACTGCTAGCTTTGCATTATGGGAATTAACAGCACAGCAGGAGTGATCAGAAGATTTGGCTGAAGCTGCCTTTAAAAGAAAACCTACTGTATGAGCGAATCTTTTAAAATTTTTTTTTTCTTGCTTCAAAGTCAATGAATAGCCTGAAACCTCCCTAATAATCCCTTTAGAGATTTGATGACATTTTGAATATCAGTTGTAGAAAGAGACTGTGGTAAGTGTGAACGAATGCACAGCAGCTCATTTAAATTCCAAGACGTGAAGATGTTTAATCATTAGAGCTGGTTTGCTGTCACTCTGCCAGCATTATTGGCCTTGTGCCCCAGCAGTGGAGGCTGCATTTCATCTACTAGATGGAAGCACTTCCATCAATCAGCTGCTTCTCTCCTGGCAGGCACTTTCCTCCACAAGGCAGTTTCTTAAGATTCATCCAGTGGCTGTGGTCATTTTATTTGCACGTGTAAAAACAAGTCAACATAAATCTGACTTCTGAAAACACTCAAAATAAACAATACCTGTGTTCCTTAGTTATCATTTTATCAACTGTATTTCCTTTCCTTTCCAGAAACTACAAAATACAAAAACAAAAAAAATACCTTTTTCATTCTTCGTCATAGCTTCCTCTCCTGAATTCCCCCTTTTCTCTTTATTCAGCTCTTCTTCTTCTTCTTCCACCTCTTCGTCCTGCCTCTTCTCAGCCTTTTCCTTACTCCACTCTTCAGACTCAGAGAGGTGCCTCTCTCTGCTCTCGTCTTTGTCCCTCTTCTCCTCTTCCTTGGTTGCATCATTTTCTTCCTCGGAGCCTCCATGTTTTAGGCTTTGACTCTTTTCTCCGTCTTCATCCCCATTTCCTGTTCTTTTCTCAGAAATGATGGACCTTTCACCCTGGCCCCCTAAGGCCTCCAGCATGGCTCGATCTGCAGAGGGAAAAAGGAACAAATTCAGGAAAGTGATTTTCAAGTTATGTTTAACCACGTGATCAGACATGATCACCTGAGATATTAAATGGAGGACATTTTTCATCCAAATGTGTCTGTTATGTCACTACCTGCCTGAAAAATTAAAAATGCAACACATGAGATTCAGCTTCCTTATTTGAATATTCTTAAAATTTCAACAAATGAAATTAAACCAAATAAAGCAAAGATTGAATTTCAAATTTATTTGCTCTGCGGCGCCCCCCTGCAGTAGCTCTGTGCTCTCTGGGAGCTACTGCCTTGAGCTAATTCGCATAAAAAACATTAACAATGTCACACTGTGAAATCATTTCCATGTCTGTGTGAATATTGATACCATGGGTCAAATACCCTTCACACAACACAACAAACTGTCTCCAATAAGCTCACAGGTTTGAGACACAGGTACTGTTTATTCAGTGTATTACTTCACAGTGAATACTACTGAATACACAACCCAGAGTGAGCATCATATACTGTTTGTGGTTCTAATACAAACAATACTCCAAAGGTTATTTTTTCATATATTTTGCATTCATTTTTACAACGTAAAGATTTGTGGAGTTTAGTTTAGTCTGTGTCAACGTTTGTCACGAACTTTAGACGCCCTCAGATAATCAACCTGAAAACATTTGTGTCCGTTCTGCTCTTGTTCTGTCCTAACTGTTCTTCCAGCCTCTGGCAGTTTTCTGTACACGCTGTACATGACCTGGAAATTAGTTTGACCTCAGCTTTTTTTTTTTATATTGAAAAGGTAAGGTTTAACATACACTACGTCACAGTTAAAATTCCTGAGAAACACGTCAACTGAGAAACTCACCAGAAGGATTCTGGGTCGTCTCTGGAGTGGCATTCGGATCTACAACCTCCTTCTGGAGCTGAGCTCTCTCACGGCCTCCTGAAATCAACAATCAGTTTTTACTGTGTGATTCAAGGTTTCCACCTCTGGTTGTGTGAGAAACCGTTCACTCACCTTGAACTGCAATGTCCTGCAGCTCCTTCAGAAAGTTGCGACGGCGGAGAATAGTCACAAGTCTATCATCTGCACACACACATTAATGAAACACAGATGGACATGTGACATACTGTACTGTACTATACCAGAGAGACAAACACCCTTTTTTATTATCCTGCAGTTTTTACCATCACTCATCACTTTATTCCAGTGGTTTTGCATCAAAGTTAATTGCCTTGAAATTTACTGTTTTCAAGCAAGAGCACAATTAATCATTCAGTAGCTCCACTCCCCTGGTGATGTGGAGCAGCTGAATGGACAGCACTTTTTGCTGACCCACAGATGAAATCATGTACTGCACAGAGCAAGCACAAAAAAAAAAAAAATCCTCAATGCTTCGCCGACGGCTGTATTTCTCCTATTTCTCTTTGCTTTCATGACTATAACTCCTTCCTTCCCTCCGCATGTCTCATCTCTCGGGTGGTTTATAGTTTCCTTCAGTAAAGGAAGACTCACAGACTAGTGTTCACATTGATTTTTTTTCCAAGGACAGCATCAAGGTAATACAATGACTGTGTAACCAAATAGCCTTCCCTGAGAGGGAGCGACCCTCCTGTGCATAACACTCCACCGTGGGTTTTTAAACCAGCCACTCATTCTGCCAATCCATTATTATTTAGATAAGTAAGTCAGTGAGGCTTTATGCACTCGAATGCAGATGGAAATGCAGCAGAGGAAACAATTCTCTGGAGTTTGCTGCTAAAGCAACAAAAGCTGCGAGCAACAAACAGAGCCAATTAGCTAATGTGCTATACTTTATCATTATATTTAAAATAGATGAGCTCAAACATTCTCAAGAGTCACTGGAGTATTTGATGAAAAATAACGAGCCAACGTGAGAATGTGGCCAAAGGCTCCTTCTCTCTAACAGCCATTTTCCCTTTTGGAGATAAAGTAAAGTTTGGCAGAAGTCTTTTTCACCAGTCCCACTGGGCAAATGGTCTTAAACAACCTCCACAAATCACTGCTCTAACCAAATCTTATCGCTTTACAGGCTTAAAACGTTAAACGAACAATGACAAGCCAAGCATTAATTACAATAAATAAATTAAATAAAAATACATACACAGTTATGGTTAATATCTCATTGACTTGGCTCACAACGAAAAGCCAATAAATGAAGTTTCTAATTTATGCGAGCAGTACGGAGGCCAACAAGAAATGAGCTTCTGTTTCCTCTGATTTTGATTTAAGGGAGAATGCAGAACAATTGAATTAGACAACTTAAGCTGCATCTTGTAGCTCCGCCAAACAAAACAAAAACAAACCGATTTAAAACAGGATATTAAATTTAAAGCAGAAGCAAATAGAGCAAGTTAAAACTGCAGAAATGTCTTCAGGCTTTCTGTTCCAAGTAAAAGGACGAGGAGCTACATTTGTTGACTATCCCTAACCTCAGACAGTTTTAACTGTAATGATTTCATGAACAGAGTGATTGGTAATCAACTTGCTGCAGCAGCACATTGTCTGTTTTCAGGATATGGATGGTGGTTCAACTTCCTGGGTTTATTACTCACCTGTTCTCAGTGTAGTCAGACACTCCTGACTGACAGGCACAGGGTGAGGCCTTGAAAGCACATCAGCCAAAGCCTCCACAATACACTTCATAACCTGCAGGTGCACAAAAATGAACGAGAACTCCTGTGTGACTACACATACATCCCTGGGTTGAACACCGTGAACAGGCTCTGGATACTGCATATCATTTTTCTCTTTAAACGTATTGATTCACTATTATTCTTATCCTGATCTGATGCAATAAATAATCTAACAGATTTAACTGGGGGATTTAATGACTGTCAACTGAAAGCCAGTTGGGAATATGATTTAAATTTTTTTTTTCTTTGAACACATTTCTGTGCAAACTAGGTCAGTAACTCAACGAGTGAAACTTTTAGATGTCACACTAACGTCTACTGTATTTTACTTCAAGAAATGTTCTTCTTTTATTTATAACAGATCCAGAGGCAGCACTGTCATTGTAGAGCATGATTAATATATATTTAAATATCAATACATATATATGAATCCTCTGTTTATGAGAATGTCACAGCCTAAGACTTTTGCACAGCTCTGTGTATATATATATATATATATATGTAGCAGACCTAACAAATTGTAATCGAGATATTTTTTTCTTGGTTTCACAGATTTTCTTTCGTCCCTCTCTCCCTCTCGCTCACTCCCTCTCTCTCACACACAAGGGGAACACTACACCATTACTCCTGCTCCGGCTCTACCGAGAGACAGATCCAGTAAAGCCGGATGATGAAGGTCAAGGCTCTCCATTGCTCTGAGCATGACATGTATTGATTTTAACAAGGTTATAGTGAGACACAGTAGTGATAGCACACAGTGAAGGAGTTAAACTGATCAGACCAGCAGTCAATACGACCGTTTGGCAAGGCAGTAAAAAGTGGTCCTGGTCCTCTGTAACCAAGAAGTCACTGCATTTAAATTAATTTAATCTGTGTAATTCTATTACTTTTGAATAGAACACACAAGTGCCTTGTAGATGCTGACTACAGTTATGTGATAACGCCAAAGACAACAGTATAATAAACTGCTACTACCATATAAAAATAAAAAAACGATACATAGATGAATATATATATGAATATTTTATTTCATATTACCTTAACGTCTTCATTCTCCAGCTGACTTGAAGTCACTGGCAATGACAGAACTGCAATGAAAGAAAGAAAAAAAAAATTAACATTTCCTTCAACGATTCTTTTTTTTTATCTGCTGCTGTGAATCTTTAACTGTCAGGTGTTGCAGGTACATGCTGTTTGTTAGTGTTTGTGACTGTAAGGCGAATCTGCGTCTGGATTTTCTGCGTGTATTCTGCCGATAAAGGACTGTCGCTGTCCTTGGTGCTGAGAGCAGTCTCTCACATTTAGGTCCCTCAACTTGATCATCCGAACGGCGTCTATGTTGTCTTACCGCAGTTGGTCAGCACAGCCACAACGAACAGCCCTCTCTCGATCATGTTTGGATGATCTCCAGGAATCAGCTCTCCAGGAATAGGAAAACGGCGGAGCTTCGAATCAGAAACGGTGCTGGTTGTTTGTTTGTTTGTTTTTTTTTTGTTTTGTTTTCTCCGTCGGAAGAAAGTGCGCTGGATTAAGGGCGCATCCTGAACCAAACTTATCCGCCTGTCTGGTATTTCTGGAGAGCTAAATGTCCTCCTGCGTCCGTGAGCCTCCGTCCTCTCTGCTCTCTCCACCAACACCTCACCGCGAGAGCAGCAGCTTTTATAAGAGGACGTGGAGAGAGAGGAAGTGACATCATCCCAGAATGAATGTTAAGTGATGTACCTGACCATACCTCAGCGGTTGATAGGGCGTGTACAGGTTTACATAAACCCCTGAATGACGTAGTGTTGATATTCTCTCATTAAGTTTCCTTTCTTTTAACTGTTGTGTTTTCTAACACGTTTTTTTTTTTTTTAAATCAGAATTGTACTAATTTAATGTCTTACATACTTATATTTTTGATAAACCAAAGTGGAGCAATTTTCCCTGTATTTTGTGCATGAGCCCAGTCACATTAAGTTGATTTGAATTCAGGTTGCATTTACTGTTATATGAATCATCCAAAATTTAAAAACAAATACTAAAATTCACTGCTATGAAACAGTGTTTTTATAATTTAAATTAAATAGCAATTCTAAATATAATTTTGTCTCTATATCCACAGAGTCAAAGATAACAACCATACATTTAGCTTATATAAAAAATATACTTCAAATGTGTCTTTTTATCTGGAGTTATTTGGGCAGAAACACAACTATAGACATTTGCAAGTTCTAAAACTTGTTAAGAAACATTTCTGAAAAGACATTTGTAAAAGGTCTTTCAAAAAAACAAAAAAAGAAACGTAACCTTGGTAGTTGTGATATTTGAGTCTTGTTCAGTAGTATTGTTTTGTTTGCAAATATAAATGTTACTTTCTCAGGTGAAACTACATGATTTCCTCTGTATAAAAACACAGATGACATAGTTAAAAAAAATTACGTTACAATTTTGTGGTTAACTGTATGATTTCCGCATTGGACAGGTCTGTATCATCTCAGTATATTCACCGATCCTGTGCCTCATCTTCATGAACGTGTTGCTAGGTGACCATGTATTGAAAGTGACTGCTGCCTTTGTTGTTGCTGTGCCCACTTTCATCATTTGAGGAACTCATCTGAATAGGAGTAAATGGAACAAACAGAGAAAAGGAAATAATGACTTGTGTCACTCTTCTCATCAACACAACAAAGGGAAACGCAGGTGACACAGCCCTCCACGTACAGTCTGTCTCCATAAAAACACAGCTAATGCTACAACAACAAGCTACCGTGCAAAAGTCTTGCATCATCTACAGACAGATGCCAATATGAAGCACGAATACTATTATTATTTTATTTCCAACCTTCAGCACCTTGGGCAATTTGGCACATTATTCTTTTTTTTCCTGTTTTTTTCTTTATTCAGTTCATCCCCGAGTTTTGTTAACAATTCTCTACTCAATAAAGATGTGATAAAACACATCCTCCTTTTTGAATACTGCTTTTTTCTCTTTATCACAGATGATCATTTTAAATTTTAAAACATCTTCCACTGACTTTTTTGAGGATAAATTAATCAAAAAAATAAAAAAACATTGTAAACCAGTAACTCCGTGAGAAGCATTACAATTCATGCTCCTAAAAGCATTCTAAATTCATATGACTACATTAACAATATAATTTCTTCATTTACCAACACTTTTAAAGTTAATGTAAAGTTTATTCGGGGGATTTCTGACTCATAGAAAAGGACTGACTCATGCTCAAGCTTCATGTTCTTCATTTCTAAAAATGCACCTGTCGTCACAGAATGAATCATCCAGAAGCATCTCGCAGTTGCCTGATGTCAAATGTAGTGCAAATAGAAAGAAAAATTCAGAATGACATTTCTTAATGGTCATAATTGCATGCTGATGTTATACATACATACATATATATATATATATATATATATGTGTGTGTGTGTATATGTAAATGATATCTATAATATGCTGTATCAAAGTCAGGTAAATTTAAATTAATGATAAACACACTTTCTCATCCAACCACCCCATAAAACTGTTCTCTTTTACCTTATAAGGGCAGATGTACACAGTCACTTCCCTTTCATTTGCTCCTCACATGTTTATTAAAAACACAGAGAGAAACAAAGAGGTTTCCAGGGTGTGGGTTGTGCTGTTTGCTTTTTTTTTTTTTTTTTTTAATTTCCTAATGCACTGTCAAGCGAGATCCCAAAGATCTCATTATACCTTCAGAGGGACAATAAAGACCGGTCTGCGTCAGAGCAGAACAGGCTTTGTTTAAACATGAACAGCCTTTCATTTTGATGCAATGACAAGAGGGCACAAAAACAGACTGGAATTAATTTAACTTCCACATCTGAGGAAATTTGTGTCATTAAAAAAAAGCAATATAAATGCTATTTATTTTATCCAAAGGGTTAAGTTACGTTGAGAGTCGACTGACTTAATAAACACGCTCTCTGACGTTTAAGTGAGTCGCCAAAAGGTTTGTCTTTGTTTACTTTGTAAAGCATCCCTTTCTC
The DNA here is from genome assembly GCF_000523025.1 of Cynoglossus semilaevis. NCBI lineage: Eukaryota > Metazoa > Chordata > Actinopteri > Pleuronectiformes > Cynoglossidae > Cynoglossus > Cynoglossus semilaevis. The sequence goes on along the minus strand of NC_024313.1, from coordinate 3,771,670 downwards.
CTGCACATAATTCATCCCTGCTAAGCTTTGTGTGTTCTGCTATCATTTTCCATTCAAGAGAGAAATTATGAGTTCAAAGTGGACCTCAGTGGTCTGAGTGGAGCTCAATATAGCCCCCACCTGCCCATGCAGTTAGACTCATCTGTCATTCAATAGATAATATTCTGTTCCAGCTGTTTAACTAGAGGACAAATGGACAGGACAAGCATATGGACGTGGTGCTCGTATATCACACTTACATGGTAGTGTGTGGACGAATAAAAACAAATCTGTATTAGCTGCATGTAATATATATTTATAAATATATATTTATGTTTCCTTTGTCTTAAGTCCTAAATGATAAAGCAGAGCAAAGAGGACTGAGAAGTGAAGAAGAACCAAATATTTGGCACAACGTTATACTGGGATTTTTAAGCTGCCCTGAAACATTGTAAGTTTATTGTTCACTATGTTGTTCATTAAAGCAGAGCCTCATGTTGCTGTATGGGGAAGTAGAAACAGCTGTGGACTATGTATATACGGTATATATTTATATACAGTAGCATAGATAAAATACACTGTAACTGAACACACGACTGTAACTGTTCTGCTCTTTAAAACGTATCCAGCACAGCTCCCAAAGGGAAAACGTATGCTGACTGGTATTATCCTTTTTTTAATTATTTTTTTTATGAAAGTTATCTCTAGGAATAAGCTGAAGCTGCATTTATAAGCTGGGTCAAGGCAGTTTTCAACACATAACACAGTTGTTTGTCGAGACCCATCTGTCCATGAATCTTTGTCAGGGCTGAAAGACAGGTAGACCACACACATTCACACCCATGGTAAACCGAAAAAAAAATATGTACAGAAAAACCAACAGGTAACAACCAAAATTATCATCACCATCATCATGCCTCTTTGTGCAGCTCCTACCTGCCTTGCACTAAACACAAATGTCACACAGGCCTTTGAGAACAGCTAAGAGCTGTCAGTCATTCTGTAAGTTTGGACACAAGTACAGAAACACAGGTTCAGGCAGCACATATGTAGCTTAAAAATGCTAAATATGACCGTCCACATCATCACCCGTGCCTTTACTGTACTGGACCGTGAGCAGGAATATTATAAGGAACAGGTAGCATCATCCAACAGGGAGTAGTAAAGCAGGTCATCTCTCTCAGCAGCGGCAGCCTGCAGCCCAAATACATAAAAGTTTTACAGCTATTATATCATGGCTCATAAAGTAGAGCCCTAAATAAGGGGACATAAAGCTGAAATGATCCCTCTGGATAAACAGAGGTTTTAGTGGCCCCATGTCAATACAGGTGTCCAACCCACACAAACTACCAAACAAACAGAGCAGCACCAAGAGTAGAGACTGTTCAAAGGCAGCAGTGACTTTGAGTCATAGAACAGAAACAAATCACCACAGAGAAATCAATGCTTTGGTCATGTAAATATGATAAAAACATGTTTAAAATAAAGGGTTAAAACTTACTGATTAAGGTGAAAACTCTGTTAGTTAATTTTGCATACCATATCTGCTTTAAATATTTCTATAACCTGTCATAAACCTAAAGTCAAAATGAATGCAATAACTCCTGTGTCTGAAGCTAATTCACAGTAAACAGGAGATACAGCACCTGTGTCACGTGTTCTGAAATTCCCCTTGTTACTGCATTTACCTTAAATGATGCAGAAAACAAGCACAAGTCAGCATCCAACGTCTCAGTCGATTGGTCGTTCTGATAAAGTGCACAAAGGCGAAAATAGCTTGTTCACCTTGTCCCGCCCTTCCTTCAAAGCAGGGTGATAAATTACGAGCCCATTATTTTTGAACGTGCAATAAATGTCTGTAGGGGCTGCAGCGGCAGTCAGACATTTATCATCTATCAAATTCATGGTATGAGATATTACTGCAGCTGTTAACATTTAAGCAGAATATAACATTTTAATTAAAATGTCAAGTTAACAGACATGATTACAGCCTTTATTTACTGATAACGTTCCATCCTGACATATCGCCAGTGATTCATTGTAGAATCATTTTTGGAGAGTGAACATAAATGTATCTCACTGAGAGCAGAATCATTTCTTTTTTTTTTTAACGGTTATTCCTGGTTTTGTGCAGCACGTACGTAAACAGAACCTTTTCCAACAACAAGCACAAACAGTCAGACTGAATAAATGGACCCTGGAGAAAAAAAGTAGCTTGAGCCAGATTTAAACCCTGCCAGTTTTATTTAAATAAACACTATAACTGGGACTTTGAATTCTTTCCATTGCAAGCTCAGACTTCGATCCAAGTGAGTGTGGAGAGTGCAACTTGAGCTAATGTGAGGAGGTGAATGTTCTCACAACAGCTGAATTGGTGTTAAAATATTTCTCCACAGTAAAAACAATCCAAAACTCCAGTGTGTGACTGCTGTGATCAGAAAGCCTGGCTGTTCCACTTCCTGCCTCCGGCCAACACCAGGCTAAAGACACAACGAGAAAATATAGGAAAATTGTTGAACTTCTTTCCAAAAAAAACAAAAGAACAGCAAAGAGATGGAAAAATATTTAAACCTCAAAGCCTTTTGCCATTTTACAAGACTGTTCCCATCTGTTTTTCTTATAACTTTGGCTCATTAGGAGTGGGTTTTCTCAGGCATTCAAACGTTCACTTCATGTACTTGCCCAAAAGTCAGAGGTTGTTATTTAAAATGGAAACGTAAACAATGAAGCATTTGGGGTTAAAATTAAATAATTTATCAAAAGAAGATTCCACGCTGGATTTTCCAACAGTTACAAAAAAGAATCTCACAAAATGTTTGTGTTGCTTGCTAAGCTGAAAAAAAGTGTTAATTGCAGATAATTAATCTAGCACTCTGACACCGAATCAAATTAATTAAACGTGTATGAAGAAAAGTGTCGGCAAAACAGGCGCCTTCTTTAATAGAATCAAAGTAAGGGCTAGTGAATATAAACGATCTTATTCCACCTTTTCCAATTTTCACTGCACAAATTGGTATTTAATCAGTTCAACTGAATGTTATTCTCTAAAAACACAAAAAAGTGAGAGGAAACTAACGCACATATCAGATATCAGCTATGTCAAACAAAATGCTTCTAACATCCCAACAAACAGTAAAACTATCTCCATGGTGAGGACGTTGGAGCTGCTGTAAGATTTACTCATCTGTCGGAGTCAGTGATGTTCCCACCTCACCCCTCTCTGTTCTGCAGCCAAGTCCAGTAACATGTCTAATGTCATGTGCTAAACACAGGGGCCAGCGTTATAAAGAGTCCAGAGGCTGCACATCTCTGCAGCATCTTAAAGTCTTTGACCATTGGCCTGAAGCAGAGCAGAGAAAGTAAGAGGAGCTCCGACCAGCAGGTATTCAGCTCATGGCAGTTGCAGCTGCTCCATGCAGTGGTGCTGACAGCCCATGTCTGTTCATCTGTCTGTCTTTACTCGGTCCTCTCACTGCTGCCTGCTGTTCCTGCTCCTCCTCCTCCTCCTCCTCCTCCTCCTCCTCCTCCTCCTCCTCCTCCTCTACCTGGGCTCCTGCTCCCTGAGCCTGTGTATCAACCTGTTCCTGGGGCTCAGCCTGGGCTTGTGGCTGTTCCTGACGTGGCCTGGCAGGTGGCGTCGGCGCAGGAGTGGCTGGTGGTGGACGGATTGGAACTACGATTTGGTGCTGGCGCTGTCTGTAGGCAATGACGGTCCCCAAGAGAAGGGCGATGACCGTCATAAGATAGAGGTCCCACTCTGGGCCCAGAAGCTGGTCCAGATCCACTTGAGACATGGCCTCCTTCAACTGTGAGAAAATACACCACAAACAAATTATTATTACAAAAAATATGATCATTTTACTTTTTTTTCCAATTGCACACAAAAAGCCCCACCCAGCTGTTGGACAGCTTTTATTTGTGCATTTTGAGAGAATTGAAGTGCTTACATTCAGATCCTGCAGGTACTGAAGTGTGTAAACCAGACCCAGTTTGCACAGAGCTAAGAAAACTGGGACCTGAGCATCAGGACTGGCCTCAGCTGCCATGTCGTAGAAACGCTTTGCTAAATGGATGTCCTGCAAAACAAAAAACAAACTTTTTAGAAATCAGAAACCAGACTGTTGTGTCCATAAACAGAACAGTGAAATTCTATCAACTAAAGCTAAGAATGAACATAAATGTAATAACGAGACACTGCAGAGAGGTGTCAGCAGTGAAACTCTGCTCCACACCTGCTTAATGCCCAGGCCTTTCTCATGCATGTAGCCCAGGTTGAACATGGCCTGAGCACTGTGCTGCTGCTCTGAGGCCAGTCTGTAGTGGATCACCGCTGTCTCATAGTCCACATCGGTCCCGTAGCCATAGAAGTGATAGTCCCCAAGTTTTAGCCTCGCTACAGTGTAACCTGGGCAATAGATCAACAATGTTTGTGTTGACAAATTCCAACAAAGAGTTCTTTATGCAGAATTGAATGGAGTGATGTTGTAGAATTAATGAGGGGCAGATGTTTAGGACTCACCTTGTGCTGCAGCTCGTGTCCAGTGGAGCAAAGCGCGAGGGTAGGTCTCATTCTCACTGAAGATCTTTGCACCTTCTGCTTGAAAATGCAAGTGAAAGGAAAAAATGTCAAACATCAAAGAGCTAAAGAGTTACCAGGACTTTACTCTCTCTCTCCCTCATTCTAGTCTAAATATAAAACCTCTGTTTTCTTCTTACTTTGGTCCAGAATGAAAGCCACGTTGCTCTGGGCCACTTCATAGCCCTGCTCAGCCAGTAGCAGATACTGCACCAGTGCGGCATCAGACTCCCCTTCCTTGAAGCTGCCGTAGGCTGTCATCAGACGTTCTGACCAACGGCCACGCTCACACACGTTCTTGAAAAGCTGCAAAAAAGACAAAGGTCAACGCATGAACCATTCATGAAACAGAGTGCAAACAATTAAGTGCCATTTCTGAGGATTCTTACTTTTAAACTCAAAGACTATTAAAATTAACTTACAAGCAACCTTCTTAATAAATTAGGGACCAAAGAGCTATAACGAGAGCTTCATTACATTTTTGCCATCTGTTTGGATTACACTCTGATCGTTGGATCTGGAGTGAGAGCACTATAATATCATATTTAGTCAAAGCTATGGAGAATAGCTTACCTCCACAGCAGTGTGACAGGAGCGCATCACACCGGTGCCGGTGGCATGCATTTGTGCCAGATTGTAGAAGGCCAGGATGTGACCAGCCTGTGATGCCAAGTTGAAAAACTTGAGTGCCTGTTTGTAATCCCGCTTCACACCGATACCATCTGGACAAAAAAGAAAAGAAAATAATATCAATAACAATGTATGAAAAGAAATAATCCAATGAATAGAAAATAAAAATATATTAATGATTCAAAGGAAATACTGGAAGAGAGAAAGGCACAAATGAGAAAAATCTCTGACCAAAGACTTGGTGTCAAATGTTTACACACCACGTAGATGCACAAATGTCTGTTTATGTGCACAACACTCACTGTAATACATGGTTCCCAGCTGGAGTTGCCCGTCCACCCAGCCCTGCTCTGCTGCCTTCTGGAAATATTTCAGTGCCAGCTCATAGTTCTGAAAACACACAAGTTAGGGAATGAAAATCTCTTCTCAGTTCAACACCATCACACAGAGAGAAAGCTTCACAAATTTAAAAACTAAGATTTATAACAGCCATAAATTTCATTTGAAAAAGAAAAGGCAACTTTAAAAAACTAATGTTCCTTACCACTGGGACACCTCTTCCATACAGATAAGCCATGCCCAGGCCGCTCTGTCCTACTGGATTACCCTGTGTTTTAAAAAATAATGACACTTAAATCAACACTTTTATGTAAAAGAGGTCTTTTATATATTGTTTAATTTCTATTCTTACCAAATCAGAAGACTTCTTAAAGTACTGCAAAGCTGTCTCATTATTCTGAGGCAGAAACTCACTGCCTTCTGAATACATCTGAGAGACATAAGACAAAAAAAAAAGAGATTCAAAAGAATGAAAAAACATTAAACATTAAATTACAATTTCTAAATGGATAAATAGATAAAATAGATGGCTATAGTCTTGTATTAACAAATTTAGGTACAAATCCAGTTTCAAGCACAGCACTGCCAACTACATTTTGAAAGAGACTCAGAGCAGCTCTTCATTTATCTGACTTTACTCCCACAGTGTGGGCAGTATTTTCACAATATTTGCATATACAAAAAGTGACAGAAGGGTAAAAAGAAAAACAAATATTACAGACACTTCAATAGGAAAAAAAAACAACAAAACTAAATATTCATCTCATTTCACCCACCTTGCCAAGGAAAGCCATTGCATGCGTGTTTCCTGCATTTGCAGCCTGAGTAAAGTAGTCATACGCCCTCTGGTGGACAAAAAGCATCAGCTTCAGATTTCTCATAATTAAAATAACTGGTGATAATTTTTATGAAATTATTAATAGAAAGACACCTGGTGGTTTTGTTCAACTCCACGTCCTCCATGTAGATGAAGCTGACCCAGACCCACCTACAAAAAGAAGGAAAAGAAAACAATTCTGGTGTAAAGATGGAGATGTACAGAATCTTTAAATAACTATGACAAATCGATTTAGAAAAAAAAAAAAGTAACAGTCCTTTTTGTAATAATAATAAAAAAGTTTTGTAACCTGAGCTTGCACATCTCCCTTCTCAGCTAGAAACTGGTAATACTGGATCAGGTCTTCTTCCAACATGCCGCTGGTGGAGCCCGGGTTCTCCACCTCATCTAAAAGTCTGATTCTCTGCACGGCTGAGCCGCCTGTCAGCGACACGTCACTGGCCACTACAGGAAGTGATGAAGAGCAGAGAAAATATTTAGCATGTAGCCAGGGATCATTAGTGTCATCCTTACATCTGGTTACTGCATTAACTTTTCAACTTACCCTGGTTAGCCACAAGCCTGTAGTGTGTTAGTGCCGACTCACAGCTCTGAGGAACACCCACACCTGCCCAGTATCTGTATCCCTGAAGAGACAAAAAAAAAAACTTTTTGAAAACCATAGTCATTGAATGTGCAACTGTAAAGATCATCAATAAATGGACTCACCAGAATCATATGAGCTAGCATGTTTCCTCCAAGAGCACTGAATGTATAGTAAACCAAGGCCTGAAGTGACAAGAAAATATAAAGTTTCAAGCACAAACCAATATGTAGGTAATATTTAAAGAAATTACATTTTCTGTATAAGATACCTGTTATAAATTTAAATATATCAATGTAATACCTAATTACAATTCTAATAAAGCAAAACCCACCTTAGCTTGACTTGAGTTAACTCCGAGTCCTGCTGCGTACAAAAAGCCAAGGGCCTTTAAGACGAAAAAAATAACAGAAATTATTATTAACGTACTACTAATAAAAAGCAATATTTTTATTAAGGCAAGTAAAATTACTACAGCTTGATCTTTTCAAATACACATAAATCAGCAAAGTATTTTTACTAGCAGATATTATCGAGAAATACATGAGGAATTGTGTTTTTATACATATGAAATACCACAAATTATATTTTTCAATTTTGTCTAATCCATAATCTCGAATTTTCTCTACAGTTTAAAATGATGTACCATCTGAGCTTTGGGTGAACCGTCCACTGCCAGCTTCTCAAACATCTCTTTGGCTTTGGTGATGTTCTGGTTCATGTAATCTCCAAACAACATGGCGTACGCCACCTTCTCTGTAGCTTTCTGGTGACCCTTCTCTGACACTCGGAGCATTTTCTCATACAACCTAGTCAGATGGGCAGGATAAACTGAAGTGAGCTGAGGTGGTAACGGAAGTAATGTGTGCACAACAAACAGGACCGTGACATTTAAGGAAACAGGAATAACGTGACTCAGTGTGTTGAGAAAAGAGGAACTGAGAAACAGCTGCACATCATAAGTGCCTCCTACAAAGGAACAGATCATCGAGGACAAAGTACATGAAAAAAGCAAATCAGTATCGGCATCAATTACTCACTCTTTTTTCTGTGCCTTTCTAGTGGTGACATTGAGCATGTGCAGAATATTCTGGTACTGCTCCTCCAGTTCCTCTGCCAACAGTCTCTGCTGTGCCTGCTCCTCCGCTAATGAAACCAGAAGAAAACATAAATATTATTTTTTGCTTTTAGACAACATCAAGCAAAGGGTTACAGTCATCATTCATTATCCTGCCATACTCCAAATCAGTTGCAATGATCCTGTACTGCAGCTGTAAGGATTCAGTAAGTGTGTTTGTGTAAATCCCCACAACAATTGAGGATGTTAAGAATAACATCTTCTGCAAAAGGTTATACTTATACGCTCAAGAATGGACAACTTACTCTCACAAAATCCCCACTTTTTTTCCCGATCATAATCGTATGTGGTGGCACACCACAGCCTGCCGTCACCCCGCCCATCAGTGGTGCAGTCCATATACTCCTTATGCTGGAATAAGAATGGGAAGATGCAGGGCTCTCCGTGAGCTGTGCCTCCATTCACCACAGGAACTGTATAACAGAAAACATTAAAGCAAAATAATGATTTAATCACTGATTAAACAACACAATGATGTGGCTGTTAATTTATGGAGTAAAGAGAAAAATCATCTAAATTCATCAAAGTTTGTTGTGAGTTTTCATCCCCATATACAGCTCATGATTTACACAGTGCCTTTTGCATTGCATGATGTAACCCACTGCAAGAGGAGGCACAGGTGCACAGGGCATTGATTTCTCATGGGGTTTAACTGTTTACACAATTTGGCAGTGTGAAACCACACAAATTTGTTTTGTCTGAGTCAGCAAAACGAAAACGTTAGTATATTAAAAAAAAAGAAATTTATCAGAAATAAAAATTGGTTGTAGTCACATTGACTACACCAACTGCAAAGCACAATACTTATAAACCTTAAAAGAAAATAAAAAAGGTGGGAATGTTTCTACATTTAAAAAAATGTTGTTATACCGTGTGAGCCTGAAATAAAGACACAATAAACCCTTGTCAAGTAAAAGCATCGTATGAGTTTATAATGGATTACAAAGTGACCTTTGTTGTTGTGAATAAATTACCTTCTTTAGGTTTCTCCTCAGTCGGAGGAGGCTGTTCAGGCAGGTCTTCCTTCAACTCTCCCTCCAGTCCATCATCTAAAGCCTGTTTCTTTTCCTCTGGCTGAGTTCCGTCCCGACCAGAAGACACAGAAGCAGCTGCCACTATTACTGACGCCATATGGATTTCCTCCTCTTCATTCTCTGGATCATGATAAGACTAAGGGAAAATGTCACATACATTACATAAACATTAAAAAGGCTAAATGTTGTGGACATGTCAAAACCATGGTAAATGACCAGTTTTTGAATTACAGTTTTTCAAATAAAATTTAACTAGTAAAATCAAGAGTTTAAATAAGACAATATTTACAAAGCAAAAGAATGAATCAACCTGTGCATTGTTTATTAACTTAAACAGCAAGGACACCAAATAATCGAAACAACAGACACTGCAGCTCATAATGTTGACGTTAGTTAATTAGTTTCCAGCCATATTCTTAGAGGTATTATTATTGTTTTCCTTAAATGGCTGGATTATATGTTGACTGTTTCTAACATACCTTCAATTCAGGACCGTCATTTCCGTCTTGATCCTCATCTGAAAAATGTCAACAATACAGTGATTATGGGACATCCTGTTCTCTTTACTCAAACAGAACAGCTGTGCCCCACTAAACTAATAAGGGAGAGACACTGAAACAATGACACTTACCACAGGTCACCACACTGACGAAAACCAACAAAAGAGCCAGCAGATAAAATGTTCTCGTTGTTTTCACACACTTTTTCAACTCCATGGCTGATAATGACAGGCTAACACTATGCTAGCTACTGCAGCTTCTGCTAAGACTAACAGCCGACATTCAGCTAGAACCGAGTCCTTTTGGTGAGCAGCACTATTAACACAAATATTAAAACACACGCGCAAGCGGACCGAGCGGACGACAAGACACCTAATTCGGTGTGCACATTAACAAGGATAATTTTAGCTCCTGTAGCTGTCACGGACGCTAACAAATTCCAGTGCAAAGCTAAGCTAGATTAGTAACAGTGTGAAGACGTTGAACTCCAAGTCACAAAAAATATATGCCCTGCTGTTGATCGAACTTCCTGAACACTTACAATACTTCTTTATAATAAAGACACCCGGATTTAAGTGCGAATATTTAAGCAGATAGCTGCGTTTACTTCATAATGACAGCACAGTATTGTACTTAGCTTTCCATGTTAAGCACTACTACTGATAGACACTTCCTATTCCCTAGAAGTGACCAATCAGGGCACGTTTCGCCCGTCACTAACCAACGAACGTAGGCTAAAAACGTACCGGCCAATCAGGTGCGTACACAATTATATTTCTGTCTGACGGCTTTGTCCACGACACCACAGCGTGTCAGTAGGGCGTAATAATAACACAATGTTTTACAGCAAAATAATTTTAAAATAGTATGCCTCATATAGGCATTACGGTGAATAGGTAACATTATATTTTTATTTTTAAACATATATATCACAGAATTAGTTCTCTCTGACTCATTTATGTATATTTATCTAGCCATTGCATAAATATCCTATATATTATCTCTTTTTTAATTAAAGGTTGATTAAATGTCTAAAAATCTAATTTTTAAATATATTTAATAATTACTTACATGCTGTGTATCTGAGACAATGTAATTCCAAGTCTTTGCATATAAACTGACTCATAACAGCAGCATTTATTTAGGTGCATGTTTATTTACAGGCAGTTTTAGTGGTCCTCTCTCAGGCAGACAATAAGACACAAAAACAATTTTTGAACAATACAAACTTCACAGTAAACACTAACATGTAAGACAGGAATTTAAAATAGAACAGAAAAAAAGTGACAGTTGTTGGCATTCCACAAGGAAACACCTGTTATGTCTGACCCAGTGGTACTGATAAGATCCTCCACAGGCTGCTGAGAAACCACACAGGATCAGGGTGCAGACAAATGTATGATACAAGATCTTGTATTTTCCAGCTGAATTCAATGCTGCCAGTGCACTGTTGTCTACATTCTGCAAGGGAAGTAGTGTTTAGCTACTTGTTTATCTTGTTTTGTTAACCATTCAATTTAATATTAAATAGTTTTAAATGTTGTTCATAACCATGAAATAAAAATCAACCTTTTGGATGATGGCATCTTTGGTAAATTCACATGAGCCTAAATATTTGTTTGTAGAAGTTTAGAAAGACTTAAAAAAAATCTTTATTTGCATATTTAAATTGTACAGTTCTAGATGTATTACATTATGTAAACACACTCAAACATCCAGTTAAAACATTGAGCGTTGAAATGTTGTCATTGTGTGTCCTGGTTACCTGATGGTTTTAACATGCAATTCCAAAAGTGGAAACATTTGATTATTTTTGTACAACCACACAGGGTCATCCTGCTACATGACATGCTGTGTCGGACAGCATTTGCACCCACTCCTGGTTACTGTGACAATTTAGCTTCAATACACTGACATGGAAATTACCTGTTGTTATCTTTAGTGATTTTTGATTTAAATGTTAAATAATAGCCAGCAGTGGTCTACACAAAACAAAAATCAATGTTTGGTATTTTATTGAATTTAATAGTTCACTGCCACATTAAATATATTTTATATTTCAGCTTAAGGTATCAGGCACAACAAACTGATCAGTGGTAATAAATCACAGCTCATCAATGAAATACATACAGTATCACACAATAATAAAAATCACAATAATGTGATTTAAGTGCTGAGGCAAACACACACTGTTCATTAGTGGTCACTCAGGAGCATTGATATTAAAATGTATTCCCCTGAAAAGCAAATCTTTATATGTGGAGCATAAAAAACTCCCATTTCTGTGGTAGATTTAGAGGATAACCAAATGTCTACTTTGTGTTACCAGGCTCAAATATTAAGACTCTAGTGGTGTCTGGTTTTAGAACGATCCTGTGGACAGAACAGGCACTGCAGGTCCAGCATCTATTGAGGTACAGGTACAGTATGTAAGCCAGGTTATCGTTGTACAGTTTTGATGACCCACTCTGCTGCAGGGTTCAGCTGGAAGAGGTCTTTCATGTACGTTTCACCATCGAGACATCTCTCCTCTGGAATAAAAAAGGCAGAAATAACACTCAGTGGTAACAAGACACATGTTTTATTCCATGTTGTTCAAAATACAGTCAATGTGTGTTTCAAGTAAATTTTATGTTGTTGTTGTCTTGAAAACACAATAAACTATGAAGCTAGGATATCAAACCAAAGGAAACTTACTGATGTTTCCACCAATCTCATAGAGACACAGATCTTCGCTTTTCACCGTCACAGAGCTGAGGAAAAAAGAGGGGGAGAGAAAGAGCCGAGAAGAGTGAAGGAGAAAAGGAGAGAGGATCAGCTCTGCTGTACACCGAGAAGGGAACTATTGTTTTGGTTTCTGGTTTGTGATTGTAAAAACAGTGCAGCAGGAACTGTAATCCCATTACCTGTCCTGGCTGAGGAAGCGCGTTAACACATCTGCAGCCTGCAACTCTTCAGTGAGCTGAAGTGCCATAGAAACTTTACTGAACTGTGGAGCCTGGACTCGAATGAATCCCTGTGAACTCTCCTGATGATTAACAGACAGAAGTAAGTCAAACATTAACATTATCTTTGTACAAAATAAGAGTCCACAAACACACAGATAAAAATAAAAAATGACGGGGTAAATCTTTGTAACAAACTCCAAACTTTCCCATTAATCTGGTGTTTACACCAGAACTGTTGTTGCTTTATGAATATGAATCTTCAAAATAATTAAACTCCTCTAACTTAACAGTTACAACTGTTACTAATAATTAATAGTTAAAAGTCTACTACTTCTGATACTGGCAATACAGAAGTAACACAACCTACAGTGCAATGACTCGTATCTTTCACCACCAGAATTACGGTAGTCTGCCGCCCTCTACCTACTGAGCGCTGCATAAATGTTTATACAACATGGACTTCAGATATACAGTAGTTCCATTCTCAAAATGTACCTACATATCGATGCAAATTTAAATAATAAAAGTGAGTTTTGTGTAATATAATTTTCGTTATTAGTAATAGCAATACATGAATTACTGTTGTTGTGTTTTAGATGTTAGAAAAGAAATGCAACTCACCTGGATAAAAAAAAAAATCCAAAATCTCATGTAACTTAATATTCATGTTTGTATCTACTAAGATGGTTGTAAGAGTGGACAAAATCGTGGAGTTTAAACACCTACTTCAGGCAGAGCTTTATCAGCAGGTCTGTCGATGGTGATCTTCTTCAGGAGTTTTCTGACAGCTCTCTCCTTATTTTGTTTCCGCTGGCTTTCCATGTTGTGCTGTCTGACCTGTGTCACAATGAACTTGGGGATCTGAGCACAGGATGCACACACAGAATTATGTTAGCCAGCACAGCCTGGTACCATTACTCCGAACAAATCTGAAAAAATTATTTTGAATGTACAAATGTCGGCACAGCTTCAAAGGTGGATGGTAAAATACAGAAAGGTTGAATTGTGAGTTCTGATGCTTACTGTCCAAAGAAGATTCTGGTATCTAATCAGCAAGCGGACAATGTTGGCTGTGCTGGTTGCCATAGAAATCTCCTGCTGCTCTGTAACCTTGGATCGGAAGCCTTTAAACATGAAGATGTTTGGTGCCATGACAACAGAGACATTATTTAGAGTCATTTTATTTTTGGCCTGATGGTCAATCACATGTTGGAAGAACTCCACCAAAGCCTGCAATAAAGGAAAAAAAAGACAAAAGTAACAGAAAATGGATAAAAATATTTTTCGCAAATACTCCATTATAGATGTCGCATTTCTCTCATGTGAACAGCTTTAATCACACTTCCTGTATATTCTCCATCTATCAGTCAAATCTGTCTACCTTTAAAGTGTCCTGATTGGGCTCAGGAAGCAAGAGGACGAGCAGGTTCAAAGCCTGTAGTTGTTGTTTTTTTGTGGGTAGGTCTGTGGGAAAAAAGGACACAACATTCCTTCTAATTCAAATGATTACTGAAACTGCAACTTCTTGAACGAGTTGACAGTTTACATACTGTTGACTGCGATAAATGCACTGAGGTACTCCACAGTCAGTAAAGGATGGGGCAACTCCCTGATGAACAGCTTCAGAAGGCTGGCAGCATCATGCTGCTTCAACTGCTGCCAAGGAAACATGCCCTCGTAGAAGGACGACTCCAGCTCCTGGCAAAGTGACTGAGGATGGGACAGACATAAATGCTCACTGGTCAAGGTTACAAACTTTATTCAGGTCAGGTCTTTGGTATGATATGCTCTACAGGACAGAAAGATCTTCTCTTTCTGTCCCCTTTACTAACATTAATGTTATTAATGTTAATGTTATCTTTGATGGTCTGTTTCTCTTCAACCCACCTTGACTCTAACGGCTGCCCCGGGGATCCGAAGAATCCCCTCTGTGTCCAGTCCATCCTCTTCTATATGACAGATGAGCTGGTGAGGAGAGTGGTGTTTTGTTTATGTAAGTTTCAAATAGGCCTCAGTGATAATAGTGAATACAGGGAAAGTAAATTACATGGATAACACTTATAACATGTTTTTGATTCCTCTAAACAGCTGCTCTCATCATTACAGTTGTATCACACTGACATACAGTAGCTACAGGCTGTTTCTCACCCTCTTAAGTACAAATGGCACTTTGGTCCCAGGAGCTCGTCTCTGATCCTGTTCTAGTAAAGTTGTGAGGGGAACCCCAAACAGACCAATTTCTGCACACAAACACAAATCCTAAGTTAAACTGGAACTGGTGTGTGTACGCAGTACTGTGAAAAAGGTCTGCAGGCCTTTCTCTGACTTATAAAATTAAAGTGTTTGTGTGTGTGTGTGTGTGTGTGTACGTGTGTTACCTTTAGTCTTAACTTTGACAGCTTTGTGTGTCTTGAGGTCTAGTCCAGCAGTGTCAAACAGAGCGGTCATCTCCACGTGTACTAATCTACGGACCTAGAAAAACAAGTAAAAGAACAAGTCTTATTATGAAGATGCATGCACCCGGACACAGTTTTCAGTTTTTACAGCATGCCCTAACAAACTTACTTTTTTCATGTCCAGAGGAGACAGATCTCCTATTTTAGTTTGACCTGTTTTATCTCGAAGCAACTTGAAGTTCTGGAGGAGTAAAGCACACAGTAGGGAACAGAGACACAGTGGAGTTAGTGTGAGGCGAGGAAAGCCATACATTAATGCTTAATGCAAGGATGAAACTCCTAATGGAGAGTATTTTTTTAAGTTCAAATTTATTTTAGTGGTGGAAAAATCTGTCACCAATCACCAGGAGATGGCACTATAGTCCTAAATTTAAATGGGAAATTCTTATTAACAATAAAAAAACTTCATTGAACAGCATTATTGAATAACAGCACAACGACCACTTCAAAACACTGTATTTTAGGATATTAATTGGATACATTTAAATATTGTATGTATTAAAAATTAAGAAGTCTCAGGTTGTGGAATACTTGATACACACTGATATTTCGATTGTAAGACAAAGTACTCAGTAAATGCTCCTCTGTAGATGGATGATCACATTGCAGTACTTTTTACTACAGATTTTCCATTCACTAATACATTCACACAGTGGCAGCATGGCTGTCAGGAGCAACATGGGGGTTAAGTGTCTTGCCTTCCGGTTGAAAGATGATCCGCTCCACCTACTGAGCCTCAGAGCATTAGTCCCTCAATAATAAACTGTAAGAACAAACTTGAATAAAAACCCACCATACATTTTTTTAGAAAAAAAAAAACACTAACTCTCCACAGATTATAAGATAGTACCACTTGTTTGCTACTCAAAATGGACAGACTGAATAGAGTGTGAGCGATGTGGTGTGGTGAGGTGTGCGCGTGTCTCACAGGTAGCTTGTCGTCAGCTGAGTTAGAGCATGTGTTGACCTTCAACAGCTGATGGTTATCCCTGTAAGTGAGTGCTTGTTCTGAAAAAGCCACTTCGACGTTCAGCTCCGTCTCCACTTCTGTTGACAGAGAAAAGAAGAAGTAAAACACATAACAGGTCATATTTGCACAGGTACAGCTCAGCTGTATACACAGAGGCATCAAAGGTGTTTACGTTCACAGTGTTTTTAGTCTGTAGTGTCTGTCCACAATTTTACAGTTTTTTGTTTTTGCTGGGACTGACAATGAACAGGTTTATGCTCAGTATTTATCTGCTTGTTAGCGAAGTGTTTGCTCGCTCACATCAGTGTTGCACTGACCAGGTATTAAAAGCACTGCAGTATACAGTATGCTGTCATTGTCTTATTTATTGTCAGTGTGTATGACTGAAGGCTGTAAAATGAGGTGAACTATTTGGTTAAAAAAAAAAAGCTCGGTTTACAGCATTTAATGTTTTATTTTAAATAGATGAGACATTTTTGGGTCAGCCTGTGGTTAAAGAATTGTGTTGATTGGAGTTTTGCCGGTTCTAATACCAACCATGGCAGAACTGGTATGAGTTGAAAAAACAGCCTAATTTCCACACTGCTATTGCAGACTGAATCACTGCTGCTTTATGTCTAGAATTAGCAGAGGAGATTTTCCTTAGGAATATAAATATTAATACAGAACTCACACTGTTTTGAGGAATAACTGCATTTTACCAGCAATAACACATTCTTCCCATTGTAGCTTTGTGTTTACTGAGCTTACACACTATCTGAAGTGATGATTTATTTTTCGGAGGAAAAGAAAATCATAAAGAAAGGTGAATCATTAGTGCACAACATTCCTAGTTTTTAATTTGACATTTGTAGGCATTCATTTTTTTATTGCTTTGTTTTTCTTAAACTTGTTTATAGGTTGCTATGCAGAAATTGTCTCTTTTGGGTCTGTGTTAGTCATTCTCACTGCTGACTCATTTTGAATACGTGTGTGTGTGTGTGTGTATATGAGTCTGTGCATGGCATATTGAACCCACCGGCTGATGTGACTTCTTTTTGTCCATTCTCACTTACTTCTTCCTTTTTCCTTGGCTCCTCCTCCTGCAGACCGCAGCACGAGGCACAGAAGTATTCAGGACACAGTGTAATGTTCAACAGGTCGAAAATTCCTAAGGCACTGGTTCCTCAGTACATTTTTTCATGTTACATATTAGCTTATCTGTTAATTAATGGTCAGAGTGTGCATACATAAAGATAGATAAAAAAGAAAACGTTATATCATGCTGACAGTGTTTCTTTAAATTAGTAGCTTTAAACCTTTATATTCTATATATTTTATCCATTGATTTTTTTTGCAAAATCCAGTCTTGTTATTGTGACAGCTTCCCCTTTGGGAACAACAAAACCACATTAACACAAAGTGTGATTTGGTGCAAAGTGCTACAGTGTGAATCCCCTGACCTTATCGGGAGGCCTGAATATATCCCTAACATCAGGAAAGTGCTGTCTGTTGCGCCGCCGTAGCGTCTGCTGTAGTGACGTCACACGGCGTTCTACGGCTGCCGCCTGAGTTCTGGTGAGTGTGGACAGAAATGCTGCGCTGTCCTCTTCCTGTAAAAGAAATGTGAAGCTTTAGCTCTAGCAGCATTGAGATGAAAAAAAATCAATTGATGATATACAGTAAGGTATAAATGCCAGTCTAATCTGATGGACATCTCATGATCGCTACCTGATCGTGGTCAGTGTAGGAATTATCAAAAAGTCGTGCGAGCCCTGCCTCTGTGAGCCACGCCTCCTCCTGCTCTCCTTCTACAAGACAACATCATGGAGAAAATTTACAGGATACATCTTGAATTTGTTTACAGACATAAATGTTATTCCAAAGCAGCCACAGGAAGACATAACTCAGAAGTTGGTATTTAAGCCCAGTATTGTTCACAATGGCATTGAATGGAATGTATTCAAGTGTTTAACTCAGGTATAGAGAAAAGATAAAACTGGAAACACACTCTGCACAGGATGGGTTTGTTTAATTCTGAGAACAATGGTCTTCATAAGCAGGCTAAATAAGACTAGGAAATACAGATCACAACACAGGCCCTTCCTTATTGCACTGCATGTGAAAAACAGCACAGCACATGTATGGACAAGCTGCAGCTTGGACTGTTTTTTCTTTTTCTTTTTTTTAACAGCCAGAATGCCTTTACACAACGAAGCAACAAAGAGAGAGAGGAAAAAAAAAACATCCTCACAATGCTATGTGTACAAAATGAAGTTGGAGGAGTATAGATGGTGTCTGATAAACTGGAGAATGAGCAAATGTCCACAAAACAAATGTTTCAGAAATATTATTAAACAGAAAACAGAGAGGAGGACAACCACAAGACATATTATTCCCTTGGGTTGTACAAAATATTTTCCATGGAGCAAGACATATTATTCCCTTGGGTTGTACACAATATTTTCCATGGAGCACATTACATTACAGTCATTACATTCCTGTCCCATCCAGTCAGAATTATACATCTTTAATATTTCTGTCTTCCGTCTTTTGCACTGAGTGTTTAGAAGAAGTTGCACGAAACACTGATGTTAACTTTTCTTCTATGTACAATGTTGTACTTTGTGCGTGTGATCAAACAGACACGTTAAAAGTTAAAAGGTCAGGGTGTATTTTACCCTCTGGAGTTTTCTGCTGCTCCTCCTCTTGAACTTCTCCTTCTCCTCCTCCTTCACTCCTCCCTGTTCCTTCTCCAGAGCGAGTGATGTTTTCCACCTCCTTCCAGTAGTCGTCCATCTCCAACTCATCTAGAGAGTCCTGAAAGACGTGATGTCAGTGACACTGGGTGTTACAACCCCTCCCCCGCGCCTCTCCATTCACTAACACATACAGTTTAGATAAAACTGAGCTACATTTAAACACATTGTAAACTCGGAATTCATTTGATAAATGTTTACTGAATCTTCTTGCTGCTATAAAACTAGGGAACATTAAAAAAACATCTCGACTGCTCCATTACTTCAGACAAAAGGTATGAAGAACAGATGTACATGTCGACCAACCACTGTGAAATTTTACCATTACCAATTTATTTATTTTTTATTCATCTGTTTCCAATGCTTCAGAACAACAGTATATCTGACTATGGCTTTACATAGACATGTATTAAAGAACAATATCAAGCTTGATTATTTTCATTTGAACAAGACTGACTTCTTTAACAACAACAATGAGATGCCTGATCCAGCCTGTGAGCCGACAGTTGAGGATAACTGATCTAAGGTATAAGTACATAAGAACTTAGGGCAACCTCATAATAAAGGTCTACCTTATAGATAGGTAATTTTTTGTGCTTTGCAGTCGAACAATTAAAAAAAAACATAACAAAACAACTCAACAGTTTTTTGACTCTTTAACGTGAACAAATCAAAATAACAAAAGCAATGCAACATGAAACTTTTGCAACACAAAAATCACTGCCTGATAATATTGTACACTGAACTAAGTTAAATTATTATAATTATTATAAAGTCTATCTTCTCAGTTTAGTTCAGAATCTTAAACAAAGCTGGATAATTCTTTTCTTTTTTATATGTATTACACAAAAAGCAACAGCGAGCTTCTCTAAGCAAGTAAAGGAAAATAGAAAAGAATAACTGGACCAATCACAGTCAAAGCAGAAGTCATCTGAACTCAGTTCTGCTCACATTATTGCTACGACTAACCACAACACCACCTGGAGCCTACAGTACCTGAGAGTTAGAGCGCTGACATGAAGGTCGAAGTCTGATCCTAGAGTTGGGACTGTGCCGTGGGCTGGAGTGAGACCGTGGACTGGAAGAGGCCTTAGACCTGGACCATGACCCTGAGCCTGAACTGGAGAGTGGCAGTGAGGTAAGGCTGCCAGTTTTGTTGACACTGGTGGAAGAAGCATTCCCACAATGTTGTGTGTTTTGGTTCTGCTGAACTGTGTAGTGGCCTGTTCTGCCACTGCAGGAGACACAAACAGAGACATTCATTCAGACATAACAAGTGAGCCACAGACATTTTATCACTGGACATTATCTATGTTAAAACATGTTCAGATTTGTCTGACATTCTCCCCCAAAAAAGACAAACGATTCCCACCAATTACCACATCTTTCAGAATTGCACTTTGTCCCTTCCTCACCAATGACATAATAAAAACTGTAACCATAAAAATGCCTCTGTTGTAGGTTGGGCTGCAGGTCAGGATTTATTTCATAATCAAACAAGCATGGTTAAAAAAAACAAAACACTCATACATATAATTGTCATTACATCATTTCATGTAAATACCATGTCATTACATAAAGTACATAAAAACATGAAATATTGCATGTAGCTTCACAATGACAAGTACATTATTGTATTTTTTTAAAACTAACAGAATTCTCCAACATTTGCGTTATTTCATTGACCAAATGACCAGTTGACTCATGGAAAATATTTACTACTCTATCTACTAATATTAATTACCTCGACTTCCAACCAGCCTCACTACAGACACGCCAAATTCTCAGCCACTACACTAACAAGGTGGGAACCAAGAATAGCAGCTCTCACAGCTCACAGACACTCAACACTGTCAGCTCATCTCACCAAAATAAGATTAGTGCTAATTAACAACAGAGTAACATCATACGGGTTGTCCAACTGTAATGACAGTCATTATGTGTTGACACATACAGTACACTACACTTTAGGCATCCTGGGATGTGAGGAGATACCCATGTGACAAATGGTAAACAAACTAATCATTGAAAGTGGTGGAAAATTGTCCAGTACTTGATATTTGTAAGTACAGCCTATGACAATGATGTCATAATTATACAAATATTTAATTTATTCAGGATTCATTCAACAAATTCCTCCAACATAAAGCAGGGAAATACATGAAAAAGAATGCAGTAAATGTAAAGTTTGAAGTCATGTTGTCATTAATTAGTTTGGCATTAGGTCAGCCTTTTACCCGAGGTTCACACTGAGTCAAATCCACATGCCACAGTGAACTTCCTGTCACACACACACAGTGACATATTAATAGGGCAATAAAAAAAAAACAACAACTGATAAATATAGACACACTTCGATGAGGGTAACAAAGAACATCCCGTGTTTGACTCCTCCTCTTCTTCCTCCCACGTCTCCTTTCATTCTACCCCTCTCTGCTCCATCCACCTTGTGTGATCTTTTTCTTACCCTTTTTCCTGACTGAATAATTGTCATTTAACTCATTGTGCAGACATATGCCTTCTGTTTGTTCCTCTTTCTTTAGAAAACATACACACATGAACAGAGGCTCAAATACTTCAGTTACTTTTGGGAAAAGTTTTTTTTTACTTTTCCTCCACAGTATAGCTGCAGTAAGCCTCAGAAACTTATCAGAGATTAGTCGCATTTATCAACTACAGTGGGGCCTCGAGACACGAGCTACCTGAAGCTACTGTCGCTTTATTTCTCTCTCTCTATCATCTAAATTGAGTCCTCACTCCCAGTCCTTCTCCTATGCTTAGTGGCCCTGACACTCACTGTCCCTCGCTGGGTTATTTTACCCATTTCTATAACATTTATATAAAATGTTTCCTTAATTATTATTATTTTTTATTATCAATATATTTGTTTATATCTATGTTTTTGATGTTTAGATGGGGAATTTACTTTAATTAACTTATACTTTATTTCAAGGGGGCTAGAATGAATTAATTGGTTATTGGTTATTTTTAATTGGGAAAATGCAATCAAGATATGAGTGGATCGAAATAGGAGTGCTGTTGTGGAACGGATTAAACTCGTATCTCAAGGCCCCACTGTATCTCAACAGCTGTCTTACGTACAACAAACAGCCACAGCCGACAATAGGTTGCCGCTACCATTGATTACTTTTTATGACCATGATGTAATGGCTTATGCATTATCTGATTGGCTAAGACAGCTCTGCTTCATTTTCCATTCAACTACAATCCTGTGGTGCAAGGAAATATGTTTACAGGCTTGTTAAATATTAATCACTGCAGCTTTCATGGTGTGTGTCGGTTTCTGTTGACCACTGGAGTGATTTGCTGATCCGAGAAAAAAAAGCAGGGCTGCGGTATTGCTGCTGCTGACTGAGGGAAGATCACACAACAGGGCTGAGGTTTTACTCATTCACAATAATGTGTGGAAGGCCAGCAATAGCAGATTATAGTAAGAGAGAGAGAGAGAGAGAAGACCAAAACAAAAATGCAGCAATAATGCAAACAAAGTCTGATATTTACAATGGGCAGAGAAGGGCTGCCCTGGTGACTAGAACAAACACCCTTTCTCCCTGGCACGCTTTCATCAATACAAGCGAGAATGACCTCCAGAGCAAAACACTTGTGCAGCTGTGAGTGATTATTCTACTCTTTGTACCTTTCACCTTTCATCTGCACAGTAGAAGCCAGGCCAAAGTGTGTGTGCACAGACAGAGAATGACAGAAAGGGAGGGAGAGCGAGAGAGAGAGATCAACATGTGAGCTAAAGTAAACTGCAGTGCAGAAAGGGCAGGAAGGAAACAGTATCTTGTCAGCAAAGAGAACTGCTGAGACAACTATGACTCAAGGTGTAAAGGAACCGAACCCAGTTCGGTTCAGTTAATGTGAGACAGAGAATTATACATAACTAACAGATAGTTTACATTTAAAAAGTCAAGACTGTGCTAGGAAGTACTTACTATAAATGAGAGTACATGTGCTATGTTGGTACTCAATTAAAGGAATTTTTCAGGAGTTTTTTTTCCACTGAAACTTCCCTGGCTTTTCATGGATTTCACAGGGTCACTACCACCAGTTTTGGAAAGGGTTTCCTGTCCAATGTAATTTTAATTAGGCAAGGAAAATAAGTGATGGGATGGAAACAGTGATGACCTACAACAATGGCTGCAATCTTGACTAGTAAAAAAGCCATTTAAGTGCATAGAGGAAAAGGAGACGTAAAACTTAACTCAACCCCTGATGTTAGGATCGCTTAGCATTGAAAATTTAAAATAGCATTACCATAGTTCTATTTTTATTGTAGGAAAAGGGAATCAAGCTAAAATTGAACTGTTATACTTTAGTGGCGCTTTGGCCCAGAGGCAATGTCTCTGTCATTGGTGTGAAACCCCAGGGTTCAACTCCTGGATAAGTTCAAAATCCCAGTTAGGCGGTTGGTACCTTCCAGTGGACTCACCACCCGCAGGAAGGTTTAGGGGGGTTGGTACGGAGCAATGTGATTTGGGTGGCGACTGCTGCCCCCGCGACCCGGTAACGGATAAGCAGATATGGATGGATGGATGTTATACTTTATTGAAACATCCAAACTTGCCCAAAGTGTAAGCTAAAAAGTGGGTGTTAGTCCAGTCAGTTTTCTGCAATTATCTGACATACCGTCAATATATGTGTTATAGTGTTATTAAATTAAAAAAATATATAATTTCAAGAAAGAAAAACTGAAATTCACTGTCACAGAGATCTGGGAAAATTAAGATGGTTCTATAAAAATGAGAAAAGTCTGTGTGTGTGTGTATGTGATTCCCATTTACATCAACAGGTGCCAGCTGCCCTCTGTGCAGACAGAGACTGCCTCTGTTCCCCCTTTGGACATAGTTGCTGATGTCAGCACTGTCCCATGGGCTGTGAGAGTCATCTGCTTGTATGATGTCCATCCCATTTGTCTGTCTTTGGTGCTGCAGATCTGCAGCAGTTTGTCTTTATATTCAAACACTGTTTACTTCTGTCTGCCAGTGTCAAAGCCTGTCTGTCTCTTTCTGTTTACTGTTTTTTTTTAATGTCTGTGTTCATTTTCTGGTCCTCATCTGAGTGACAGTGTTTAAATGACTTTTCACTGTGGCAGCCTTTCATTTCCTATGAGAAACAGCATGTCTCCTAACTGGCTCTTAAGTTACACCACAGTACATTTATTGGAACCATGTGTGTCCACTGCAGAGTACCAGGTTTGGAAGTGATTTCTGCTAAAATACGGTGGAAAATACAACACATGCACAAAGCTCTTTGGCTAAAAGCAGAGCTGAGCTTGGCCTGTGAAAGCAGGAACATAACCTACTGTAGAGCTCGTCAGGTTAAATGTCCACGGCTGGTTAAAGGCCAGCAGTTTGTATGCCTGTCAGTCTGTGTGTTTCCCATGTCCTGAGCAAGGGAAACAAGGACCCCAGAAATTAGCCTTTAAGTCAACTTAGACACACACACACACACACACACACACTATGCGAGGTGAAACAAAGGGAGTGTAATGTGATGCTGTTTTTTTCCAGTTAGCTGGAGAAGCCATCTGGAACGCACACGGGGATACATAAACTGTACACACACACTCACACACACACACACACACACACACTGGGGCAGGTATGTCCACCTGAACATCAGCTGGGCAGAACTGTTTACCTTAATCGTACCACTATTGTTTACATCAGTTTTTATTGGGCCTGAATACACACTCACTGGACACACACACATACACACACACACAGAGTCAGCTGACACCTGGAAAAGTAAACACATTTGCACAGTTAAAGGTCTAACCATACTATTGTCTCCATACAAGTTAGTTCCTACATGTGTTTCCTCTGCGACAGTGCAGAGCCCTGACTTATAAGGAGTCTTTTCCTCATGGTAAAGTGAGAAGGCTGTGGTTTCTGTGTAGACAATAAGCTATTAAAAGAAGTGAGGCACAGTAACGCCTCCAGCTGATGTGACTCCATCTGAGTCGTTCACCACAACAACAAATTAACAAAAGAGGGTCTGTTTTTAAAGAATGACCCTTACCCTTTCAGTAGCATCTATACCAGAGGGGCACAGATTCAAACAAAGGCACTGATGCATAAAACACATACAAACAGGCCTTTAATCAGGCAAACCTTTGAATGAAGGAATTGTCCATGAAGCATATCCTTCCTGTTATTTCCCCATGTGTTCCTCTGGATTTTCCCTTTAAAATGACCTTAATCAACAAACAAGACAAAATCTTTCTGCAATCCATACATTCGGTCATAAAGATAAAGATCTAAGGAGGAATAAAACTTAAAGTCCATCTTAAAAAGAAACATCCGTGGAAACCAAGTCAGGGTGAAACTGTTGATCACTGATAAGAAAAGAGAAAAAATCTGAATCATGCAGGGAGGAGTTGGACGTCACGTCAGAGCAACACTAAGTGTCCATGATGGAATCCGCTGACATTCATATACTTTTCATACTATCCAAACCAATTAAGTTAAAGGCAACTGGACCGTGTTGGTTCCTAAAGGATGTTTCGCGGCTCGTCCAAGAAGCTTCTTAGGTTCAAACTGACTGCTAGAAGAAAATCAGTTGGGCATGGAATTTAAAACATTCAAAAAGCAACTGTTGATTAATCATTATGTATTATTATTTAACTTTTATACTTTATACAGTAAGATAGTCCTCAGTTTCTACTTTCCCCTATGGCAGCCAGTGGAAATAAAAAACAAAAAACAAAACAAAACTTTTGTTTATATGACGCCACAGATAAGAAAACAATGATCAACATTGTGCAATGTGATCAAATAATAAACAGAGTTAACAATAATGAATTTAGGGGAAAAACAATTCAAGTTTCACTGTTTACAGTGACCTTTGCTCTCCACACACTGCCTCTCGCTCTCACACACATTTATAGACAAATATTGTCATGACGTTGTCATGCTGTATCCCACCTGGACCCGCTGATGTCGTGCTCCTGTGCGGCACACGGTCCGGTTTTGGGCAACAGTTCAGCGTTGCTTTGGTAACTGGTTAAAACCACTCCCTGGTTCTGCTGCTGCCGACTCATGTTTCTCGTCTTGTTCCTCTTGCACCAGGCTCACATCCAAACTCCAGCCGCTCCGTCTCTCTGTGCGTCTCCCCGGGTCACACACACATGCATTGGTCTCATGTGTTCATTATCTGACCCTACTTTCCATTGTTCGACTGTTTAGTTGACGATTCATTCTGACACTAAACTCTTCCCCTTCTTCTCCCTATTTCTCCCCCATCCGCCTCTCAAGTCTTTCACTCGCTGTGAACATTAGACAGAGAGGTGGGACCAGGAATAACGCAGCTCTTTGATTGGCTGAGACCACAAGGGCAATTCAACTTATTGAATAAACGCGACCCCTGCTGTTCAGAGTAAGTGTTAAGTAATTGGCAAAAATAACTTTTCTAAATATCTATTTGCCACTTCTGGTTGAATAACTTTTCTAAATATCTATTTGCCAAAAAATGAAAAAAAAAATGAATGAAATGAAATGTGAAAATAAATGTTGACAATTTAAAAACTGTGTCATTATACTAAATTAGAACAGAAGCAGACTATTTTTAAGGGAGACGTCCAGTATGTTCACAGCATTTGCATGCACGTGGTTATGTAAATTTACACATTTACACTAAATAAACATTCCTTACAATAGTACATGCTATGCTGTACAGCTGAATACGAAGTTTATATTGCTTGTATTTCACCAGATACAAAATACATCATGTGTCTTATGTACAGATAAGTATATATATATATAGTTTGTAGGATACCAATGTGTTTGCTTTATTTGTTGTTTTTTGCTTTAGGGATAATATCAGGTTGAGGTTTTGTATTGCCACTAACTGGAGTAAACATTCCTCAGAATTGAAAACATCAAACAAACAAATTACTATAATATGGAAACTGTTGGATCTAATGTATTTTTCTTACCCAATACGTAGGTAATGAACAAGCCTGGTTCCCATGGTGTGTGTCTGAGCCTGGTTCCAGTCCACGTTCTTCAACACCATGACCCACTGACCATGTGCACGTAGACCGTGGTAAAACACTCAACACACTGTGACAAGTGGATTAGCCACAGGGGTCAGACAGATTGTTATGCTCCTTCATCTGCCTTACTTCTCATCCTTTTATCCTTTACTCCTTTCTTTACTCTTTATTCCATTCCATTTTCATTTCACTTCCCTCATCACAGCCATCACAGCCATGTGGCCCAATCCATAGTTTGCTCAATTGACTTGCAAACCAAAGATAGTTGAAAAAATTGTATATTTTTTCAACTATCTTTGTTAGTTATTTGATCAGTTTATAAATGAAATTCTGAATTTATGACAATTCCATGTATATATTTTAACAAATTAACACAATAATGTCTGCTTTTTGCAATACTATTCGAAACCACATTGTTTTAATGTGGTACTCCATAATAAATTGGTTAAGTTGTGACCCCTAGCGTCTACTCTGAAACACTACGCTTTAAAATAATACCGCAAGGTTTAATTCCCTTTAAACAAATTTAATAGCCATATTGTTGACCTTTTACCTTGGTAAAAATCTTTATTTATGTCCGTTTACTAATACTGCATGCTAATTACTACCTCGATTAATTACCTTAATTAATTAATGTTAGCAAACATGGTGAATGCACAGTTCATATTAAAGACTAGTTGTGAGATGTAAATGAAAAATAAGAACTAGTAATGTCAGGTGGGCACATTTTTGTTTTTTAAATTTTTATTCTTTTTTTTTTTTGGCACCAACAGTGTTTATTTTCTAAGAAAACACGTAGAAACCCCACACAAGAAAACTGAGTGTGTTCTTCAAATGTGAAAATGAACATGTGTCAAAAACGTGATGTAATGTAGAAAACATTAGTACTCATTAGAACATCCAACTGCAAATATAAGGTCATGTTTGTCCATCACCTGAAACAGAAACATGCCAAAGTGTCTTTACATTGAAAACATACACCTTGTTCATTTAATAACACACAGCATCTTACCTTTTCTTTTTCATTCTTTACATCTTGAACTGATCCCTCAGATCTTTACACATCTTGAAGCACATGTCTCTCTCTTTGTCCAGGTTGTCCTTATAGCATCTGAGAATGGACAGAGACTAATTGTTAACATTCATCTTGATGATTCATTATTCTCTTCAGGGGTAGGAGTCATTTTTTTGTATCTTGTAATACTGAACATTTACATTTAACATGTAATTAATGTGTCAATAGAATCTGTTCTTACAGTGTCACCTTCCTAAGGAGGTTGTTGATATCGCTGTCAAAGGGCTTCTTTGCTTGAGCAGATATGAGGCAGCCCTGGGCACTGTCGTACTCCTTGAGCTCCAGGTAGGCCTGGCAAACAGTCCATCAGATAAAAGGAAGAAGTAATGTGTTGTAAAAAATATTAACCAACCAAATATGACAAAGCAAGCTGGTCACAAAATGTAGGTAAATGTAAAACTAAAGTGCTGTGAGAAGGTTAAACAAAGGGAGGACAAGTAAAAAAGGATCAGCAGAACTGGTCAGGAAATAATCTGATTTGCTTGACAAAAATATAAAGGTTCACACTGACCTGTCCACAGCGGAAAAGAGCTTTTGTGTTGGTGGGGTCAATCTTTAAGGCCTTGTTGCCATACTTAAGTGCTTTCTGTGGGCTGTCCAGACGCAGCTCAGTGAGAGAAAGGTTTAGATAGAGAGGTAGCAGCGCAGTGTTGATGTTCTCATTCTCTATGTCAGTCTCAATTTCCCTGCTCTCCAACAGTATCATGGCCTGTTTGTCAGGCACAAAACTGAATTAGAATTAAACATATAAGCTACTACAATCAAACTAAAGTGTTCTCTGTTTCTAAAGATAATATTTTCTATCTTATCCAATCACCTGTTTATAGCGATCTTTAGCACTGTGATAACGGCTCTGTTTGAAGCAGCGATTGCCAAAGCTGCGTAAGGTGCTGACGACATCAAGGAATCTGGGCAAAGGAAAAGAGTTCTGTTCCTCCTGTACACAGGGAAAACATGGTGTCAGTGAAGTTTATCATGACTTGGGTCCAGAAACACCACATCCTACTGCACTCAGCATCACTTCACATACTGCACTCATCGAGAGAAATTCGTCCACTTGTCCAGAGTCAAGAAAATCCAGGAGCTGGACCTCATACAGGATTGTGGCAGATGCAGGAATAAAGGGAGGACAGCCTATGTCACCATATGCATACTCAGGCTCGAAAAGGAAGCGAGAGAACTCTCCTTTTTTCATGGTCCGCAGACCAAGCTCCAGACCTGCCATGGTCACGTCTGATTAAAAAAAAATCAGAAAAATAAATATATTGTTGCACTTTTGTTTTGTTTTGTTCATTTAACAGAATAGTTCTTCACCTCTTCCTAATTTCAACATTGGTGGGTGTCTAAGGTTAGTGTTTGTTTCAAAGGGGTGGTCTGAATATTCCAGAAATCCAGAGTAGTAAACTGTGAAAACAAAAAAAAGTAGTTTTAAAAATGCAATAAAATAAATAATTATAATCTTGGAAAGGGTTATGGTTTGGTTTGGAAACTGTAGTTGTAAATACTGAAAACAGAAGCATTTTGAGGTACAGGGGGACCCTCTCCACACTGGACGACCTCTTTAAGCATCCCTCCATCTCCCAGAATGTCATTCATCTGATTTCTGAGACGCTCAAATGGAGTCTGAAAAAACAAACAAACATATTTTTGTTATTTAAATTAACGTTTGACCTATACACATGACATATTCAACTGCTGGAAACCTAGGTTGGAAGTTTGAAAGTCTTTAATTTAGAATGTAATTTAAGGTATAGAAAACAAGAAGATAAATCTCAACGAAAGACTGTGCACGTGACTCATAAATATTTCAAAATATTATTGTTGTCTCTAATACCTAATGTGCAATTTAACATTATTTACCTTAAGGATTTTTATATATGTTCAGGATTAACTTTTTTTGTAATTGTATTTTCAAATCTAACTAATTAATATTCTTGTAAATTACAATACAATCGCAATTACAATTTATTGACTGTGGTGTAGCTGCGATGCATTGATAAGCACAATGTTAGATAGATTACAATATTTTCGCGGAAAAAGTGGTTTAAAATTAGATAGATTACAATATTTTCGCGGAATAAGTGGTGGTTTCGGATCCCCCACCCCCTCCCCTCACCCTCGCACAAATCGTCACAAGTAACGTATCACCAAACTTCTATTACCATGTGGCGTGTTAGCATCGATCAACAGTAAAGTCACATTAGTCATATTAGCTCTTACCATGATGCCGGTGTTCGTATCAGCATCTATGAAACTTCTAATGCTGTAGATAAATCCATTTCCTGACATATTACCGGCGAAACTAATGTTGATTGCAGCAAATAAATCGCAAATGAACCCTGTAGCCACTGATCTGGTGACGTGTGTTGTCGTTCCGGTCGCTTAATTGAAGGCGGGGTTGCCAGATCTTTGGGACTTGGATTATATAATTATACATACAGACACATACGGTTTCTCCAGGGCTTAAAAAGCCAGTTTATTTGTGCAAAGTAATTGATTTTGAATTCAGAATTTCATAAACATTTTAAAAAGGGAGCTTACTCTACACTGCCAAGCCTTAAACCCATTAAATGAAGCTAAAAATTCTTTAGAAAGTAGGAATTACCCAACAATTAAAGCAGATAACACAGGCAAAAAAACAACAACAAAAACAAACAAAAAAAACCCACAACTTTACTTGCATGTTGTTTTTTTATTTGGTTACAAATTATTTTACCTACTTTGTACAAGAACAAAAGATAATTTATGGTGTTGAACTAATCACAAGACGTGTTTTCAGAAAGCAAAATGCCAACAGATTTAATATTGTTTTACAGACACCACAAATGGAAAATAACTAAAGCTATTCCAACTTCATATTGCACTATTAAATATCATCTAAACATGTAATATCCAACAAAGGGTATGAAATTTGCAAATAAAATAGTTTGAAAAATACAACTGTACACAACATGTTACAAAAAACTGTCAAATAGGTGTACTTTATTTTTACAAAGATGAATCTGACGTAGTAGCTAAGAGTAGTATCCATGTACTCTGGTTAACACTAATGCTAACATGAGGCTGGCTGGACAAAAATGGCAGAGTGTGGATGCATTAAGACCCGAGATTAAGCAGTAAGCCAGTTAAAAGCTTTCCTCTTTGTCTTCGCTAGAAGTTCTGCAGTCCAGCAGGATAAACAAAGTTAGTTCTGAAGAGTCTGTAGGCCAAGAGCTGCCCTCCAAATATCATCATCACAAGGCCTGAACCTGCAGTGATGAAGAGAGTGGGCGTAAAAGATTAGATAAAGAGACTGATCAATCATGCTGGCAGACAAGTGGCCCTTCAGAAAACTGCAAATACAGGGAGAGAAGGACACAAATGGGGAACAGCTAAAGCAGTATGTTTTCATAAATAGACAAAAGCTTTCAGGGAATGAGAAGGGGGATTTTTGAACTCTGCAAAATACATTTGTGACAGATAAAAATATTTACAAAGATGTCAACCAAAACTCACCCAGGGCTATCCACCAGTGCTCAGCTGAAGGGAAATCGGACATCACTGAAAAACATAGACAAGACAAGCACAGTGTAATATAGTGTGTAGTGTTTGCAGTAAAAGAAGAAGCTGCAAATGGCTGAAAAATCATTTAACATAATAATAATAATCTACCTAAAGCCTAGTCATTATTGAGACTAAAACCAATGTTGAACAACATTGGAACTCAGTTAAAGACAAAGCAGATATTGGAACTGCCTAATGATCAGGGTTAGGGATCGTGTGTGTGTTAACCTGCCACAGTCATGGCAACATGTAGCAATGTGACAGTTATGGCGTAATCCCAGACCCACTCCTCTACGATCCAGGCAAAGACCAGTCCTCCTAGAACATAGGTCACTTCTGTGGAAATGACACCCACTGGAAGAGAACACAATAAAATATTATTTATCTGTACCAAGGGCAGTAGGAATATACTACTGTATATACAGTATATTTTCTTAATTTATTTTTTTCGTCAATAAATATTACTCAATTTGTACTGCTCTATTTCTTTATAGTTTCCAGAGAATAGGTAACAACACCCTGGCGTAGATACCTACCCAGGTATTTGGGGTTCTGCCATGACGGTTGGGTTGTGTAGTCGAATGGAGCCAACAGGCTGTTGATCTCATGAACCCTGAGAAAACAAATGTAGTGAAGGTGTGCATCAACAATAAACGCAGATATAAACACCAGAAAGGTTAATAAATAAATGAGTTTGTTTATTTTTGTAAGTGTACCTCAGCAGTCCAATGCAGAGACTGACTACAATGTAGTACAGAGAGTAGAAACAGACCATGCACATCAACAGATTCTGTAGAACAACCTAAAAAGAAGAGGAAGGGTCACATCATACTGTACAGTACCTGCTGGATCATAATAACCTAGAAATGTATATGCTGAACCTTAAATATTTTTAGGGCATTATGTTTATCTTAGATTAGGCTTTTTGTTCATAATTTAAATAACTACAAACAATGTATATGAAAACCCAAGTTAGTCACTCGTACATTAGCAGTATTTCTCAGTGAAAGGAGGAAAATGTGTTCCATCTGGCTTTGGAAACACAATCATTCAGCAACCATTTGGCAGAGTCGGCCTCCAACAACATGACCCTGATTATACAGAAGAAGGAACCCACCAGTTAAAGTTTTTTAAAGATAATTGTTCTTTTTTTGTCTCATCTGTTTACAAAAGCTGATTTTCTTTCGCAGTAACTTTTTCATTTCCTTCCTTCTGTAGCTGAAACAGTCCATTGCTGAAGTCTTCTTTCACAGATGATTAACTGTAGTCTTTACAGGAAATGAGTAACAAGACATCCTCAGCAGTGCAATAAAAGACCTTTTCATACAATTGACATTTTAGCCTGTCAAACAGAGGTTTAAATAATTATATGAATAATGACTTGCATTCAAAATCTTTTATGCAGGTGCCAGGTCTCTGCGTAACAGAACAGGGTGAATAACCTCCAAAAATTGGTGTCGCTGCTAATCTCAGTCAAACCTGCTTTTTTTCTCTGCTGTGACAGAGACCAGAGATGAGATAAAACCATGACTTTCACCTCAATGACTCAGGAATTAACTTCCCCTATGTAGTCTTTACAAAAATTTTACCAAGTACGAATTGTACAGTATAAAAGATGTCTTCAGTTCAAGGTAGAATAGAAAAACAAAATGATTGCACCTTTACTGTTTTTTTTAATCCTCAAGATCAAAATTGACTCCACACTTTTATTATTTTGTTAGTATTATCAATCTATGGTGAATTAACTTTCCATCCACGGAAACAACCTGCAGCATGATCCCATCAGTGTCACACTTTGTATTTGCTGCTAATTGGCAAGAAAGAAAATGTCAGTAGTGAATTACTATGCACAGTCAATATACAACTGTGCTAACACACTGACATTCTCATTAACCTCCAGGCTGTGTCTTACTGTACTGTAGCTTCACATTACGAGTGACCATGTTAATTTGACTGAGCTTTTAATCAAGCCAATACTTGTTGACGTGTCTAAGTACAGCAAAGGTATTTGACAACTGTGTTGGGTACGAGTCTCTTTCTATCAGTTCATTTGTCTGTTCCCTGAGGAAGTACACAGGGCAGTGGAAAAGGAATGGGATTATATCCATCCAACCTTTGATTTTATCATGTCCTCCTCAGCATGAGGCCACATGAAATCTATTTATCATCCTATTTTAAGATCTATGAGCATGTGGATGTGTGAGGGAAGAAGCTGATCTCATACTAATGCCACCAGAGACAGTTAAACACATTAGCTAGTCCTCTCCTGTGTTTCTATCATCTTCAGACTAGACTGGATGAAGAAAGCTGCTCTGAAAACCAGCTCTAAGGGCTCAGGGGTCCATGGTCTGACCTGGTGACTTTAGATGCTTACTGACCTACATGTCAGTAATAAACAAGAAGACAACTGTCCAATTGCAACACTGTAGCACACCTCGATTACAGTATGCAATATGCAGGTCAATGCACATATCCAGTATGAACTGCTTCAACAGTCATAGAGTAAATAGATTGTCACTTGTTCTTCACAAAAACAGACAGGTCTGTAGTAGCTGGGTAAAATGACAAATTATATTAAAACTGACTTGATAGGATAACTACAATTAAAAGACACAGGATCTGAAATGACACAGTTAATATTATTTTTCTCTTCTGACAGAATGAAATGATCATTTGTCTGCTTAACAAGCCTGGACTAACAGTTAATCCAACAGTCTCTGCCCACACTGTCCATCGTTCTTACCCATGTATCACTGAGTGTGGTCTTGTGAGAGAGGGGTCCATGGCGTTTTATCAGTGTGAATCCACAACAACGACAGCAGTAGTCCAACAACATGAATGGCTGCAGGTCCAAATGAGAGATTGCGAGCTACAGTGCATGTGTGAGATAGATGTGTGCGATAGATTCTGTGTGAGATAGATGTGAAGGGTTAGAGCGGCCTGAGGATTACAGGCAATGGGATTACTGCAAGTAGGAACAGAGTAAATCCTAAAAGGGGTTGAACGTTCTCTCTGGTCCAGGTATTTACATGTGTGTGCAAACCTCAAAAAAAAAAAAAAAAACACAAGATAGTTTGGACCAATGTTTTTTTTCTTAAGCATGTCAAATTAGAAAACTTATTTATCAGGCAAAAATACTATTTAGTTTATTTTGCCATATTCACAACAACAACAACAACGAAAACATTCTTCGTCTTTTTCTATCAGTTCTCTAAAGTTAACACAAGATGGCAGCCTTTCTTTACAAAAGTAATGACAGACTAATAACAAGCAGAAATAGAACATAAGAACCACATGTACTCGCAGAACCTGATAAGACTCAAAGCCTGCTGCAGATGTGCAGATCTCCCACATCAGCATCATGCTGTAGATCATAGTCTTGGATAAGGAGAAAGGATGGAAAAATTATGTGAAGCAGAGGAAAATAATGGCATGTTGCCGTTATTAATTTTAAACTCTTAATGAATATGAAGTGTAAAAAGGTGAAATGATTGGGGGGGGGGGGAGACTAAGACAATATCAAAGCACGAATGATGCAGGAAGTCCAGTGTTTCTGTCTCCTTCCAGAAATAGCCCATGAAACTCCATGGCATCACAACCTGCGCACACCGACACGTGTATGTGTCTTAAAGCACAAAGGTATGCTTTTTTTGTACAAGTGTGGGGGGGTAAGTAACCTGCATCATTGTAACCATAGTGACAAAGGGCAGGGAAATCAGGGGGCTGAAGAGCAGGATAGACGTCATAACTAATCAGTCGCCTTTTAGGGCTGTGTGGATTTCTTAAAAAGGACTTCAAGAGGGATTGGAAAGCATTAAATTATATATTTTTTATTTTAAAGAGGAGATCTTTTGATTAGACTACTTTGTGAGTCTTTTTCTTCTCCCCTTTTTGCTGTAGTATTGAATGACCATGAATATATGTGGCTTTTTAAATTAAGATTTAAATGAATGAAATTGACAAAATTTCCAAAATAGCTTCAGCCTGGAATAGCACCGGTGACCTCGTGGCTGTAGGTCAACAGTGCCGTCCACCATGTCACTGTGTTGCTATTTCAGGCCTAATATGAGACTGAAAACAACACTGACAGACAACAGAGCACTTATGGAACAGAATATGATAACAGTTTATATTAACATGACTGCTGCCTTGACATTTATTTAAATAATTATAACGTGCATACTGCTTTCTATTCTTCCTTTTTTATATAGTTTTACTAGTTTACTGCTTCCTGACCACAACTGCCCACAATGAAAACACGAGTAAACAGAATCGAACGTCCCATATTTCTTTTATTTCTCCTTTCCTTTCAATGTAAATATAACTGTAACTGAGCAGCTCAGGGGACATGACTTCAGCATGAATCTCAACTGCACATTAGTGAATGTTATGAGTGAATGTTTTGAGGTCTTATGGGCTCCAGATGTCTCCATTAAACCAGCTCTGGTGATGCTGAGGGACTACACAAGGTTATTTTTAGTCTCTCTCTTTCAGTGTATGTGTATGTGTGTGTGTGTGTGTGTGTTGAGCAGAGAGGCAGAGTGGGAGTTAGGTTTAGAGTTAAGGTCAGGTATGAGGTTAAAGGTGACAATGCAAGTCCAACAGAAATGTTTTCTTCTCTATCTCAAGTCATTTACCCTCACATCACTGCAGCTGCTTGGTTTCCTTTGAACAGTGTCCAGCACACAGCACAGGAAATGACACGCATGCCAACATCTGTAACCCTCTCTTTCTGTGCATGTGTGTGTATGTACATATTTGTACATTATGTGCAGCATTATTTCACATCATTGATGAAACCCTGGATTCTATCTTTTATTTTTGCCTTGATGATCACATTAGTTAAAGATCAAACCCACCATTCAAAGTAGCTCAGTTTAAAGACTTGAATATTTTCATGGAAAAATAAAGTGTTTTCTATTAAACTGATATGTATATATCTATATATATCTATATAAATGTACTTTGTTTTTTAGCATTCAGAACTGTTTTTATTCTATCCATGTGCAAGATAGCATCACTAGGTTAGCTGTGTCTGAAATATAACAACCACTGTGTAGTACATATATGGGCCCTCTAGGGGTCTCGGACCAACTATTGAAAACCTTTGGTTTAGAGTCTGACTTTGTTACTGGTTAACACAATACATTTTTTGTGTTTATTATATGCCTTTTGCAAAAAAGACTGCGTTCAAGCAATAAAACACTCGGGGAAAAAAAACCATTTAGTCGGTTAAAAAAAAAATCATTACAAAACTTTTGAGGCTCTAACCATTCCACTGTGTTGCTGCTTGTTGCGCGTTACACGTCACGTTGTCCACGCGCCTCCCTCCGTCCTCCACGAGTCATTTTCATCGTTTATGGACTCTATGCAAAAAAGATATATGACATCAGAGGGGGGGGGAGGGGGGGGAGGGGGACAGAGACAGAGAAAGAGAGAGAGAGAGAGCGCTTTGGTGGAATTGGATGGATCTGTGCAGCAGTTGCACCTTTTTGTGTTGCAGAGGAATAAATACGCTTTAGTCGCTCCTCGAGGACGCCTATCACTTATTTTATCGCCTATTTTTTCAAGCAGCAACTACTGACGTTTAAATCAATTTTTAAATCGCATGAAAACAAGTTTTTGGGTGCAAGTAAAGACTGATAAGAGGAGTTTTACGCATTGTGCCGACCAGAAAGGACTGGGAACTACACGTGCTGTTTTTGTGATTAACCGAAGGCAGGATATTTTTACGCAAGAGAAACACAGCCCCAAATCCCAGAAGGATGTAAGGAATGATTTTTCCCTCAGTGTTCTCGAGGAGCGTGTTTTTTTTTTTCCAACCTCTTTGTCCAGAGCGCACTGTTTTTCTCCATGAGGCGTAAAACGCCGTGACACCCTGAAGCGTCACAACTCGGGTTTGACCCAGACAAACTGGACCAAGGCCAGAGGAGCGTCTCCACAAAAGAAGCTTGGATGTAGTGAAGAAGTGTGGTGAGGTTTTCCAGCCCCGGGTGTCTCCTGTCATCTTGATTCACCCCCGTATGGCGTTGTACTGGAAGTGATCTGCACAGGACAGGATGGTTTCTGACCCTCTCTCTGATTTACGTCCCTAACGGCACACCGACAGTGGAATCTGGAGTTCTGTGAAGGTAAGGAGTGAGGCCAGCAGAGTTGAGTGAATTTTTCCAACTACAAACTCTCATTCCTATGTATAGCCTTCCAAGTTGACTGTTGATTTTCCATGTTACATAATATTTGCAGGATTCCTGTATCTTTCTATGTGGTCCAATTTGAACAGTCCAATTAGTTTATATTTTTATTAATCCATAAGTTAGAAGATGATTTTAGAAAACATCAAGAACAATCAATCAGTTAAAATGTGATGTTGTTTTTAAAACTTCTTTTAAGACTATATGATATTTGTAAAAACTACCAAGACACAAATGAATAACTTCACCAATGGGAACAGATAAATAAGCCCTGCAGAGGAGTGGGCTGTGAGGTTGCAGACCTAGAGAAACTCAAAGACCTGACTTAAACTCCCTAGGAAATGGAAGGAGTCAACAGATGCTCAGCGTCCATACTAGAAGATAAATAAATCTAGGACTCTGAAATACGCTAAAGAAGATTATTCTCTGATTCCTTAAAAACCAGTCCATGAGCCTGCAGTAAGAGGTACACAACTGACTGTGTGAATCACATTTTAATGTGAAACATCTTCTTGCCCCTTAATAGCAAAATGCTGTAAAAAAGAAACAAATAAAAAGCCTGGGTTCAGTGTCTAACCAAAGACGTACGTAGAATAGCATGAGTCTTTGCAACCCACACAGTCGCCATTAAGCATGTGATACCTCTGGGGACCTAAACCCCAGATGTGTAAGGCAGGTGTGAAAACCGCTACATTATTGAACCGACAAATAATTGAAATTATAATTTGATAATAATTTGGCCTAGGTTCAGTCTTAAAATCATATTTTTCTTAAAATCTTACATTACAGAACCGTGGTGTCTGCATCAGTGCACCATCATTGGCTTCATGTTAAAACATTTAAAGCTAATGTGGTAAAAACACACACCCACACTAGAACATTGATCGTGTGTTTGACCTCAGTTTCATGGAGGACACAGAGAAACCTGATGAACATATAAAGTACCTCCTTTAAACCTCTGATTGTGAGCGAAATCATTCAGCTCAGCAAAGGTCAGACATCAGTGCAGTCACCGTAACACATCCCTCAGTGGGGGTGGAAACAACGGATGCTTTGAGGACATGGAGATGGTTGGTGTCAAAGCAGGGAGGCAGGGTGAGATGGATGGAGATGATCAGCCGTGGTGACACCTGAAGGAAACAGCCCTAACAAGAAGGAGGAGGGGGAGGATTCAGTTTATAAAAAGATTTTTTAAATGACAGTTTTAATAGCACACTTATTTTAGTCAATAAACTGTATATAAACATTCAGATCAGATCTTACTGGTAATATTTTAGACTTTTTTGTTGATTTTTAACCAGCTTTTTTTAACACTTTTTTGACAATTTCTCAGAATAAATGTTTCTCTGATTTCTCAAATATTTTAACAAAACATTTGCTCCTTTATATTAGTATTCTTTCTGACTGAAAGGAGAGGAGAACCATTTAGAAGGTGACATCACTAATCCATCCTTAGACATAACACAAACTGGATTATCCTCTCTAAATGAGCCTTTGCTTCTTGAGTGGTCACTCAACATGGTCATCAACAAATCCCTTTACAAATGTGTTAGTGTGTACATCTTTATTTTTTTTTTAGACTTCAAACATCCTATTAGCAACAGCAAACTTTAAACATTAAATTAAAAAATTGATAGATAATAGAATCAGAAGTTATAGATTCCATAAATCAATGGCTTAGATGTCCCAGACATCATCTTGGAAACCAGGGCTGTGAAGCATGTGTGGACAGCTCAAGCCTCAAGATGAGTGAGTGTGAGGAAGACAGAATGAGTCATTTTGCTTCGAATCAACAGGAGGCACACTCCAGGACATCAGTACACACATACATACACACACACACACACACATACAGAGTGGCAGCAGCAGGCTGTAAATTAATTAAACAG
Source organism: Cynoglossus semilaevis (assembly GCF_000523025.1). Taxonomy (NCBI): domain Eukaryota; kingdom Metazoa; phylum Chordata; class Actinopteri; order Pleuronectiformes; family Cynoglossidae; genus Cynoglossus; species Cynoglossus semilaevis. Next base: position 3,732,220 of record NC_024313.1, on the reverse strand, counting down.
TCAAATATCCAAGGCAATGATTGTCAGTCAATTTTAAAGAAGCAATGTGCATAAAAAAAAAGAAGAAAAACAGCACCAACAAAATAATGACAGCGAAGAGGAAATAAGAATCTGGTGAAGAAGCTTCAGGATTTGACGGTTGAGTGGTTGATTTCATAAATGTGCTGCTGAGAGTCTGTGGGAAACACACAGCGACATATTCTCCAGACAGATGACTCACTCTTGACTTCTGTATGAGTGACGCAAAGCCCAAACATATAACATGTAACAATTTATTGTTATTCTGAGAAAAGAAAATAATCTTTTCTGTGGTCATTTCATCTTCAGCGTCTTCTTCGTACTCACGGCTCGTTTCTCCAGAAGCTCAGAGTAAAGTAAACAAGAAGAAACTAATCGGATATACTACGTGGAAGATACTGTAGTGTCTTATCTAAACTACAAACTAAAAAAGAAATGGTCAGAGCATTTGGATTATGGAAAGTTCTGATCATACGGGATGAGTAACTGTCATCAGCTAAATCTAAATTTACACAAAGCCTGCTTCAATTGGCTGATGCTGTGCCTTGATTGTATTCATTATGTAATCATAATCAAAGATGAAGGAACATTGAAATTGAATTGAAAAAGGAATTTGTTTAAAGCAAGAGGATATAAAAAAGTGCTGTATTGATTTATGGAACTCCAACCTTCACAGACTGTAATAAAATGAAAACATTATTTAGGGATTATAGTTAAGTATTATTAAACAAACAGAAGATTATTGTTTTTTTTTTTACATATTTCCTTATTGTCTGTTTGTGGATTTTCTCTTGTACAGCTACTGAGTCCTGGAGAGTAAAATGTTAACTGTGTGTTTTGTCCATTATACAGTTCACTCGCCGTCAACTGAGAGACAAATCCTTCCTTTTACCAAAACAAACCTGTGCCTTTACACAAACCTGAAGAGTATTGACAGAGCTGGAAAAAGAAAGTCTCCTGTGGATCATGTACAGTGTGTGTGTGTGTGTGTGTGTCTCACACATTGGTAAAACAGATTTTTGAAGAAATAGAAAAAAAACCCTCTTTTTTTGACATGTTATAATTTCAATGCCACTGCATTTGTAATATCTGCTGGTAAAAATAAATCTAAAAAAGTTCATTAGTACCTGCAGGACTGGATACATTTTTATCATACAGCTCTGGTCATAGCTGGACAAAAAATATTAATTTAATTTCTGCCTTGTCACATATTCAGATCACAGGCAATGGGATGACTTAAAATCACACTCAAATTCACACTTGTTGAGTTGCTTCACCATCTTTACAAAACACAGCTTTAACATTAACTCAACAGTAGATTTTGACTTTCCATGGATTGGGGTACACTTTGCAATCATTTTTATAATCCAGTTTGACTCTAGAAAACGATGGAAAGTCTAGGAATCTGACATGTGGATTTTCTTTCTTTACTTGTAACCTGACCTGTCAGAAACAAGCGCTGTGTTTTTGGTCTCAGCCTCAGGTTCAGATTTCACATCGTGATGATGCAATGGACAGTCAGTGTGATTCTGCAGTGACATTAAGATAAATGTGAAATCCTTCTTATTCCCAACACAGGGTTTATGTCCAGGTTGTATATTGTAAAGTACACATGTGCAGTGTGTACAAGAGGTTAAAAAAAGAGGAAAAGAAGAGGGAGAGTCGACTAGAAGGACTAGAATTCAATCAGTTAAACACTGAGTCCATGCTTTCTGCTAACTACCAAACATCATGTCAAGTGCTTTGCCGCTCCTCAGTTTTTCCTTAGTTCTAAAGAAATACCAATACAGGACAAAAACAGCTGGAATAAACAAAATTCGACTGCATTTTGTGTTACTTTACTTAGACTTACTACTTTTAACAATCTGTGAAATTTTGTCTTTAAACTTTTGCTGATGTCACAACACGGAGAACTCAAGCAGAGCCAGGCTTATTTCATTTGACCTTTCAGTATTTTTTTTTTTTTTCAACTGACAGTTGGGGGAGGTTGGCTCATGGTTATGGTTGGCAACCATTTTCAGACAGTACTGTCACAAAGAACCAGGATGCAGTAAATTACATCTGGCCACATCACATCAGACAAATATCTAATCTCAAATATAGCCTATGTCCTTGGGATTACACATTAATAGAATTTCTACTGGGCTTTATTTAAAATACTGAGAGACTCTGACCTCTGTCTTCTCTGGAAAAGACGATTCCGAGTTCCTCTTGGAGAGCAAGAGTATAAATTAGTAAAAATGCGCTGCTCTGAGTTATACTCTTCTGTGCTACATGGCAAACCGAGTGCCTGAGGAATTACTTTCAGTGTTTTGTCATGTTTTTTTTACTCTCAAAGGTCACACTGGAAGAAAAAGTGTGTTTCTGCCATGTCTTTCTTTTACCATTCATTTTACAGAAACACAATGGAACAGAAGCTGTTATAAATGATCATTTGGAATAAATCAGCCAACTGTATGTGCAGTAGCTGAATACTGCATACAATACTGCAGACAAGAGGATCACATCTGTAAACAATAAAGGAAGGAAAATATGTAAATCTCCAGTATCTGAAGCTGTGTTTATAGTAGTTTCCATGACTGTGGCCCACTTTCAAATGAAGTCTGACCCCAGTCTGAAAACTTGACCGTGTCTTTATTTTAGCACCTTGAGTTTAAAATGGTGTTGGGAACAAGTCGTACTAAAGTAATATTTCCTTCACAGCATTTTTGCCCATGACTCATACAGACAATTACCTCCAAGCTGTGGACTGTGTTCATTGTCAGGAAATGTAATGATTATTTTGGTTGATTAGCTGATGGTCGGTGTGGGGGAAGAGCAGGAAGTATCCTGAGCCCACATTTGTCAAAGTGATTTATCTTTTCAGTTCCATACACAAATTAAGAGGCAGGATTTAAATGTGTGAGTGAGTGAGTGAGTGAGTGTGATTTTTATGTTTGTGTCACAGCTCTGTGCCATCATGACAGGTGACTTTAACTACAGCTGCAGCAGGCATCAGTTTGTGCACCCATTACGGTCCATCTCAGCAACCGATAATGTTTCGTTTTACCCACAATTACTGGAGCAATTTGGCCGCAGTTAACCTCACCCGAGCAAATTACAGCGCAGAAACACAAACACACTCTGTATACACCGTGTAACTATAATGGGAAACACAGTAATGGATGCCAATTTTTTTCCTTTCCCTTCCGAGCTCCATTTTTAACTTCCTGCTCATTCCTTTCTCATTACATCTCTGTTTGAATCTTTCCTTCCTATCTGTCTGCGTCCACACCACTGTCTGTCTCTGTCATGTGCTTGAACTCAGCTCACTGAAGTGGGTCATTTCAGACAAAACTTTTCTCTCCTCTGTGGTAAAAAGTCTCTGGAGTTCCTTGCATGTAGATCAAAGTGCTCCTCTTTACTCCGTTGTACCCTGTACATTCCTTCATCTCACTCTCACCTACCTTCAAAACTCAATTCTTCAACCATCCCATCGCTTCTAAGTAATGAATGCTGTGAAACTAACACCAAAAGATAAACGTTAGAAACACAGAAATCACAGGACTGAGTTTTTTTCCTCATCCCTTCAGCAGCAGACCTGCTCTTTCTCCGCTGCTGAAGAAGGTAAATGTACACTGCAAATGTCCCTTTGTTGACATGACACAGTCACAGTGGTGTTCCTGTCATTCCTCTGCACACATCTGGCAGTTGCTATAGAAACATCTCACCTAGGCAATGCATGTAGTTGCTATAGGGACCGCTTTTCATGTGACGTCTCCTATAGATTAGCTTGTTATCGTACTACAAAAGACACAGCAACACAGCACAGGCAGTGAATTCTCACACAGCAGGTGTCATGGTGTTGGAGGTGGAACCTGCAACTGAAAGTGATTTTTATGGGATGCTTTGAAGGGTAAATTCCTTAACACGAGTAAATCTAGATGTTCAGGATTTTGTTGCCCGTTATTGAAAAACCAGTCACCTTTCACAGTACATGTTACAAAGAAATACTTATTGTATTTAAAAAATGACTGCTAGAACAGCTCAATAGAGGTACATATTTCATGAAGGATGTTTTTATGGCACAGTGCAATAATTATGTACCACTACTATTTAAGAATGACCAAAATTCGGTATTGTCATTAAAAAGAAATAAATAAAATATATAAAAATAGAATTAGTAAAATATGAAATGAGTTTGACCTGCTGACTCCCGACACCCCACTTTGGGAACCAGTGGAACAACCTGAATAAAGTTAGCGAGTCTGGACACACACACACACAAATAATCTTTAAAAAAAAATGAAGTCTGTTATTCTTCATCCTTCAATGGGGAAATTCACAGTGTGAGACTTTATAACCCCCACAGGCTGCCACAGGAGGTGCCATTAGGCAGTAAATTTCATTTACATTCCGATTAAACTGTTTGTAGTCAATTATTGTATAAATTAAATTCTGAATGATGGTTAATTATTTACTGCACAGTGAAAGAGCAGCTGGTGTGTCATTACTTCCAGGTTTGTTCCGAGAAGCTGAAAAGTAAATGTGACATAAAACCTGTTGTTTATAATGGCCTTCTGTCAAAGTCAACAGGGCCATAAACTACAAACCATTGTCTCTAATTGTTAAACACACTGAGGGTTTTCTTCTCTATGTACGGCGTGTTCCATACAAAATGATTTTAGGTTGCACTCTGTCAGCTGCAGCACACTGTCAGAAGAAAGAAAAAAGCCTTTTAGTGTCTGAGTTATGTTAAACGGTTTCTCATTAGGGCTGCTGCGGCGCCTGTTAGGGCACTTCTTCAGTGTTTCTGCTTCACTCACTTCTTGTTAAAAGTAAAGCGGCTCTAAATTCTGCCAGTGTCCCCTTATCTGCGACTAAAAGAAGAACCAAACTATTCTCTTCGTCTCCGCCAAGCCTTTCTGGTTTCTTCCCGTCCACTTATCATCCTCTGTTAACACACTTCTCTCATCTTCAACACCCAAGGATTTCAGCTTTATGTCAAATCTTGCACGTTCGTTAGCTGTTATAAATAATACACGGATGGAGCATTTCACTCCATTCTCTTCGGCACTAGACACTCGGTCCTTTTTTCTGTCTGTCAACCACGTCTCCTACCCTCAGGTATGATCTCTCCATCTATTTCTCATCATTTTATGACAAGCACTACACTGCTGAAGCAAATTCACACAGAGGGACATGTATGTTGCTGAAAATCTGAAAAAAAAACAAAAAAAACAATTGTTTTGCCTGTTGCTACACCAGGACTATATTTACAACTCGGTGTGATGAAAAGAACACATTACTAATAAAATGTATGCATTAAAAGGAAAGAGGAATAATATAGAACTTAAAGGATTAAGTGGTCTACGTTAAAATTAGAGATGGAGTAGAAATAGAACCGAGACAACAGTGGCGTGGGTAGGAGGAGACACAGAAACAGGGAACCATGAGAGCAAAGCTGGGCTGGAGGAAGAGGAAGTAAAGGAGGGGGGACATTATTCAGGGTCACAACCAGAATGTATAAGCAGACAGGCTGAGGAGAGAGAATGAGGACGACAGGGAGACATGTGGCAAAGAGAGGGAGCAATGGAAAAAAAGAAAGAAACACAATTTAATAGATAAGGTATTGTAATAGAGGCATTCTTGTTTCTGTTATCATCTGTTTTCTATCCCTGGAACACAAACAAAAACATCTAACTTACTTAAGGCTTTAAGGCAGAATTTCAAAGCAAATGTAACCAGTCTATCACAGGACAACACACAGAGATGACCAACAATTCAAACGAGCCAATTAAAAAGAACAATTGACTCAGTGAACATGAAAGGCAAAAAAGAAAACTCCATAAAGAAAGTGCTTCAGTAACATTTTGACACTCTTCCTAAACAGCTTTCATTTGAAGTTTGAGTCTCAGTGACACTTTTCAAAGGAAGAGTGTTTTTACAGTTCAAAATTCAATCCATGTACATGCTTTCTGTAAACCTAGTTCATCACAAGTCCAACGCAGTGTGTACGTTTGACTTTTCGTCCACAGTTGCCTTTTTTTCTCTGCACACAACAGATGTGAGCCGTGTTGTTTAACATCAGTACTGTGTTTGTGTCCATGCAGGTTAAATATGACTGCAGCAGCAGCTGTGTTAACAGGCTTGGCCAAACTAAAACGTCAAGACTCCGCTCGCTCCCAGCATCGACCCGTACCACCCACGTCGCCGGGCCTGGGAAATCATGTCCCAGAGGCCGCTCCAAGGTCATCATCCCAGCCTGGTTTTTATTCATTGATCATTAAAATAAAAGTTGTCTTTAAAATAAAACGTCCACCTTTTATGGTACCCACATGTTACCCTTTTTTAACTGGCACTCTACTGTAATTATAAATGCTTTAATTTTTTATTTTGCAAAACAAAATGTGATTGCTGCATTGTAGAAATGAAGCTCATATAAACTCAAGTTCTCCTTTTTTGTGAATGTAGAAAAAGAAAGCGTCGCACTGATGTTGTGGTGGTCCGTGGCCGGCTCCGCCTCTACTCCGCCTCTGGGTTTTTTCTACTTCTGGGTCTGATCATCTTAGCCTTTGGGATTGGTATGGCAACACTGGGCTACTGGCCTCACGGTGAAACCAAGATCCCAGGCAAATTTGAAACTAGTGTGGAATCTGAGACAGTAGCTGACAGAGAAGCCAAATGGTCTAATGAAGCCAGGATAGTCACAGATGGGGACGAGGAACTGTCCAGCAGGAGTCACCATGTGCAAGGTATCAAAGCAGCGGCACAATCACAGTCCAATTTGTCCTCCATATATTAAACAGCTCAATCAGTTCATGTCTCCTACACCCAGGCACGGCCTCCAAGCAGACTGAAGGTGGGGCTTTGACACGCTTCCTGGAACAGCATCGTCACTCAGAAAGGATGAAGATGCTCGGGCCATTCACCATGGGGATTGGAATTTTTATTTTTATTTGTGCAAATGCCATTCTTCATGAAAACAGAGACAGGGAAACAAAGGTAAAGAAGGAAACTGCACATATATATATATATATATACTGTGTAAATCAGTTGAACAGAGGCAGCCTGAACATAGACATTAACATGAAGCAAGTACTTCTGCTTCTACTTCACATGTACGGTGTGGTTTTCTTTAGTGTCTTCTTATATACACCATCTCCTTATCCTCACACTGGTGAGAGTCTCCCACAGACACTAACACGCTCTGCAGTCATCTATATTTATCAGCTGTAAATAACTCACACGGACATTAGATCTAGCCCAGCCTCCTTCCACCCTTATCTCTGTTCCTGTGTCCTCCTGCCCTATCTGTCCCTGTCCTGATTTATTAACTCCTCCCTCTTTTTGTGTCCATGTCTGTGAAAATAAAACTCAACCAACTCTGATATGTCAAAGCCGTGCAGCAAATTATTAGTGGTGTTGGGAAAAACATTGCCAGACATACACAGATGACTGCTAATGCTGTATGTTATTTTCTGCACTAGATAATCCATATGAGAGACATGTACTCCACTGTAATTGACATTCATCGCCTGCGGCAGAGAGAGCAGAAGCAACAGAAAAACAGCACGTACGCAAGAGATATCGCAGACCTTCAAGGATTTGGGGTAGATGATGCAACAAGGTTAGCCAACTCCCTCCTGGCCTTCTCCTCTCAGGTTGGAGGAGGAAGAGGCTCCACAGAGGAGGAAGTGCTCCTAGGAGATGAGGAATTCCACAGGCAAAGAGAGCAGGCCAAGTTGGATTGCAGCTTTGCGGGGCTACTGGCCCCTCTTTACAAGGACCGGCCCTTCTGTGGCCCAGGGCTGGCCCACTCAGACTCCTTTCACCATCAGTGGTCGGTGGATGGAGATGGAGAGAAGAGAGGACACCATGCTCGCTCCATTGTCTCCTCCTCTATCTCAGCCTTTACTCTGCCTGTCATAAAACTCAATAACTGTGTTATTGATGAACCAGAGATGGAGGTGATCACAGAGGAGGAGAGAGTGGGCGTAGGAGGAGAGAGACGAGACGGACATACGGAGCAGCCGCTGTGCTCCATGGAGTCGTTGGCTGTTCCTGTAGCATCTGTTGCCAAGGCCTCCAAACCACCGAGTTTGCACAGGAGTAACTCTGCCTCCTCATCATCCCACTGCTCCTCCGTCTCCTCTTCTTCTCTGTCTCCCACACCTTCCTCTACCTCAGGCTGTTGGCTCTCCCCAGGAGCAGCCAGGATTGACCTTGGCTCCAACTCCTCTCTTCACATGCTGAGTAGCCACTCCAAATCCCTGGACCTGGAGCGAGGGCCCAGCATGCTCAGCGTGCACCCAGAGCAGAGGAAGCACCCCAGCTGGCCTCGCCTTGACCGCAGTAACAGTGGCAACAGGGGCAGCAGCAAAGGCTACGTGAGGCTGGAGGACAGAGAGGAGCAGGGGGAGCGGATCCTGGAGGCGTCAGCATCGACGACGGGGAGACGAGACTACAGCAAACGCGAGAAGCTGTTGATGATATCAAGGTCGCACAATAATCTTAGTTTTGAACATGACGACTTAAACAGCAGCACGATGAAGAGAGGCAGTTCCGAGACTCGGTTTTGAAGTTGATGACTTTTTTTTAAAGGTTGAAACCACTTGTATTGAGGTGTTTAATTTCTTGTTTCAAAGTCTTTGTGTCAGGGAGAACTGAGTGTACTAAGAGCTGAGCGCCTTAAAAAAAACCCAACATTTTAAATCAGCAGGCAGCAAAGTCGTGAATGACTATTTTTAATCTGAGAGGATTCCCTTCTATCTGGGCAAGAAACTGAATGGTTTCCCACCAGGTTATAAGACGCTGTTCAGCAGTTGGCTATGACTCTCTTAGCAAGGAGATGGATTTTCTATCATTGGTCTTGTTTCTAAAAAAATAAAAAAGATAAATAGTTTTATTATCATATAAACTAGACACATTGTGCTGTTTTAGAGGTAAAAAAATGCCAAACATTTACTGAGTCCTGTTGTACTTTCCTAGTTATTTTCAACAGAAGTTTGATCATTACAGAGCAAATGGATGAAGACAGATCATAACAAGCGCAAAGCAACATGAACTTGTTTGCAAAAACCCATGTGTCAGAGTGAAACATCTATTCCAACCCAGCGTTTGTACGAGCAGTCACATATAGGACCTCTGTTGCCTTCAGTTCCTTCCAGACTTATATATTGGTTGTGAAGCGTGGAAAGCTGAAGTGCAGCTTTCCTAACACAGCTCTAATGTTTGAAACAAAGAAACACCAGCAGAGGCCAGAAACTTTTTTGTTGCTTGTTTCACCAAGAAGATGATTACGTAAAGCAGCTTTTTGCTCTCAAAGTCCTGGGGAAGCTGTTTTTCTAGAGTCCAGCCCCCCGTTGCTTGCCTCACATCTTATCCTATTTGAAAAGTTTTTCACCTACAGTGAAAATGTTTGTTCATGTTGCCTAGAACGCTGCCATTTTGAACATATGAAGATGCAAAAATCCCTGTCTAAAATTCTGCAGAAGGTTTGCTTTGAAACACCTGGGCTGCATTTGTAAACTCTCGGGACACATTTTTACCAGTCAACACTGTGTCCATATCACAGACTTCAGACTTCACAAAGTTTGTTTTCTCCAGCTGGCATTGAGAACAAAGCAAGGCTGAACATACTTAGGGAAAAGATTCATACTTTGATAGACTTTGTTTTATAATGTCGCCCAGGTCTGGGCTGTAAAACTACCACAGGAAAATTGAGAAACATGATAGACTGCATTGATGTACTGAGGTTATAAGGTGTTTGACTGGGGTTGTTTATGTTTGTCAGGTAAGTGAAGACATACAGAATTGACTTTTGGCACCAACTCACGAGGGCTACAAACAAAAGTCATGTTATGAAATGTATTAAAACTATTACTCATAAGGCTTAATAATTTGATGATCATTTCTGACTCTCTGTTAGTGAACAAACTGGACCAGATACAGCAAACAAAAATAAACCACCGTAAGCCCACGAAGCCTCTTAATCCCAGAAAAACCTGCGCTGCTTTTTTTTGCCACACGTGTCATTTCTCTACAGATATTTGTGTGTTCCTGTTCATTGAATGCAATATTAATGAAATTGTGTGAAAACTGTGTCACTGGTTCTAGAACTAGAACTTCTTCTGACTAGCAGTATTAATGTTTTGCCACCATTCTACAGTTAACTAGTGTGTCCACTGCATTAGTTTCAATTTATACCATTTTCATTTCTGGTTCTGTTTGACTTCTATCATCTAATCATTGAACAAATGTGTAACAGTAATGTTCTTTTTGCAGTTTGTATGCCAGCACACATTCGGAGTATCCCATCTGTGTTCAGTGGTTTGACCATTTGACAAGAACGCTTCAATAACTGGTTCCTCATAGTTTATGGGTCAGTGTCTAATTTTAACCAGTCTTGAAATAAACTGTATTTTTACTTAAACACGTCTGGCCTCAGCGAGTGTATAAGTTTGACTCATGGAGTCACACATAGGAAATCTCTGACTGCATTTTTACACAACTGTCGTGTTCAAGTAACAGTCCTTCTTGACTCCAAACACACACCCACACACTGACAGACACGACTTCTGACATCTACACACAATTTTATATATTGGTCCCTGACTCTGCTTCACCATCGTCACCATCCATGGCACTGTTGTATGGTCTGCACGTCTTTGGGATTACAACAAACGCACGTTCACACACATACACTTGAAAGGATTCATACATATTGCAAAAAATAAACACAAAGCCCAGACACCGAGTGGACTGAAAGCAGAAGGATGGTGATGCTGTTTCATCTCCGAGGGAGCAGATGACAGGCCCAGGCCTTTGTGAAGGCACAAAGAGGATGACGAAGCCAGAAAGACGCTTGGTGCTGCTTTAAATCAGCATTAGACGAGCAAACCCGAATTACCTCATCCTCCGCCTCTTTGTTTTAATGGAAAAATTAACAGGATTGGAATTGTCAATATGAAGGATGAAGAGATGTATTTAAAGTAAAAGCTGTGCTTTTGGACTTACATATTTTTAACCACATAATGCTGAAGTATCAAACAGCAGCGAGACATAAGTTACAAACTTTCGATCATGTGTATTTCACAAGCTCCCATCAATTCACTAATATGCACTAAACACACAACAAAGAAGCATTTAGTTTTATTTTAAAAAAGTTTCAATGTCAGACTAATGAGATGAAACCTTATCTGTGATTCGTATCACTCTTATCTTTAATAACAGTGAGTAAATAAAACCTACATCCTGGTTCTTAGTAATCTGTGCTGCTGCATCAGCTTCTTCATCCAGAATTGAAAATCCCCATTGTGTGAGGGACACTGTGACCAAACAGCATGGTGCAAGTTCTGCATCATCTCACTATTCGTTCAGTGCCGAGCCAATGTGTTACGGCAACAGTGTCCGTGCTTTCCCACCTCCTCAGCTCAGTTCTAGACCTCAGCTCACTGAAGGCCTGAGGCGTTTGGGAACAGAATCCCAATCCTGCAGTATTCTGCCTCCATTATATCTTTATTTATTATATTAATATATGAATACATATGGCTCACACGTTTGCAGATAAACACGGAGAAGCAGAGAGATAAAAAACAAAGTGGTTGTGATCACAGATGTATTTCCACCGAAAACAGACATAATGACAAATTTGGGAATCAGAGGCAAAGTGGAGAACTTTCTAGAAGCCCTTCAATTCAGTTACTCACCTCTTTTCTCTGTATTCCTAATAGCATTTTATTTTACATTTACTTTACAGTGTACTGTGTATCAGCAGCACCTTCCCTCACGTGGGCAGCTTCCTGACAAAAGCAGGCAACAAACGGACTAATCAGTGCAACACAAACTGTATGGAGGGTGAAGAGAAGAGTTTGCAGATGAGGAGAGTGACTGCCAGCATTAGCACAGCTAAGAACAATGCATCACAGTCTGAGATGAGCAGTGGTGAATTAGTAATGGACATGAGTCATACAGTCTGTTAAATATTAGGTTTTCAGAGAAAGAGTGAACGCTCCACTCACATTTTAATATTTCATACACAATGATCCTTTCAACAAAATGACACAGAAAAACAGACAAAAGTGACTCCAAGTGCAAATACTGTCGAGTGAATTAGTCCTGCAATTTGAAAAATGATTTTATAGAAAAAACCATAAGTGTCAGGTATTTACAAAGTCCATCTTGGTGAAACAACTGAGGCACAGGGATGCTAAAGCTAAGCATTTGGTGCACAAAATGTTTAATAAAAAAATGATGTGAAAAAAGTTACACAAACTCTATGAAAGCACCGTAATTAATTGAATAAAGGTGAAGAATATATTCTGATTATACAAACCAAGTGCAAAATACCCATCCGCAGCTCATACTCTGTCAGTGCTCCAGAGATCAGTGTGTGTGTGGATACGGCAATAATAATTTGCACATAAGCAAAAGGAAAGTCAAGCCATATATTTCCCGATAAAGAACCACCTGCTTTTTTTAAAATGAATTTCTTCTTAACACAACGCTCACAATAACAATATTTATACATGTATTCTATATTACAGAAACTATATGAAAAACAGGTTGGGCACCTGTCAGCTCCTACATCATGCTGACCCTCTCCACGCCATCCCTCATCTCTGTGCAGTAAATTTTGTGTAACTCTGTGTCACACTTAAAGCCATGTGGCCGCAGTGCCGACGTGGTTGTGTGTGCGTGTGCGTTTCTGTGCATGCTCACTTGCTATGAGGCAACAGCATCAGTGGGGGTGCCAGGCTAGTTGCCATAGCAGCCTGAGATGTGCTGTGGACCCCTGCAGCAGGAGTAAAAACCCACTCATGGACAAACGCACACACAAACACACACAGAGGGAGCGCTTTACCAACAATGGGAACACTAAGTGCCAGTCATTAAATGTAAAAAAGTAGATAAACAGTGGAATAGAGCTGTGGTGCTGGGGTTAATCCAACTGCTCACCCCCCAGGGACGAGGCTCTGATGATGTAAAGCCACTCTTCATTATCTGCTCCATGCAGACTGGCTGCAGGCAGGAACTAAAACTGATACATGTAGTATAAACCAGTGTTCAACGCTGCAATCTTACAAACAATTCCTCCACAAAGTTTGACACAATCTGGTGAGCCACCAGCCATTCTGGATTTGCAGATTTGCAGAAATTTGAGAAGGAAATTTGAGTTTTTAATTTGTGTACTTAAAAAAGGTAAAATAATGACAAAAGATGTCATGGTTCACACAGCCAGCTGAACAGAAAGTGAGCAGACCAAACACACATTTGATGAGGTGTAAACTCCCTCATCTGTCCACTTTGCCGTTAAACTGAGAAAACACATCAGCCTTTCTGAGCAATGGTTCAACTATGGCTGTTTTTGTCCGATGGCTCACATCATAACAGAACAGATCTTAACAGGAAGTTTTGCTCCTGTCCTCATGCCTGATGATAAAAAGCCAAACTGCTGACATCGTTGACCTACTTCAATGAAAACCCATGAGGATGATGAGACACAACAAACAAACAAACACCGGCCGACTGCTGCCCAGCTGGTTCTAGTGGAAAGCCTTTACAGAGTAAACAGCCTCGACCTCAGTTCTCTAACTTCTCCAAACTGCTCCACCTTAACTGCCCCTCTGATCTGCTCATTTCTAATCCTGTCCATTTTGATCTCTCACAGGAAACTGTTTAAAAAATGGAAAGAAACTGCAACAAACAGGGGACTAAATGAAAGTAGTAGATCATTTTTTAAAAAGTGGTACAGAATCGTGTCTTGTAGTAAACCTGAAGCCTCTCTCAGGATTTATAGGATTTATGTCTTAATTCTCTCCTCTGTCTCTTTCTGGTCTCTCTTGTGTTTCCTCCTGTTTCACCTCATTTCCCACACGTTCAGCTTCATATCTTCATTATCACATCTTTAACATTCTAATCTTCAACAACCCTCCCATTGTTTACCCCCTAGCTGCAATGCCGGCTTGTGTCAATGCCCCTTTTACATCAACCTCCAACACTATAGAATTAACACACACACTTGGAGCGTTGACGATGAACAGAACTATATTTTACTGTGATATATAGATTGTATTGATTCACAGTGGCTAACAGCAAACAGATCAGATCAGATTTTGTCTTATCTTTAAAAGTCACTGCAGACACTGGATCTCATGTTTCCAGTGCAGCGCTGCTGCTCCACACGGCTACACCTCCACTGTAAAACAGAAAAGCTCATAACATCGACACTGTTTTGAAAGCTCCTCTCCTGAGCCTCATTATGCAGCTGTTATCACAGGCTTTCAGCTCACATGGCAAGTAATGCAAGGTGTAAATTCACGTTAACCTCAATTAATTTGAAATGCTTTATGTAACTGAGGAGCTCCTCCAGGAAGAAGTCGGACAGTCAAATCACAGTCTTTTAAGATTTCAATGACTCCACATTTAAATATATATATATATATATATACTGTATATGTATCATATATATTTCAAAGAGCCACACAAAGAGAATCAAAGCAGGCTTGTGAATTTGTTAGAAATCATATTATTTTTTACAATTACATTATAAGCTGTGAGTAATCATTTAAACGAAAAGCATTAAAAAATAGCAACAACCAAAGAAACACGAGGTGACCTTCAATTAAATTCAGTGAAAGAGCATCACTTTGAATTAAGAAGGTTATCAAAAGGGTCAGCCATTGTGCAAAAAAATCTTCATCAAATCCAAACATAAGGCCAGTAGATAATAGTCCAGCAACATTTTAGAAGGTCTCTCAGGTGAATGGGTTCAGACTTGTTGTTGTCTAACATAATTAGGCCATCGACCGTACAGTTAATATTAAAAAAAGATCAAGGATGTTAGAGGGGATACACTTTGCTACACTGAAATCTTTTATTAATTTGGTGCAAGAAAATTAATCACAATGGATTGAGGATGATGAAAACTTAAACCTCTTGTTTGGGAGAAGTTAATTCAATCATGGGAAAACATTTTTGAATCGACATGTCAAACATTTAAAAAAGACCATTGAAGTCAACAGAAGTATACCTGTGCTGTAACAGTGACCACAAATAAGAATTTAATTAAAGCATTAAAAAAATGCTAAAATTCCTTTGGGGCTACAATTCTGTAAAGGTCAGGTGAGGGGTCAGGTGTTCGGTTCTATTTATTTATTTATTTTTACCATGCATTATTCTCTCCAAAGATAGAAGGATGTAGTAGACATCTCTGGTCTGCACGTGTGGTTATATCTGACCGTCTAAAAGCTTCACAACGAACTGTATGCACTCCCTCAACTCACACATTCTACACTGGTACCAATCGCTTACGTATGTGCAGCAAGCACGAGCAGCACACACTTCAGCTGATGCTAGAGTCTGTCCTCATGAATAAAATACAGAGCACACATGAATGGACCAATCCTGTTTTATTTTCTCCATGTAAAATATAAATACTGCCTCTGTGAACTCTGGTGCCTTTACGTCTATGTGGCATCACTGCATAAAACTCACTGCATAAAAGACGAAATGCACACTTCAGTACACAGGGATAGAAATGCATGTGTTCAACTGACCAGTGTACTCTGTTAAAGAATGCTCTGTGTGTGTGTGTGTGTGTGTGTGTGTGTGTGTGTGTAATTTAAAAGTTTAAACGCCCCCTCCTGTGTTTTCCGTCTCTGTGGGCATCATCTACCCACTCAACCAATCATGAGAAAGCTTCCCACATCACTTTTCACAACCCAATTAAATTAGTGCTGCTGGGAGGAACACCCTGAAGGCACGGACCTCTCCTCCTCCTCATCCTCCTGCTCCTCCTGCTCCTCCTGCTCCTCCTGCTGCTGCTGCTGCTGCTGCTGCTCGTCCCATAAACTCTTTGCATTTTATCTCTATTTAATTAATATTTGTCCGATATCTAACTTCATAACCAGTTTCCACTCATATCTTTTACTTCCCTCTGTCTGTGTGTGCTCATCATCTGTCTTCTCTGTCTTAATTATTTCCATTACTGACTGATTTTGTCAGTTATTCCCATTTTGTCTGTTAGATACTTTTGAAATGTATAATAATAATAATAACAATAATAATAATAATAATAATTATTATTATTATTATTAATTGAATTGCACTGATTAAACTGACTTTTAAAGACATTTTTACAATAAAACTTTCTATTTTTTTAACGCCCACCATCTGACAGGACACGTTAACCCCGTTGGAGTCCGGATTTTTCCAAGCAAAATTTCACCAAGCTAGTGAGCTTTTGAACAGATGCAGCTGCAGTGAAAAGTTTAACAGGCGTTGGCTGACTGATCTCGTTTTAGTAGCAGTGACATCACCTACACTGACATTATGATTGGCTGAAAACAATAAACGTTAAAGGCTCAAGAGAAACCACAAAGCACGTAGTAAATGCTCTGCTACATTATGAGTTTGGCTTTAATATGAGAGCAGGGAAAAACATAAACTCTGATGCAGGGATCTTAAACTCAAATGAACTGAGGACCACTGAGGGGGTCACACATCAGTGTTCCAAGTTAAAATAAATCCCACATATTTAAGACAATAATGTTGTGTTTAAAATAAATGATGTGCCAGCAAATCTGTTTTTCTTCCATTCTTAAATGTCGAACAAAACAAACAAAAACTGAAAATAAATGTTAAAAATTACTCTTTGAGCAAAATTAAATTATTATTGACATCTAGTTTCAGGCTGACGTGATAACAGAGAAGACAACAGGGTGACAGAGGTTTTCATTGACTCAGAGGCTAGAGTCTGTTGCATTATGTTGGATTTTTCATAATGTATTTTAACACAACAAGTCT
>NC_024313.1:3713257-3715374 GCF_000523025.1 Cynoglossus semilaevis | reverse complement strand
CTGCAGTAATAAAACCCAGGACATTATGCAAACATTAGAATTAAAGCAATGGATATTCCACTGTTATTGCTCGTAGACAAACAGTCTAAAAGCTCAGTGTGCATCACATTAGCAGTGAATCACAGCCACAAAATAATGGTTGAATAGATATTCTGTTTTGTTTTTTTGTTTTTTGTTTTTTTGTGTGTTTTTTTAATTTCAGGAGAAAAGGCAAACATTTTCAATAATTCATATTTAGCCTCTGGTCTACATGACGGCAATTTAAATAAAAACAGAGCTTGTTGCAAAACAACCAGAAAAAGGGAGAAGTCTAACTATTTAAAGTATCATTAATCAGATAAATGAAAATTTTATTTTAACACAAGGAACATGTACTGAGAATGTAAAACTGGTCCTGCAACATAATCCTTATCAAACCATTCTGTTCACCCAGCGTGACTGACGTGTTTGGTCCCTTTTCGGGCTATTGCTTTACAGATTCACCTTCAAAGAACTTCTCCCGTCATTAAATTTCACCTATTTTTCTCCTTTTTAATCTCGACCTCATTTTTAATACCCTCCATTCCTCAGATCTGTGTCCTTTAAAATAAAACTCTTCCTACCATCTCCTAAAAATCCTCCACCAAATGAGTCATAAAAAAGACACTGATCCCTGTGTAATCCCTAAAGGGATGCATTTCATTAGGAGGAAACCCTTCATTCCAATATTCTTGTTTGGAAGGAACCCAAAAATTACACCTGGCAAAACTAAAAGGACAGAAACCACTTTCTCACAACCTTCCCTCACTCTTGTGTGAGTGTTGGCAGTAATTCAAAACATCTCTCCTCACTGGATTCCTTCATTCCACTTGGCCAAACAAACCAGTGTTCAAAGTGATTTCTCATCTTGCTGCTCCAACTAGCTACCAACAGACAACGGCGCTCTGCTCTGTGATGATTTAGAGCCATGTTATTGCAGACCCACTTACTTAAAGATGATAAATAATGTGACCCAAAATGCAAGGGAAAAATTTGACAATGTTTAATTGTTGTTTAACCAGTTTTGAGTGTTTTAACAGGTCAAATTAAACAGTTCACTCCCCACACATACATTATAATTGCTTGTATGTTTTATGAAACACCTGCAGTACTTACACATTCACTCATTAATTCAGAGACTGAAAACATCCCTGGGGGTCAAACGCAGACTCACAAAGTGGGATGAAGAAAATAACACTGTATTCTTGAAGTCTCACTAAGAGAATTTGGCAGACATTTTGTTTTTTTTTTTCATTCCTGATTCCGTCATTGCCACATCTGGACATCAAGTTCACACCCAAATATGGTTAAGAGTCGACTTAGATCTGCTACTGTGAATGTGACTTGGTGGTTGCTTTGGTGTTAGAGAAAACAACTGAAAGACTAGTTATTTTCATCGTCCAGCTTTGAGGTCTTATTATAAATACATTTGGAAATCAGAATGGAAAGAATAGAACCCGAATATGTCTGTATGAAGTCAGGCATTCATATTAAGTACATGGTACTGCATTTCTTTCTTTCGTCTTTTGCAAGTTTTGAAGCAATAACTTTAAATGAGTCAATGTGTGAATATGTGTGTACGGGGGCAAGGGGACTCTACAACTGTCTTATCTACAAAAGGGGGGCGTTGCAGTAAATTTTGGCCAGGATGTCTTGTAAACATTGGAGTATGTGGAGAAAATTGCACAGCGAGAACATGCTAACTTCATACCTAAATAAGTAAGGTCAGCACAAAGGGATCAAACATGTGACATTGCAGCTGAGAGACAAGAGCAACCGCCCTTCCACTGTGCTGCATTAGGCTGCTTTTTCATGACTTAATTGTATTAGTTTGAGATCAAATGTATTATGAATTCTAACACAGACAGGCTGCATCTCGTTGTCTGCAATGACTTGAGAGAGCCTTTAAGTATTTTGTCTGTCGAAAAATAATAAATTAAAGTGCAATTTCATGACAAGAACTGCATGCTGATTTGATCAAGCTAAAGTTGGTCGAGCTTTCCAGGAGTGCGCCTTACACAAGCACCAGTCTGTAAAAATGAAGACCATGAATCAAGTTCGTTTCCTGCAGTGTAATCCTTGTCACTGTGGCTCAGAGT
>NC_024313.1:3640401-3713215 GCF_000523025.1 Cynoglossus semilaevis | reverse complement strand
CGGTACTGAAGATTCCTTAAATCCCAATTAAAGCTGTGGCTTGACATTAAAGGGTCCGTAACACATTAGACAATAAGTGCAGATCTTGAAAAAAACAAAAACAAAAAAAAACTTCTGAGCTAGAACTTTGTCACATTAGATGTAAAATTCAACAAAGATCCAGGAGATGAAAGGACAGAGGCAGAAAACCAGCAGGAAGTAGAAAGGATAAAAGACAAGAGTAAATGAAAGAGTCAAACAGTCAGGCACAAACTAATCCTATTTTCCATCTTCTTCTTCCAGGACATTTTTTTTAAATCTCTCCTTTTTTGAACAAACCCTCTAAGCTCCTTCACCCCCTCCCCCCCTTCAGTCCTCTCTTTCGTCAGGGGTTAAATATCCCACTCAGTGAAAGAGCATCATCAGGGGAGTTAGATAACCTTTGGGTTTATCCTTTTCATCACCCTCTCTCTCTCTCTCTCTCTCTCTCTCTCTCTCTCTTATATACATGTCCTCACTCTCTCTTACTCCATCCATTCTTTTGTCCTCATCAGTCTCTCTTGTCCTTGTGCAGTAATGAGCAGATAATTTAGTAGTAACTTGTTAAAAGGAAGACAAATCTCTCCATTTGCCCTGTATGTGGCTCCTGGTGGCAGGGAATGGAATAACTTCCATTTAAAATCCCAATCCAATCCATTACTATAACGGCCAACATTGACCTGTTTCAACATTAGCTCATTCTGATAAGTCCAGACTGTGTCCAAGTCCAGGCTGAATAACATCAGTGATAAGAACCACTGTTCGCGAGTCTAAACATTTGTTGCAGCACATTAACAATAGACATGTGTATCTCAAGTAAAAAATATTGTATAAAATTGTCATATCTACATATATTTTTTTTTAAAGTAGCACAGCATGAATAACTCTTTGGGCCCCTGTCATTAGAGAGATGGTTTGAAGTTAGTTCTTGAGATAATTCCCAGGTCTGTTCTGCACTTCATTCACATCAGAGTACAAATACTCCAAAAGTTACAAAGGTCTTTACTTGTCCTGATCAAAGCACTGTCTGGATTCATATTGCAGTTTTCCCCACATGGTTAAGCATCTTAGAGTCGGATTTTATAGCACCAGTTATTGCTTATCTTATAGTCCAAGAGTCTTGGACTGAGCACTGAGCAATAGACTCATCAACTGATAAATGTTTCAACAAAGAGCTGCTTATTTACTGTGTAACTTATCAAAAGCACATGATGTTTAATGTATTGTATTATGAAAAATATATATATATAAAAAATTCAAAAAAGTATATTATATTCTAACTAAAAACCAAAGCTTCCTTCACCGTGTTAAATAGTGACGGAATAAACATCTTTTGAGATTCCTCATAACGCTCTCTAGGACGATAATGAGAAATACAGACAATAAAACACACACACACACACACACACGCACACATCCCAGTGTGTATCTGTTTAGAGCAACACGATTAATGCACCTGCTAATAATAAAGAGAAAACTGCCATCGTTTTGCAGAAGTGTCCGTCTCTGTGCAGAGAGTAAATCTAAAGGAAATAATGACAAATGTCTCCAGTTTTGCATCGTACAATCATTAGGCTGCGAGGCATTGGTTTTTTAATCTGATTTTTGCGTCTTTCTTGATTTATTTAGGACCCTGACTCATCCCTGAATATCTGTGCCGTGGGTAATAATGTGGTTTCAACTGTTTCACATTTTCATACTGGAAGATTATTAATATGTTTATTTCCACACGGGCTGTAACTAATCACGCAGGGTTTACAGTATGAGGGTGGATACTAGCAGCCGGAGAATAGCGGATGAAAATCTGATCTGAAGAAGCTTTGATGCAAACTACAATTCACTGCAGCAACAAAATCAAACAAGACATACAGTATATGACACTTAAGAGCTGAAATGAAAACAACGCCCATAAATATGCATTTTTGCAGTTGATGTGAATGCATTCAGATGAGGGACATCTGAATTTGTAGCAAGACACTGACATTACTAAATAAACTTTTAAATGGTTAAATTTAATTAACCACTGTTTAGGAAAATTCTTTTTTGACCTGTTAACACAGGGACATTTGAAACATGCTGTGATGTGTCACATCAGATGTGACAGTCTGATGAGATTCCACTGCCACTGTGAAATATTAAGAAAGAGTTGACCATTGTGTCAGAAAAAGGCATTTTCAAAAGTCATTCACATCAGAAATGAAGTCCTGGGTTGAATAGAAACATGAAAGAGCAGCTCTGACAGGAAGATGTAAAGAACTCCAAGTCTCCAAGTATAATTGAACCAGACCAGGCTCTAGTTTGACAGGACTGAAACAAAGTCCGTCAAATGCCATCCTTTAACCATCACAAAGAGTTAGCAACTGAGCTGAAGCATGCAAATATATCATCGCCAGCATCAAATATGCAAAAGAAACTGGCAAATGGCAAAAGAACACAGAAAAGGAATCAGGGCAGTGTTGTGTTTATGTTGAGGAATGATGTTTGTCTTGTTAATATTTGAGTGTTTGTGTGTGTTTAACTATAATCTAGATGTGATGTGTGTTTGTCTGTTTATGTAAACATTAGTTAAAGGATGCTCCTGGCAGATCTTACGTAACAATCCTTTCTGTCCTGATGCTAAACCGTTGCCCTGGCAACAGTATCTGCTGTACGCCATCCCCCTACAGCCACAGAGAGAGAGATCGTCTCTGTCTTTCAGCCTTCAACCGTTTTTCAGTCCCTTTTTAATCTTAAGCCCTCTTTAAATTTACAAGGAAAAGTCCGTCCTCACCCTCATTTCCTCCACTTTGCTTGGTTTACTTTTAACTTCTTCATTCTGCCCTCTACACTCCCCCACCCCACACACATTCTCCTATTCCCTGTTATCTTTATTATCAGACTCCTCCTTCTCTCGCTCATCCTCGAAACTAGTTTTTCCTCCCTCTCCCTCCATCTCTCTCTCTCTCTCTCTCTCTCTCTCTCTCTCTCTGCCTGTTTCTCTCTGCTCTGTTGATTTACGTTTTTGCATTATTTGCCTCTTCATTAACAGTCCTGCCTCTGTTTCTTTCATCAACATCTTCGTCCGACACTGCACCCCGCTCCATTTTCTGACCGACAATGTGCTGAAATAAATTATCAGGTTTTAGTCAATTATGTCCTTCCTGAAGTCCACTTCACAGCCTCCGTCCTCCTAACACCATTATAAGTCCCCCCCCCCCCCCCCCCCCCCCCGTTACCGCCGGTGCATTGGCAGAAAAGAATATTATAATAAATTAAAATCTTCATCTTTCACACATGGATCTGTCAGTCAGATTTGTGATTATATATGTAGCGACAGTGTCCATGCACAAAGACTAGAGAGACTAAAAGAAATTAAGATTTTAATTGGATACAGTTGGTAACAATCCAGCGTTTTCATTCTATATGTAGCCGATTGATCTTTGATGTAGAAGCGTGACTCATCTTGTCGCGGGAGATAAGATAAAGGAACAAAGGAAAAGAGTTGTCTTTAAGAAGATCAAACAGTGCACGGCTGTCCCCTGGTATTACACGTTCCTGTGGAGAAGTACAGTCTTGACTTGTTTCACTTTGTCAGGATGATTTACCAATAAGCTGCCAAGTTCCAGACATGCTCATGGCGAAGAGCTGCGGTCGTAGGTAAATATCATGATGTTGGAAGCACTGAATCTCATTAACCAACTATCAGTAACTATAGCAATAAGCATCCTGCACAAAAACCCCAGTGTAATGTCTACTAAAAAGGCCAAGAGGTTGCTATGACAACTGCAAGGGTAACAAGAGGAAGAAAGTTGGAGATGTTTTTTGGAATTGGAGAAAATAATCGACACAGACATCACACACACACACAGAGGTCTTCATGCTGCAAGTCCCATTTTCTCTGAAAAATCAAGACAGAAACTCATTGGACCCTGCACTACATGTCTGACTTAGATCACATCAAGAGAAAAAGTCAAATTAATCTATAGCAGTAGTAAAGAATTTCAAAGTACAGTGGAACCTCGGTTTGAACTTAATTCTTTCCTGAAGGCTGTTTGTGAACCAAAAAGTTTGAAAACTAATGTAAAATGGATTCATCTGTTCCTGGACCCCCCGATCATGATCTTATCTCTCCACCAATCAGCATCTACCATTACAGAGTCTGCCTTCACAGACCGTTTGAGGGGCTTCATTACTGACCATCCAGGAGCCTGTGTTTAATTCCCAGTGGACCGGTACATCTGACGGCCTTGTGCAGACTGTGTGTGTGTGTGTGTGTGTATATATGCTACTGTGATTGGAAGATAAGGTGGTGGGAGCAGCATCAGCATCAGAAACAATATACATGTATTGATTCTGTGTCAGATATGAAGAATGGCTACGTCAATAAAGAAAAGACGCCGACGGAGTTCAGTAGACTGTCTTT
This sequence comes from Cynoglossus semilaevis, assembly GCF_000523025.1. NCBI lineage: Eukaryota > Metazoa > Chordata > Actinopteri > Pleuronectiformes > Cynoglossidae > Cynoglossus > Cynoglossus semilaevis. The sequence goes on along the minus strand of NC_024313.1, from coordinate 3,708,795 downwards.
ATCAAAAGTTTTCATTAAAGATGACTTTTTCTCAACTTTTTCTTTAAAGCCGGACGCTGACGTAACATTTAATTGACTTGTTTTTCCATGGAGATTGTATCAAAGAGATAAAATTGGCTGATGCTACAGTTTTAATTGACTCGGTTGCATTTTAAAGTGCTTCTTTCACACTACATTTCTACACGCTGGACTGCAGCTTTGCTATCAGCAGGCCACACTGAAATTAATCTTTGTTATTTTTGAGGAGAAATTCTGCTCTGTGTCAAAATGCATTTGCCCAGTGGACACACTGACCTGTGATACTGAGTAAAACACCTGAGGATGAAGATCTTAATTCTTCAGTTTTCAACTGACAGTCGAAGCTGTTCCCTTGAGATTAGACACTGAGTCTCATCTGCCTCCAATTCCTCTATTTAAATCTGCTAATGTTAATTAAAAGCAGTTGATTGCTTGACATATAAAGTATTTCTTGAAAGCGCGATGTCTATTATTTTTCTAGGAATTGCCATATTTCCTCAAGTCATCAAATACAGAAACACTCCTGATCTGATTAAATACAACTGTATTTTTAGAGTAACTGGTGAAAGAAAAGTGGTTTAAAAATGTGGCTTTTTGGAAGAGTAGAGGAAACGTTTTATTCCATCTTCACTCCTTAGACAGTGGTCTCATCACACGGCATCCATGGGAAAAAAAAAAAAAGAACCACCAGCCGCCCACACTACAGCACTTATCAAAGTGGATCAGTGCTGCATCATAACCACAGCAGTAGACAGACAGGAAGATGAAGGATATTTTTCTGAGTCAGGAAACAAAAACATTGAGAGAAACGCTGGAGGTTGACTTCAGAGTAGGACAGAAAAAGTCTGGAGAGTAACTCAGTCCATTAATGTCACACGCAAAACAGCCGACACTTGGTTCCTGTACTTAGTTCTTTACATTTCCTGTGATAAAGTTTATTAATGTTTCTGCAGAAGCTAACGCAAAACTCTGTGGTGAAGCAGATCTGCTGACACATCGAAAAAGGGAAAAAAAAACACACCATGAACAATCTTATTTCTCTCTGTTTCAGGCTACAGGATGTTTGGAAAATAATCCAAAATTCCTTACTGGTATCAGGGGGAAGAGTCTTATCTAATTCAGAGGAAAACATCAATTATTTGGCCGTTCACAGGAGATTTTTCCATCAGATTATACTGTCTGCTCTCACTAAGGTAACACACCAATAATAGTCGCCTAAAATAATAATATCTCATGTTAGTTTAGTTTCCAACCAACATTTTTATTCTCCTTCAATATAAAATGGTATTGACTTAAATATATGTTTTTGTATAAATATATGCATAATATTGACATAACCAAACTTAAAAAACACAAAGACAAACAACTGAAGAAAATACAATTCATGTTCTTATCATTAAGTGAGTGGAGAAAGAGAGAAAGAGAGACAGAGAGAGAGAGAGAAAGATGGCAGCTTGGTATTTTGTGGTAATTAATTCTCCACTGTGCAGCAGTCAATCAGGAAACACACACAGACACACAAGGAGAACAAAAAGTGTGGTCACACTTTTCTCAAAATAAGTCCATTACCTCCTGATCAATCAGAGAAAACAACAAAGCTAATCAATTGTATTGACCCTGTTGACAGCATCACTCAATTAGCCTGCTCTCACAGGCCGCAGCCAAATTACCACTGAGATTTTATCACCTTAAGCCCCTGTTTCCCTCCCATGGGAAAACAACAGCAGTTTCTGTCTGACTGAAGAGCGCTGATGAAGTCTGAGTAAATGAGTGTGTGTGTGTGAGAGAGTGTGTGGACATGGATAGGTGAGAACAACAATTAAACATTTGCTCATTTGGATTGTTGACTGGTGTGTTGAGAAATCCACAGACAAAATTAAATTCCATCATGACATTATCAATCAAGTCAACCGTTCTGACTGTATATAGACAACAGCACAGCACAGTGTACTGTAAGCTGTATTTAAATATAGTTCTGCATGTCATTTATAGAAATGTTTTTCACTGCTTAATAAGGCTTCATGGAAACAAATAAATCACTGCGTGACATATACCTTAACTCCTGCTAGAATCATGATGACATGTTGCCATAAAATCTAAGTCGTCTATGTACAATTTTCTTAATGTAAACATATCTCTAACACAACTCCAAACTTACACCTGAACAACAGAACAGTCCATTCCCACTGTAAGAGTTGTTGAACGTCCTAAATTCAATGCAATAAACACGTGTTACTGTACATTGAACAGACACTGGGACAAAGAAAACAAACTCGATTTGATTTGTTTATACCACATTGTATAGAAATTAATGCCACACCCTCAAAAAACACCCACAGATGTCTGAAACTACGGTCCAATCAAGTGATCGTCGGGTCAGAGTTCACCAGCTTTAAACTAATCAACTACAGAACAGAGCAGGAGCAGGAGCTCACACAATAGACCACCACAGGAGAATGGTTCAAGCAGGAAGATTAGAATGAATTTTACTGGAACGCTGATCAGCTGAGTGTGTGTGAGGGAGGGGTGTGATTTTTGAGTGAGAGTGCAGGAGGGCACACACACACACACACACAAACACACAGGTCAAAGCTAATCTTCTTAGCCAACACAAGGTTCGACTGTTGGACAAAGTTCACATTATCAACAACAGCACAGTTCAATAAAACACTGTCAGAGAGACAGCCAGACTCAAAGAGAAAGAAACTCTCTGTGGGGTTATGGTGTGACTTTTGTAACTCAAAGTGGATCCTTCAAGTTAGGTGGACTAATACGTGGACAACTATCTAACCGTCAGACATCGATGGTTGAGAAACGGACCTGGAACGACATCTACACCAGAATAGTGTTGGTAGTAACCTGCAGGACTTGTTTATTCAAAACTATAAGGAGGGAAATCTAAAAGCCGTAAGTAAATATTGTGGAATACAGTTGTACGTCATAACATCCTGGGTGTTCTTATACACAGACATTTATGAGACTATGTTAGGGTTCATCTTTAACGGTCTCCGAGGATGACAACTGGTCTTCAGTTCACTCTGTGTCCCAGGATGTCATTTACATCCTGAAACATTTGATTTGGTCTTCTGGGGATCCATGCAGGTAAAATAAATAAATAAATAAACTAAATAAACAAAATCATGCAACCAAGAACCAGTGTTACACTCTGGAATTCTGCAGGTTGTCTTTTGAAAATTATTTTCTTTTCAAAGCTTTGGCTAGTGCTGTACAAACACACAGTGGTTCCAAATCGTGAATTGAAAAGTTCAAAAACCCCAACAATTTTCCCCCAATGTTAAATGGATTAATCCCTTCCTGGACCCTGGATGACTGCTTATTCAAACATTTTCAACAGTATTTTGTGTACAAGTTCATACAACTAAATAGAAATAAAGCTATAAATAGGAAAGGTAACTTCATTCATCCTTACCGGTGCTGAGCAGCCATGGTTGTGCAATGTTCGCTTCACTGTCGCCAGCCAACTGCTTCTCATTGTCCCAATCAGAAGCAACTTTTCCACTTCTTCTAATGTCTGAGATCTTTTCTTGGTGATCACAGTCACTCCTGTGGCAGCCTTATCTTATTGTAGGGGTTCCTTGTTCCTAGTGATGGTACAAGCCATACTGTAAAGCCGTAAAAATGACAATAATTTAAAAAAGGCTCTGTTCAATGATTTCTAAAAACCAAATATTATACATAAATCCCAACTCTCTCTTGTGTAACTTATTCAAAACATACACATCGATACTCCCTGGGATGAGTTGGCAGACTAAGTGTCAGGTGTTCTATCGTCTTAATACAACTCCACTCCTGAATGCACCTCCTCTGTGACTGCTTCCTCCCTGACAGAGTCGTATGGAGGTGCTGAGTGGCCCCTGGGCTGATTTGGCTCTGATGCTACGACAGACCATCACACATACAGATGAGGGAACAGCCATCTTTCCTCTTCTCTGGCTCTTTGGTCTATTCCTGTTTCTTTCTGTGTCTGCGTTGCTGCTGCTGCTAATCACCTATTTCTGCTGGAAACTCAGGCAGAGTACGTACTCATACACTTTTCATGTCGTACATGTCAAGATGCCTCATTATGCTACAATTAAATATACCATGAAGCCATGTAGCTTCATTGGTAATGTGAGGGGATGGCACACTTTGGGGAAACATATTATTAATACATGCGCCCATCTGGGCGGTACATGTCAAAGGAAGCACCGTCTCTTATAGTGATACATATAAATAAAAGGCCTTATTTGTCTATAATCTCCAAAACAAACCATAGAAACAAACAGAAGAGACTGAACAGTTTCCTTAGCAGACCAACGTACAATCATTCTACAGTTGTTTTCCATGAACATGAATGATCTGGCCATTGTTCAATTTCGAACAAATATACACAGAACAAAATGAGTTCTTAGCCTTTAAGCCATGTCTTGGGTGTAGTGAGTGTTCTCATAGTAGTAGCACCCAGGGAGCAATGGAAATTTTCCTCTCACCACTAAGCCACCAGTTCCCACATAAAGAAGTACAAATGCTTTTTTTCCCTCAATTTCTGTTTGATTTGGAGTTGAACCGGCAATCCCTTTAACCACTGAGCCACTGCTGCCCTGAATACTGAGGGCCAAAAACATCATGTTTTAATCAGGCTATATTTATCTTCACGGCATGGCGCACACATCTAAACACTTAGGTCTCCGCACATCCAGGATTCATACGAGAAAGAACCCATTCATTTACAGTGTGAGAGAAATATTTTTGGTAACTGTCTTTAAAAAACAAAAAATGAAAACATATATAACCAGGTATCTAGACCTGTTTATAAAATCCTTAACCAAAAGCGGAACAGATATTTTGTGACCCATTTATACTGCTACAAATAGGGCACTGAATATGAAGTAATTACATATATTAATATATTTCCAAAAAGAAAAAAAACATGAGAGTAAAGTAATAAATATTCATCAAAGTGTAACATTTTATTCATTTTATTACTGTGATTTATTAGTGACTTAATGTAGTGGTCCTTGATCTAGTGGTAAGAGAGTTCTTCAACTGTCAGTCAAGAATCGCGGGTTTAAATGTTTTCTGTTATGCATTTTTAAATATTGACCGAATAAACCGTTTTTATTTTATTTTCTGCAGAATTTCGCCCTCCACTGGCCTAAATTAGCACAACCGCCTGCACACCAGCTGCTTCAACTAGACACGTTTAAAAAGTTAAATTATTAAAAGCAAAAATAGAAACTGTTTCTTCTGTTCTTTTTCTGCTTAGTGACACTTCTGTTTTTAGTTTCATTTTAATTCGGTAATATCTTGAAAACGTTATCTAACAACCATTCAGAATGTTGCAGGTGTTGGTCTTGGTCTTTTCCAAACACTAGCTTTAGAACTCTAGTTAATTTTAAATCTTTAAAACCCTTTAATTAGATGAAACGTTTACCTGCGAACGCACCTGTGAACCTCGCCTCAGTAAACGGCTCTTGGTGCGCATGTGTACAACGACTAACGATAGAACTACAATGACCAGTTCTGTGAAAAACACAACCAGAAACATGTCGCACAATGTTGAAAACATAAAATATAATATACATAAATAAATAAAGTGCTGGTTAGGTTGGTTAAACATGTTTGTTTTGTTTTTTTTGTTATCACATTTTCCCATGCATTATCTTTCTGTCTGCTCCTCCTCGCTCTTATGCCACTCTAGTAGTTTGTACCTCCTGACCTACATGGATTTTATATTCATATATATTTAATTCATAATGCTTTTTGTATCTTGTCTTTTTTCCTCCAGTTGAGACTGAACTCTCCACGTTTCCACGGGACCGAAGCGCCATCTATGCACAGGTGCATGAAAGTGCATACCTGAGGAGGAGGAGGCGCAGCGGCTCTGATGTCCACTGCTGAACTGAAAAACTATAGTTTTAAGCATTTAACGGGACTTGAACCGAGTCATGTGGTGAAACGACTTCATTGGAAATCATTGTTTTGACAATACAACTGCTACCCATCAAAATCGAAAACGTAGTCAACATATCACACATTTGTAAATTATTTTAACTGTCTTGGACATTTTTAATAAATGTTTTTTATTATCTTGTGTTTATTTATCTTACATTTTTAGCCGATTTAAACACCCATAATTACGGTCTTGTACAAAAAATAAAAATCAAGGTAATAAATGATGAGGACACACTGGACAGAGTATAACAATACTTTATTCAAACAGTGTTACACAGGGGGAGGAGTGGCTGTGCAGGGAGACACAAGACTGTTAAGCTGCTAGGGCAAGAATAAATCCTACCAGTGATCATTGGTTGTGCTGAAGGACAGGGTTGGTTTTCTAAAAATGTAATAAGAACAACTGCTTGTAAGAAAAAAAGGAACTAAACAACGCTGGTTTTAACCTTTTGTATCATCTCCTTTGTCTAAACTTTGGCCTGAGTGCGAAGAATGTGCACTGGTTATACAAAGGTCGTGATGTTATGGACGTCAGATGATTTAATGTCGGGTCCCTGACTGTCAGCTGCCACTGGGTTGCGTTATCTTCCTTAAATTTAACCAACTTTTTTCCTATAGTTCGTCATATAAAAAGTGTAAAATATTACCACATTTTGTAAAAACTAACCTCACTGCCTCAAGGCTGCTGTGACTGGACAGAAGAGAGTCCAGGATTTGACTGAAGCTGAAACTAGAAACATTCAAATGGTGTTTTATTTTTTTCATCTTATAAATACTCAAGAGAGAGGACAAAACAGATTCCACTTTTTTAGTTTTGCAAAGCTGCCTAACACCGCTGGGTTCGACTCCCATTCTTTCTGCTGCTTGGTCCTTAAACAGAGTCAGAAGTTTGCTCTTGTCTGGAATGTCAGACTGGAGCGTTCCAGCCTACCTCTCCATCATCTCACTGTTCCTCAGTTTACAGACAAAACGATCTAAAACGTTAAAAGCTGAGGGGAAAGTGGTATTTAGCCATGTCTGGTGTTTCTCACAATACTTTAGGAAGTGTTTTTATCCAGTCACAGAGGATGATGAAGGCTAATCCAGGCTGGTTCAGGTGGAATGTGTCTGGGATGAATCTGTGCCACTTCTTTCATTACCAGATAACCAGTTTTCACTTGTTGTTTCATAGTGAACATTAGAGTAAAGGGGGAGAAGGAACAAAACACTAAAATAAAACATGATTCAATTCAGGGGATTTTAATAGCACTTTGTAGTGTGTGGTGCACTTTCCCTTTAATCTGTTACACTTCAATCTAAATCTGTCAGTCTCTCTAAAAGATACCATTTCACGTTTGAAACATTAAATATCTGCAGTGAAAACTGTCACAGAGTGAGTCACAAAGTCTAACCTAGAAGTCCTGTATGAGCAGAGCTCAGTCTGATGACATCACACTCTAAGCTACCAATACAGCGACCTTCTGTCTACATGTGCCCTAGAAAAAAGTTGATTTTTTTACCTCCCAATTTTTTTTAGCAGAATTTCTTGCTACAATTCAAATAACTATATAAATTGTAGTAAAATTCAAACTAAGACCAAAAGTTAAGTTTTGCAAATCTGTAATTAAAGACCAGGAAGGCCTTAAGGTTACAGCCCAAGATCCTCATTTCAGGATCTGTGTACGAACATGAATTCATGAATTTATTTGCGTATTTTGTTTCGTTTCGAGTTTTAAAATGGATAAAGGCCCACAAGATAAATAAAAGATAAAAAGTGGGCCATCATTAAAAAAACAACATATATGTATATTTTCTTTTGACTCCCATTTAGACAAAGGTCAATGTTGCCCATTGTCGCCTCAATCTCCCAAATATCCGTGTGTCTACTCGTCCTCTCTCGCAATCAAAAGTCTGATTGATGTTGCCTTTGTTCCCTGTGGTCCAATAGGAATGATCATAACAGTTCAATAAATAAGAACTGGATTATAGCCGCCATCACACTGTGGGTCAAAAATAAACTATTTATAAAGTAAAAGTACGACATAACAAGTACAAAGAAGATTAATCTGGGTATTTTTGTCCTGAAAGAGTTAACCTAACAGGTTGGGAGTTTTTATAAAAAGTAAAATGTTACGTCTGGTTTGTGACGTGTGCTTGACTGTTAACGCGTTTACAAACCAAGTACCGTTAGTGTGACCCTAAAAATAGTACTGTAAAAAAAGGTAAAGCATTTGTTCATCGACACCAACATTGAATGAGCAGAGGGGCAGTAAAATGTACCCTCGTCTCTGTGGGTAAATACATCCAATATCAAAAGTGTGCACACACATTTGAAACTGGAAAAAAAAATCTGTTGTCCACAGTTTTTTTCTTGTGTCTGGAAAAATAATGGACATCCTAGGCTGTAATTACAGGCGAATAGTTCGAGTGAAGTACAAATGTCACACCAATGCTCATCAGTGCCTCCCTAAAAATTGATTTTTGTAATATACGACAAACACTATCTTTGTAAAACAATCTGTTAAAGAAACAAAACCGTACTATTAAAAAAAACAAAAACACACTAGAAATGTTACGCTAATTAAGTGGTTCTGTTCCATTTTCCCCAAACACAGAGAGGATGTGATTTATTCTTTTAGTTGGTCTGAGAGAGACTGACTGTCGATCCACCAAGTACATGTATGTGTGTAAAAGCTAGACTGACGGAGAAGGTCTGCCGACGCCCTCGTTCTGCAGCTCTTCAGTCAGTCAAGGTCAGTTATTCAAGGATGATGAAGGTCGATGAACGTAAGAGACGACAGACGTGGTTCGTCCGTCAGTTCTGGGAAAATAAAGTGAAGACGGTCAATCTGGGCAATGGAACGACCACTTGAAATACACGTGTAAACACACACAGACTGGTTTTTCTGTGATCTCCAGTAGCTTTTGCTTTTATTTAATTTTACTCTAATTCTTTTTTGTTCATGATTGTAACTGATTTCTTATCGTTACCTGTCAATCCTCCTCCTCAGCCAGTTCAGTCTCTTTATGAACCACCACTCTGGTGACAGACATGTCAGGATGCTGCTCTTTGGCTTCCTTAATGGCCTGGGCCAGTGCCTGCAGCACCATGGGGCAGCCACACAGTGGAAGCACCGAGCATGGTATGTGTCAGTGGAGATGGGATGAGAAATTAAAATAAAAAGAAGCATTTACAACGGTACTACTCTCGAACTGGTGAACATTTTTTACTTCTGTTGAATTAACTGTGATGTAAACAGAAGTAAAAAATAACATCTGAAAACCGAATTGAGCAAATGACACGAGGCAGATGTAAAGAAGGGTGGATTTTCACTTTTTAAATAAGATTAACACAAATTTTTGATTAAAAAAAAACAGTAATTTTACTGACAGACTTTACAAAAACTGTTGTTCACTTTAAATTTTTGACACTGTTATGAACGTGTCCATATGCCATTGACTGAAACCTAGAATATTTACGACAAAGTAGAACCAAAAGTGGAATCGTTTTTTGTAAGTTTTCATTATAAACTCACAGACACTGGTCTTTGTGAAGTCCAACTGTACTCTGCTTTTTACTTCCTTGTCATTTGCTCAGTGTGGCTTCAACATGTAGTATTTTTTCATAATAAAAGGAAAATTGATTGAATGGCTGAAGCGAAAACAAGCAGCAACAACAACAACAACAATAATAATGATGATGCAGCAAAACACTGTTTACATTAATGTAAAGATGTAATGAGGTGTAAAGATGGATCCAAAACTCAGACGATGAGTGGAACCTGAGTGAAAAGGTGATGGTTTTGTTGTTTTTGCCACCAGCTAATATTGAAACATTGTAATAAAATTAGTATATATTATATTTAACACCTGTAGAGTCATTATCCACAGGATCTAACTTGAACTAATTTGGTAAAACTTCTTGTGATTCTTGTGGAGGGCTTTTTGGTCAATTTAATATTTAATCAATAATAAAATATTATTTTTAAATCTACCTTAAACGTGAATCAATGAAATTATCATTTTTTGGTGAGATATCTTTTTTAACGTGTCAGTGAAATCTGACCTGGTCATGGTCGATGTCACAGTCACCAGTGATGACAATCCGCTTCTCAATCCTCGTCTCTGACAGGCCACCCTTCAATGTCTGGAAAAAATATAATATAAATAATAAACCTTTAATGCTCTGAGCAGTTGAGTCTTTTTTTAAGAGAAAGTGAAAACTCCAGAGTTCATGAAGCCAATTATTTGACGTGTGTGTGTGTGTGTGTGTGCAGCCGTACCTTGGTGATGTGTGTGGTCGTGGTCGTACACAGAGATTCAGAGGTGATTGTCTGAGCAGTCATCAACACACCTGGCTCACCATCACCATTACCGTCCAACTATTACAGGGGACAAAAAGAAATAATTTGTGTAAATCCACACTGGTCCAGTTTTCACACCTTGAATGGAAACAACCAAGAACAGCAGCACTTTGGAAAATTAAACATAACAATCTGTTTCTATGACAGAATCACGTTATTCTACACTCTTATTCTACAAACACAAAATAAGCCCTGAATCTGACACACAAACACACACACATAAGCAGGATAAATAAACTAAAATACAATTAAAAACACCCTTTGTTTGTGGTGTGTGCACCTGAGCTGCTTCATATGTGATGGTCTTGGTTTCCGTGTGTACGATGGGCACTTCTTTTGTTGCTATCTCAGTTTTCTGGGCTGCAAACGTGTCTGAAATAGTCACCATTTCTGTCTTTACCACAGGTGGCTGGGGAGGGAGGGGAGAGAAATGTGAGGGGGGAGAAAAGAGGGTTAGATGATTAGCCTTAAGACAGTTAAGGAAACACAGAAATATTCATGTTTTCTTTTGTTGTTGTTTGTGTTTGAGAAGGGAGCTGGGGTCAAAATTATACTAATGTATACTTTTTATATTGGTCAAAACGTTAACTTTAAGCAATGATACCGAGTAAGTACTATTAAGGTAATACATATATACTTATATATATATATACTTATACATATATATATATAAATATATATATATGACCTTTCTGTTAATAAATGTAATTAGTAAATTAAATCAAATTTTTAATTTCATAAGTAAGTGTTTTGAAAAAGAAAATAGATAAAACAACTGCGCTCTGTCAATCAACAATCAATCAACATGGAAATCCAATGTGCTCAACATCAACACCACAGATGTAGAACATGACAAACATCTACTTCATGCAAGGCAGCAGCCACAGCTACAACAGCAGCAGCAGCAGCAGCAGCAGCAGCAGCAGCAGCAGCATCGCTACATAAACATCTCTGGGTCGAACAGCGGTGCAGAAACAAGTAACTGCCAACGAACGCAGCCATTCAAATGGAAACAACGTGCAAAGTGATTGACATTCATGCGAGTGTGTGGCATTTTTAAAGCTTTTGGCATTGGCATTCACCACAGTAGTGTTACCATGGTGACCATGACCAGTCAAACAGGTACATGCAATTGTTGGTGCCAAACAACATGCAAAACAAATAAGTAAATAAAAAACAACAAAGATGATAAACTGTGTGCAGAAACAGAAAGTTGACACCCAGTAACAACATGCAGTTAGGCCCCATTTACGTCACAACACTGGAATACAGCAGAGAGTCGGCAGTGAGACTAACACAACACAATGTGCACAGCAATAATGAACTATCATTACAGCAGACACATCAAAATGTATGAATGATGAGATGATTCTACACAAAGATGATAGAATTATATTTAAAATCAGTTTTTTTAAGGTTTAAGGTTGAACTGTTTTTTACTGGCTAGTGATGAGTGTGAGGATGTACATGGGGCGTAAATATTCACACAAGCAGGAAGGAGACCGGCACTGTGGAAAGGAAGGAAGGAAGGAAACAAAGGATGTAGGTTTTTCTCTTTTTCTAGGGTTTGAAGGAGATACCAAAGCCTGGAAAAGCTTCAAAGTCGACCAAGTGAAATCTTTACCTCAGAGCAACAAATAACCTGTGGCCGAGGTTCGACCAGGAGAGTTTCTCCGTTCATTTTGGGCTCCTGCTTTTCTGCATGGCCGACCAATCCAATCACAGCATCCTCGGCCAGGGCCACACCATTAGGAACCTCTTCAGGAGTCATCATTGGTTCCTCTGTGCTTTCCTCTGATTCTCTTCCAACTTCCATTTCCTTTTCTGCGTTTCTCTTGACACCTCCTTGTCCCTCCTCTCTCTTAGATTCCTCTTCCTTTTTGCAGACATCTTCTGCTGCTTTAGTGATTTCAACAGGAAGAGAAGCAACAACAGGAGCAGACATGTTCTCATCCGCCATTTTGTCTTCCTCTACCTTGTCTTCCTCTTCCTCCTCTTCCTTTACCTCTGGCATATGTGTGGACGCAGAGACATTTGGGTGATACTCGGCTTCATCTTCGCTCTCGCTCTCAGACGACACACTCTCCTGTTTTGCTGTGGCAGCCTCTTTTGGCACCACTGCTTCCTCCTGCACCTTCACTTCCTGCTCCCTGGTCTCCTGCTTTGCGGGTGGAATGGCAGGTGAGTCGACTGCAACAGTGACAAGTGCAGGTTGGGTTGCTTTGGAAACCTCTTGGACGACAATGGTTTCCTCAATTTCAACGTCGGCCGTCTGTATGCACGCACATACACACATATACGCATTGTACACACACATGGACACACACACAGAGTGAAGGGCGTGGAGACAGAAAAAAAAAAATAAGATGATCATTGAACATAAACAAAAATCATGTTAACTTAAAATAAATCAATGTCAGAGGAAAATCAGGATTGAGAGGACTGTGGAGATAAGTGAAAAAGGTAAGGACAAGAAGGAAGACACAGATTATCATGTGGAGACGCCAGTGGCTCCGAGAGGACTGGGAAGACTGAGGCTGCAGGTGAGAATGAGTGAAGAGTGAAATGAAGAGTGAGAACAGGCGGCCGGGTGTACAACAACACAGAAGGAAGTGAAGACCACCTTTGTAGGTTCTTTGGTATCAGAGCTCGTACAATCAGCTGCAGCTGCCTCCGCACTGGGTGCATTAATCTGTGTGACAGAGAGGTTAGTGAGACATGTGACAGTTGACCACCCACCATGATGACATCACAACCGTTTTAAAAGGGTCACATTCATCGCAAACCGGAAATACTGAGAAAATACTGAAGCAAAGGAGAACAGGAAGCCATGATCGTACAGGCAGAGGTTAGAAGTTATGAAAAACACGAAGACCTGTCGTCCTTATAACACTTAAATATTTACACCTCAAAGGAGAAACTAACAGATCTGTGTGGACAGACAACTCACCAGTGAAAAGACATAATAATTAAACCCAAAGAAACAGTATAGTGTCAAGCTAACTCATCAACATATTTATATCACATCAACAATATTGTTCCACACTGTGTGTCTTGTTTCTCTGTAGGTAAATAAATGAAATAACCTCTTTAATTCTAAGCAAAAAGGTGAAAGAAGGAGAAGAACAACTGCACTTCCAGACAGACATACCACTTGTTGCTGCTGAAAACGTACTGCTGTAGCAGGGGAGGAGGTGAGACGTTTCTCCCACTGGTTGGATTGAGGAGGCGAGGCAGGAGGCGCCTCCATAAAGGAGCGTTTTAGCTGGCTAACGCTAGCTTGGTGTTTCAGAACCTCATCTTGGGTCTTATCATGATCCTGATGGGGTAACGGAGGGGAGGAGTAAGAGTGGTAGGTACGGTGGGGAGATTAGGGAGGAAGAGAGAGAGAGAGGGAGAGAGAGTGAGTACAGGATGAATGGAGGGGAGATGGTGTAGAGAAACGGCAGGTGATGAGAAAAAAAGAACCAGGTCCACAGTAAGTACAGTAGAGAAGATGGAGAGATAGAAGAGAGAATAAAAAAGAAATTGACAGGTGGGAGGGAAGGAAGAGAGAGGAGAGGTGGACATAGAGGGATGGGGGTGTGGGGAGGGAGGAAACTTTGGTTTATCAGAACACAGTAACATTAGTCTGTCAATCAAGAGTGAAATAACTTGAATGCTGTGTCTCACTGAAGCCTGCAGGAAATTAAAATTGTGTGTGTGTGTGTGTGTAAACAGGCTGCAGTAAAACACAGCATCTTTATCTCAGTGAACCAGGAACAGCTGGACATAATGTGAATCATGGAGTTAATAGTAAGGCTTTAACTTCAGTTTATTTTTCCAAAAAAGTGGACCGTGATCTACCAGTGGATCACAAAGAGAGTGCTGGTAGATCAGGAGTAATTAAAATATGTTAAAAAAAGGTTTTGTCATCTAAATATACTTCTATATTTAGTACTATACAGTACTATAAGAATACAGCTATGTGCATTAAATAAGTACCTGGACATATGTAGTATGTATACAGTAAAGTATATTCAGTTTATATCAGCAAAAATATACTTTTAATATGTTTACTGTAGGTAGATCACCTTAAGCCTGGTTGTATGACTAGTAGTTCCCAAGCCAAAATAGTGTGGACACCACCACTAGTCCTATCAACAAAACAGGGCACAGAAAGAAAGTGTATTTTAAATTAATTTAAATTACCTTGAGGTGACATTTTTAACAATTTGTGGCTTTAAGTTAGTATTCATAATTGTGTTAAATAATAAAATAATTGTAAAATAATTAAACTGAGTTTTAATTAAATACTTCTTTACCGCCACCAGTAACCACATCACTATTTACCCCATGTTTCACAAAAGTTTGCTGTTTGTTTAGTGAGGCGTTACACCACGTGTGAGTCACAGTGGCAGCCAGTCAGCAGAAAACAGTGAGGGAGGTCATGGTGTCGTTCAGGGAGGGCGGGGTTAGTCAGGTTAGAAGAATCACACACTTGAAGTTTGAAATGATCAAAACAACCATGTAATGTTATCATCCAACAGCACTCACTGTGCACAGAGCATGCATGGAAGCCATGTTCACACACTGCTGACCGGCCCTATTCAGAAAGCAGCTGCTGTGAAAACTCAGGCTGGAAGTGTCATCCAGACATGATGACAGATGAGCACAAATATGCTGAAATGGTTTTCAAAGGTCTGCATGATTTCTTATCATTTATTGAAATATATTTCGAGACTCCCTGTCAATAAACGTGCAACATTTTGATGTACTAATTGCTAACAAAACGAAATGACTATAAAAAGAACGTAAGATGTAAATGTAAAACATCAACTACTGTATATGTCAGCTACTGTATTCACTAAAGTCTTTACTTACTTACTTAAGTGCATATTTTAATGAAATTTTTGAACAATCATTTATTTTAGATTCATGAATATTAATACAAAATATGACTTATATATAATCCAGCCGACATCTTCAACTTTGCTGAAATCTGAATGAGGACAATTCAATCTTGTTGCCCAGAACTTTTTCAATACAGTCTTCAAATTGCCAGGAACAAGTGAAGACTTGATGAAAGAGCATCCACACGCTCATGCATGCACACAGAGCCTGAGAGTGTCAGAGGGCAAAGGTCGTCCTGTACAGTACAGTCACAGTTACAGAGGAAGTTGTAGATCTGATGGCGTCATGAGTACACAGAAACATGTAGCTCTTATAGTCGGCCATCAGGCGACACCGGTACCAACCTCCAACATTAAATTACTGTGCCTCACATATATATTGTCCCCATGCACTCTCAATGGACTCTGGAAGGCAGACATACAGCAAAAGTAAAACGGTGAATTTAAAAAAAAGGTTAGTTCAAATGACAAATGTGCTCTGGTCAAACTGTACAAAACAAACAGTTAGATGAACCTACATTAAAGTAAATATAACAACATAGCCTCCATGTCTCAAACTGAAGGCACAGTTTTCCCCCACCACCAGCAGCAAACCCGAATGTGCCTTGAGTGAATTCCACTGTGACAACAAACACACCGTAAAAAAAAAACAAAAAAAAAACAGCAGCAGCTGAAATTGTAAAACCATGTGCAGAGCAACCAAAAGTGACCATTTAGTGCCTTCTAGGATCAGTGTCAGTACACATGCTTAATCTGGAATCTGGAACTTGAAGCTCACACAGCTCAGTCTGCTGTTCAATATGAACACATTCCAGATTAGGTTCTGTTGTATGGACACCAATCTCACCTCAAAAAAAAAATCACCAGAACCAAACCAACACACACAGGCAGAACAAATGATTGACAGACCAAATACACAATCAAATAACCAATAATAATGTGTGAACCTGCGGGGGGGCAACCTCACTGGCTCCAAATGACTGTTGATATGTAAGGTAGAGGAGAGAGTAAGGACAGGTTAGGTTCACCCTGCAGGTGCTTCACCACACATCAAAAAAACCACTTTCACTCATTATTTCTTTTCACACATCTACAGCAACTCCTAAACTGCAAAGCATGCTGGTAAAAAAAAGAAAAGAAAAAGAAGACAGGCCCTACAGACCTGGGTGGACGTAGGTTCAACCTCAGCAGGGCTTAAGTCCACCTCCTTAACCTTCAGTGGTGTAGCCATGACATAATGAGGAGTATGGGATGTCAAAAAGAAAATAAATGATATGGATGACGGGAACCACTTTGTTTTTTTCACCCCTGTGCTGGGGAGAAAAGCTGACCACTGCACCGATCTACCCACCCGCGGCATGTGACAGGATTTGTTGTCCAGGAGGGGGCAGTGGATTTTAGTGATTGTCAAAATAATTCCCTCAATATGTTGACAATCATATCACACTTTAACTGAAAATGGAATTCAATAAATATATGCCAATGAAAGTAAAGCAGTTATCCAAGTATATTGTAGTACCACTTGGTACTGTACTTGTACAATGTTCCTAATATAGTATTTATGAGTAATTAATCCTACTCTATATGATTAACTATATACAAAGCCACAAAGCTTGACACAGTTGTAGTATTTATCTGTACATATTTATACATAGTATACATATTTACCATCGGTCTCATCATCACTCTAGACCTCAGCGGCAGAATTTAGCCCCTGCAGTTTGAATCAAAAATATTGGCAGCTCACAGTATCTTGTTTCCTAATTCAATTATTGCAGCTGAAAGGAGGAGACATCGTTCAGCTATGACAATCAAATTTGATGATTTTTTTTACACATTCTTCCTGTCACTGCATAATACTGACTTATTCATAATAATCTTTATATGGAATCTACGGACAGAGAATACTGCTACTAATACTGTTTTGTTTGTTTATAGATTTCTCTGTCTCTTGTATGTCTACTGTATAACAATGCTGTTTATCTACTATATTTCTACAAATAAATATATATAATAAGCCATAGATAATAAATAGAATAAAAATAGATAAACTTCACCTAAAGTAAAGACAAAGATAGAGGTTTTAACAGATGCTGTAAAAGTGGGAAAACATATAGTATGTATATATATATGTATATAATAATGTATATGGGTGTGCTTATGCAGCAGGATCACACATCTCTTGGGTCCAGCTGGCACCTGTGTGTGTGTGGTGCCTGTTGCGTGGAGGTGTGTGTGTCTGTGAGAAAGGAGACCCCTGCTGGCTGAACCCAGAGCTTAGGTCCCTCTGATCACATGGACCTTCAGTAATGAACAGGGGCAGCATTGCTTTTTGCCGACTGGAGACAACTTTTTCCAGGTAACACAGGGTCAAACCCAGGGGCGCTGCTAAAATCAAGGCCAAAACCAATGACTGGCTCGCTGTCAGCATCACAACCAGGAGAAAGACGACCAGCAGGCAGGGGAGAAACAGAGGGGAAGGATTAAGAAGGTAGTGGTGCACTGATACACTAGAAAGTGAAAGGAAATTTAGGGGTAAATAAAAGTAGGAAGAAAAGGGGAGGCATGAGGGGGAGGAGAGGGAGGGTAGAGGGCCGATGAATGAACCAACTATGGGCAATTGTAGCTGTTTTCTGTGAAAGGTGCAAATTGGTACCAGGTTGTTAAACTTGGTACGGAGATGACTGATACATAATGTCACAAAACGGTTGATTTTTACAGAGATGCTAGTCAAGTGAGAGGGAATACATCTGAAAATCTTAAGTATTTTAGCTGACTTGAGCATTAGTTTGAACCCAGTTACTGTCAAAAATCTAACTTTATTATTTAATGCTGAGAACAGCTTTGTCAGATGACACACGTTCCTATCTTTTCCCAATGAAATAAAACACAAGATAAAAGAAAAATATTTGAACACTCCACTGAAGGAAAACCATCTTTGCCAAACTGATGTTGCTCTGGTTTCTGACTGGCAGATCTCCTCCTCTCCACAGACTTCTGTGGTGCACGTTTGTGGGGCTGTGATTGTGTTTGAGGTTTGAGGGTTTTGTGAAAGGTGTTCAAAAGAAGCCGACTGCTGTTCGGACGTGATGGAAGGGAGTGAGGGAAGGGACCAGGGACTGTGTGAGGTGGCGGCGTCGTCGATAAGATCGCCATCTTCAGAGATGTCTGACAGGCCGTGGTCGAACTCAGAGATGGAGTCCAGGGATGGAGGTATGGATGAAAGTGAGGAGGATGAGGAAAAGGAGAGAGGAAACATGAAGATTGACTGGTGGATAGCAATTGAGGGAGACAAAAAGGCAGTAAAAATGGAAGAAAAGGAGAGGAAAGAGATGAAAAATAGACCAGGAGAAGAGATGTGAAAACCAGTGGGGTGCACAGATATTCACACAGTGCAGGAAGACGCAGCAAGTAACATGACATACAGTGAAAAAACAAAAGTTCCATTTTTCATTCAAAAAATGAAGACATGCATGTGTAAAGGGACAGAAAAAAAGAAATCAAATAATGTGTGAAGAAGAAAAAGAGAAGGAGAGACATAACATTAGTCAATGCAGATCACAGCACACAAGGTTAAAAGTGAACACAGCATAAGCAGAGTAAGACTGTGTAGAAACAGTGTCAACAACAGGGAGTTAAAGCCCAGGTCCACAGTGCTGAGGTGGGAGCAAGAGACGGGGGGAGAAAAGGACGAGTGGGAGGAGTGACACAAGAGGCATGCAATCATAATCCATTTTATCGTCCAGTTTTGGGGCCTCATAGACTGGACAGTCTGACCAGTGAACTAAACACCTCTGAGTTGATTATTCAACTTTAAATTCAGTGGATCCTGATGTGGGTGGGGGGTAGGGAATTATGGGGGAAGGAAAATGGTCTAAACGGTGCATCAATCATTAGGATCAGGAGCCAAAGAGCAGAATACCACCAACATAGAAAATAAATACAAACTTTGTCTTTATGGAAGCTTTCCTCCATTTTCACTGTCCTGAAAACACAATCTCTTATCTTTACGTATTCACTACCTTTCATGGAAAACACCACACAAACACACCTTAGAGTCTGAGTGGAGATCCAGGCGATGCTCACGTCCATTCTCGGCTGTGTCCCTTTCAACGTCCGTTATGCTGATCATTGGCGCTAAAAAAGGCAAATACATATTGTATTAAAAACACAGCAACATCTGTCTCCCTCTGGGGGAGAGGACGATAGGCAAACACAAATAAAATTGGGTTGAGTTCATACAAACTTAATGGCTTGTGAAAAGTAACAGTGGTTCCAACAGGGGGCGGTGCAGGATCATTGTATAAATCAGAGGAAATAGAACAGCTGCCTGAACTTTAAGCATGTGTTTTAGGTTTTTGTGCTAATTCCTGAAATAAAAAAAAAGAGATGGCATTCGTCTTTTTTACATTAGGCTCGATTTTTGTTTTACATTAGATGACATGATTTAGGCTCGATTTTTGTTTTACATTAGACGACATTTACACATTACATATACATTTTTACAGTAAAGAATGTCACAGCACTCATCTAGAAGAGAAAGACTGTTTTTTTTTTCTGCCTGTAGTCACAGTGTTTGCTGTGCTGTATTTATTCTATAACATGGAGCCCTCTCTCCTTGGCAAACACAAACAACACTCTCCCATTTCAATTCTTTCTGCTTTTCTCTGTGTGACAGGAAACATATGCTGCAGCTATTTCCTGTATCTGGTCAGACTACATCCAAACACAGACACGCACACACCGAGAACCCTGTCTGACCTCTCTATCTTTGTCTCAACTTCTAGATTGCATCATTCCTTCCATTCTCTTCCCCGTCTGTCCATCTGTTCCTTAATTTATTGAGTAGTGTTGGGAGGAAAGCTGAAGCATCGTGTTTTTGTGACACTCTGCTGTGCGTCCATTACCTCCATCCACACTGCGACTGATGCGTTTTGATGAGGTGCGTTCAAAAGTGGGAGAAGGTCGGTCTATGAGGGAGCTGGCCAGACGGGTCTGAGCCTGGGTTCTTCCACTGTAGCGGAACTTGGAGCCCAGAGTCAGGAAACGTGCCTTGGTTGGAGGTTCTGGTGCGTTTAACCTAAAACCAAGAAACAAACAGAGACACAGAAGAATAACGTGAGTGAATAAACCAAATATAAAACAGGGCTGACATCATCACGACACCCCCACCGTCTCTTATGGCCACAGGGGATACAAGCGTTCATACTGCAGCGTCTACAAACAAAACAATGCTGAGCTTTTCATTTTTGTGTTAGCGTGCATACCCTGCTTCATCTATTAGATCAGAGCAGAACATTTTTACTATAAGGAGGTCAGTTAAAGAATTTTCCTCTCCTGGCAGCTTGGATGACAGAGCATCAAAAGATAAGATAAAACTTCCTTAATTCCACACCAGGGATTTGGTTACTACAACAGCAGTTTTGACACATGGTAACACAAAAAAGTTAAAAACAATACACTGTGAAATAAAAGAGCAGTGCAGTTTAAATCTCAGAATTTAACCCTAACTCTAAATCTAATTAGTGCTTGTTTGATAAACGTCCCATTTTTTTACCTATAGAAGCTGTGGTTCTCCACGCAGACCTTCCACAGCTTCTTGGCAGAGCGATGATTCTGGAGTTTGAATCCCACCGTGCTCTCAAACTGCTCCGTCTAGCACAAAAGAAAGAAAGAAAAAAAAAAAACAAGTACATGAAGATATTTCATACAACACAACTGTTAAAACATGACTTGTTTATTCTCCTCTGTTAACACAAGTGAGATTCATTTCTGGTCCCGTGAGCAGGACGGAGTAAACACTACTCACGACAGTATTTACTCTGCACATGTGCTTGTACAAACCTCTCCAGGCCTGATCTTAATGTAGAAGTTGTTCCTCTTGTATGAAATTTTGAGGATTTTGGGCCAAGCAAAACGATTTATCCGAAGTCTGTCTTTGTAAACCAGGAGTCCGTTGGCGCACACGCCCAGCATGAGGTCCACGCCCTCGGAATCCTGTCAGATACAGTTAAAAAATGATTCATAATCTTCACAGGACCCTTTAAATGCACCTGCTTTTATGGCTAAATCTAATCATACCATGCATGTATTGATTTTTTTAAAGTAGTCTTCTTAAGGTCAACAGAAACTCAATTACACACTCGCACACACGCAGATAGTTGGTAAACACAGCAACACAGGAGACTGGCTCACTGACAAAGCTTTTATGTCCATAACCATCTGGTAATGATAAGGAGGTATTGATTACAGTGGCGAATTAACAGAGGGAAAAACTGTTGCACTAATGGAGGAGGAAGTATGTTGCTAATGGTCAGTTCAACTGAGACATACAGCACACAGATGTCACATGGCTCAGCTCATGCTTTTCCACAGACATCGATCTCTGTCCTTGCTGTGAAGTGAAAATGCTTTGAAAGTGAAAATGCATTAACAAACCGTGCTGGTTAATTTAATATACTATTCAAGTGGATTATATATTTGGTATGTTATACATCGAGTGTTCCGCTTTATCATAAAAATGTTGTATTTGGAATAGTAAATTTAAATATGACAAAATGAGAGGTCAGTCTATTTGGTCTGGTGTCTCTGAATCTCTCCTTCTATTTAAGGACTCCTTTCCCTTTTCTCTCCCTTGTGCATATTTACCATTTCTACTCTCTGTCCTTTCTGCACAGAGACACACAATTAGACACATGGAAAAAATGCATGCACTCTGCAGATGACCTGCAATCCCACTGAGAGAGACTGCCTGTTCCCATAGCAATGGACTCCCTAAGTGTTTGTACAGCTGACACACACGTACACCCGGGGAAACACAAAAGCACAGACACAACATTCCACTTAAACCACATCAAAGAAACTCTGTTAATCCCAAGATAACAACAGAAGAGAAGAGGATTCACTGGTACCTTGGCGGGGTGCAGGTCCACTCCGTACATGGACAGTTTCTTGGCATTTTCCAGAAACTGCGTGTCGGCCTGTGCTGGTGTCATTCCCCTAAATACACAGGAACAAATACATCACTAAGAAAGCCCTCAGATTCTGTTGAATAGTTGTGTTTATAGCAGTGGTCCCTGACCTTTTTTTGGCATATATTTTGACATCACAAATTTCTGGCGACCCCAGAGACACTTTAGTAGTTGTCACTTGATCACAGCCGTCATTGAAAATGCACTGGCTCAGATATTTTAAATGCTGTATTATATTTGAGCATTAAGTTTTTTGTTTTTTTTATCAAATACTAGACATCAGGCGACACGATTTGAATTCCAGGCAATCTGTGTACGATCGTGACCCCAAAATTGAAATGCAGTGGTTTATATTGTACACAAGTGTCCATTAAATAATGACTGGGACAGATGTTAGTCACATTCCAACTAAAGAGTTCACTGAAAAGTCAGCAAATGTTCCCAAAGTTTTTGGAATGACATCAACAAGTCCTGTCTGACCTGTGAGACTTGTGGAGTTCAAATATCTTCTCCTCCATCTCTCTGTTCTGACTGGGTGCAATGTTGAGCTGGTTGATATAGTCCAGAGGTCGAGGCTGGTCTGGGTCATAGTCACCAAATTCTGCCTGTGAAAGAACCGGGAAAGAACTCTCTGTTTACTAACAGGACACATGAAAGAAAGAGCGGTGCCTGCACGTTCACTTGCACAAGTTGTGCCGTACCTGCAACGTGTACGATCCCAGCAGAGCGTGAGTGACGAAAGAGCACGGCAGTCGACCGGTGGCTACATCTTCACGGAGCTGCAAACACAACAGGTACCTACGGAGGAAGAATGAAAGACGTCTATTTACCGCCGTAACAAACAGTATGCTGCAGTGTGGGCTCTAATTAGGAGCTGAAGCTAAGCTTTAGTCAACATCCTAACATTCCTAAACTTGCAGTGTTAAGTGTATGTGAGTGTGTTTCTGAGCATTTATGAAAGAAATCATTACATGAATAAGGTCTTTGTAAATGACTTGTTCTGAAACCTCGGGATACTCAGCCTCCATTGAACACAATCTCTTTCACTTTAGCAGGACAGGACATGGAGACTTGAACCTTAGTCATTCTGTTACAGGGCTTTCTGTTCACCAAAGCAAAACCCAATAAAGTATTTATGTGAACAAATGCAGTGTTGGCCATCGCAAGATCTTTGAACAGACAAAAAGGACATAGGCTTTTAAGCGGCAAACAAGGAATACTAAAAAGAAAATGTTCTGTTTGTTAGTCGAGACAAATGTTTGTCTGGTGCATCTAATATTTTTCACTCTTGATGGGGTCTTTAACAGTAAATTTGAATTTTTAAGTCATACTAATGGCTGGTCAACACTAAATACTGTGACCAGTGTAGGCTGTTAGTTACACGTTCATGTGTGTGCTGGCGTGTCCTCGATTAGCCTTCAGCTGCAACCATCACAGAAGTTGTTCGCTCCATTAGACATACCATTCAGCCTCAACGCAGTATGTTCGGAGCACGCCAGTGTGTGGCTCTGCATATGTATAAATAGGCTCTGATGAAGTTAGCACTACAGCAGAGAGACTGATTATCAGGTGAAAGGAGTGACACTTGTCTGACCTTTTTGGGGGGTTGAAACCAAAAATAGAGCTCAAAGGAGGGAGAATAATGACTCGTCTGTTTAAATTTTGACAAAATAGAGCTCAAAGGAGGGAGAATAATAATAATTTTGACCTTTTTTATTTTAGGTGGATAGATCTGAAAACTACCTCAGCTCTATCAATTCTATCCAGCTCCCTTCCCACAAAGACTCATCTGTTTATACAGATTTGAATACATAATGGTATAATCCTTAACATGTGTGTCTGCGTACCTGGTTATGTCTTCACTGAGCAGCGACGGGTCAGGAGGGTAGAACTTGACGTTGAAGGAAAACTGCCAGTTGTTGCCTGAAGAAGGAGAGACGTCAAGAGTGATTTAAACGTGCGGTGACATCACATATGAAAACCATCTGAGGTTTTCTTTACTGCAGGATGAGAATGTCTGGCTGCACTTGTCCTTGCATGTGTGCGTGTGTGAGTGAATGTGAATGAGGAAAACAAATGCAAAACAGCTTCTAAAAAAACTATGCTATGCAAACAAATTGATAAAATTAGAAATGAAAAACAAATAATATTATCATAGCTGGAGAGAATAGCAGGCTAATATTTATCATCAGGAACAGAAGCGTGTTAACTGGCGACTGAGACAACTGTATTCAATCCCACATCTCATAGTTTCCTGCTTGTGTGGAACAGATTTCATTTTCCATTTCAATTCGGCTGCGGTCTCATTAGATCATTTTAGCAGGACGCCGTATTGCCGTCCTTCTGGTGTCCGCACAGCTACACAGACACGCTCGCTCCAAACACTCAGTCCTGATAACACACGAGATGAGATCACATCGGCTGGAAAATCCAATAGAGGAGACATCAAGTCACGACCGTTCTCCCAACTCTCTCAAGGTCACGGCCACATCGATGGGCAAGCGGACGTGCACCGATAAAAGCTCACATACACACACCCAGGGGAAAATGTGTCACTGTAAAAGCACTTAGGGAAATTCTACACTGACATGATTAAAAATATCAATTCTTTCCACTACTGCCACAACACACATGTCCGTTCTTTCTTTGGTAAAATAAAGTAAAAAAATAAATACTTTTAGAGCACATTTCTACTTCCTGATCCGTGTGTGTCTCCTGGTGAGTGAGTATTGGTGTGTGTGTGTGTGTGAATTCTGTGAGTGTGATATTGAATTTGGATATCTTCCTGGAAGTGTTCAGAGGGTCTCCTGTGACCATTTCAAAATTCCACTGAAACCATGTCCTGTCCATCACATCCAGCAATGTGAATTTTTAATCTGATTAATCACATGACACAATAAGCTGTGATTAATCGACATTAAGTGACAGATCTACAGTAAATTTGACATTTATTTCTGTATATTGCTGAAAAAGAAAGACAAAAACTCCCTACTTTCTAAAATAACAGCATTGTCCCTTTTTGTAGCCTTAACAAAATGTTGTGTTCTCCATGAAACTTTAGGAGAAAAAAATAAAAACTGAAACATGACTATAATGTGAAGAGAATGAAGGTGTCAGCCTGTTTGACACTCAACCATGACGTGACAAACATGAGGGCTGCTGTCAACCATTAACAGCAGCCACATGGCCTGCAGAGGTCTGCTGACTGGACTCAGCACCGACTGACCAGCTTTTCTGCTCAGCGTCCAGGGAAATTTAGCATGACTTTGGAGGAGTGAAGGAGTCCTGTTTCCATTATTTGTTACTGTGAAATCTAAGAAGGAGCTCCTTTGCTCACTCTGAAGAACCTGTGTTTTACTTTTGCTGCTTCGGTCACTTGAGAACTGACAGTTTCACTGTCGAGTTCCCATGCATGGTTCGTCTCACTGTGGGCAGCCGAGGCATGAAATCCATGTTTGTTTACTTTAGTTTTGCTCTAACATCAGACATTGCACACTGTGAGGGAAAATGTAATTCCTGATATCACCCAGTATATAATATTAATGGTATTTATATGATAATGTATACAATACATTGTTTCTAACAAACTCCAAATTATTAGTCATGTTGTTCCTTTGCAAAAAAACAGTGGGGTAAAATTAAGATCAGAAGACCATCAAACCCAGCAGATTTAAAGATTGGCCAAAGAAGAATACTTAAAAACAACTGCAGTCTGATATTCTACATTTCAAAACAGACTTTCAGGATTTGGAATGCTAATTATCTGATATTTTTGGAGGGGAATGAGGGATTGAATGAGGGACGAGCACAACCATGCTTTTGTGATTAAAACAAATATTTACTGCCATAAATATTTTAAAAGGTCGATGTTTATTGACAGTGCTATGTATAATCTAATTATAATTATCCAATTATCTAAAAATAAATAAATAATGCAATTTCCCAGCCTGGATCAATAAAGTATATCTATCTTTCTATCGATCTAACTAGTAGCACAGTAGTACACTGTTACATCAGTACATGTCCAAACACTGTTACAAATATAACTGAACTTAATCCTATCTCTAACTTTAATCTGACTCCAACTCTGATTCTACCTCCAAACTAAATCTAGAACCCCAAAACACCATCTCTCTACGTGAGAACCTGCAAAATGTGCCTACAAGGACAGAATGTCCCGTCAAGTACCAGGAACTCACACCAACACCCACACAGTGAGGCATCAGTCTCACATGATCGCAGGAACACATGATAATATAATCTTTCTCACTCTCCTCCCCTTCCTCTCTCTGTATAAACAGCCACACACACACACACACACACACACACACACACACGGTAGAAAAAATGTAACCCAAAGAACACATGTATCCAGACGGAGTGCTCTCATCCCTGTGCCGCAGACACACACAGCTACACCACCACAAAAACACAGGCATGCGCGCTCGCCGCACACTCACATATCCTTAGGGACCCACACACACTCTCACATACGTCAGTTCCACATAAACTTAAACTAAAATAACTTTTTATATGAACAAAATGACATGTTTTTCCCTCTTTCTTCCTCCTAACAGTGTGTTTTAAGTCTGCTGCGACCTATGGAAACAAAAGAGACAAGAAAGACACGTGTGCTGCAGAAACGTCAGGGACTTCCACTAGATCCTTCCAGAAAGTATTTTAGTTTCATTGAGAAGGAAATTATTTTCAAGTGTCAAATATTTACCGTGTCCTGAAATAACAGAGCACTTTGTTTGCTGGGCTGTATCACACCCTTGGTAGCCGTCTGTGAAGAAAAGCAGCGACGCCACACCTTGGCCTACATTTAAAGACTGGCGACATTTTATAAAAAGGATGGATAAATAATGAAGCAGAGTGATCGCTCCCTGGTAACCTCCGGTACGCCGACAAACTGCTGTCGTTTGGTTTCAAATGTCTCTGTCTTTGTTGGGCAGAGCTGTGGTGCAGTTTGTTTTCCTAATGCTACGAGGAAACCTGATCTGATGTTTTCATTACTTAGTATTTATTTATGTATTCACGGTTTTGGTGTTTTTACATGCAACACAGGAGAACAGAAACCGAGACAATTATAATAACAAAACACTTACTGCGTATCTGCCGCTTTATTTCCTTCATTGGATCCAACCAACACTGAAATGAGCAAAAAAGAAAAAAAAAACACAAATGACACATTCTCTGTTACAGAACGTGGCGACGGTGTCCAGACGCACATAACTGCATGTTCCACTCCACTACCATGTATGTACTGTAGGTGTTTGCAGATTCCTACCTTTTGCTCGTGGTTGTCCTTGTATGTCAGTCCAAAGTAGTCTTTTTCCAGAAGATTCAGGTGCTCACACACTTTGAAGAACAAGTACTGACCTTTGGCACGCTTCTGTGGAGTCACAGACACAAACATTATAATACATAATATGAATTGAAAAGATAGTATATACTAATGTATATATAATTTTTTTTCTATAGTTTTAAGTTAGACTACAACTGAAGAATGGTGAACATCAGAGACATTAAAATACCTATTTTTTACTAATAATTTCCAGGTATTAACCAGTTACAAAAACACAGACATTTTTACTATCCAGTTTCTCAACACAATCAATCAGTGCAGCATGATCATTTATGAAAATTAAGAGTTTTTTTGTTTAGTGTAGACAGTTTAGTCTTTAAGAAGTAAGGCTTCTGTACATTTTGTATCTGCTCCTATTGCAGGGCTGACCTGTCTACAGCGTGTTCTCCATGAGTTTAAAGAATTTAAAAATCATGTGAACAACCCTCAAGGCTTGAAACATATGTCAGGAAAACAAGTGTTCCATATAAAAAAAAACTTCTTTATGTGCATGGATAGAAATGGATGTTCTTGTCCATAGCTACAGCGCTAATCAAAGCATCTCTGTTCCTTCTCTTCCATCTAAATCCACTCCTTTATTCTCTTGCTCTTTTTGCCCCGGTCTCTCCGTCTGTCTCTGGGCAGCACATTCCTTCATAACTCCCGATGGGAGCCGCAGCCATAAAATCCTCCACACTCAGCTATGACAATGACATTTAGCTCACGGCCGTGCACGCGTGCCCGCACGCAGACACACAACAGTGCCCTTTGGGCAGAAAGAAGGTCAGACGCAAAGAGTGAAAGAGAGGGTGGAGAAAAAAAGGCAAGAAAGAAGGAAATAATTTAATAACGCACATTTCTTTTCAGTTAGCACAGCCCCAGTCTGACACTTGCAGAGACGTTCCACAGACGGCGTGGTCAAAGTGGAAGGAAAAGAGGATGAAAGAGGCCTTTTTTCCCTCCGCTCCTGCAACAGCTGAAAACATCTGCAGACACATGCGCCACATACTCTGACTGTCTGCTCTCCGAACATCTGAAGAATGTGACCTTTTCGGACTTTACCATCTGTGACCAGAGCACGGCTCTACCTTAGATCTGTCTATAGGACGCTGGAGAGATCTGAGAACGTACACTGTAGAAGAAGGTGCAGGTTTTGGTGATTTATTTAAATATTTTGGGAGTGTCACATAAGTAACCATGCACTTCTCCTGAACTCCTAAGTAAAACTTCAGTTCATCACGCTAACAGCATACAGTGTCTGTAGAATGTCTGTAGAACTAAATGGGTGCTTAAATGGCCTTTTTTAAACCTGCATTGACCGTTTGTTGGGTCTACACATTCCACACAGACACAAACATGAATTCACTGAAGTGTAAATTCCTCATAATTTACAAAAATAAATTTACCCTGGTCTGATTGAGACCTAATGAAATTCCCTGAAATGCTGCCTAAACCGTGTGACACTGAAATCCGGCTGAAACCAACACTAATGAAGTTCTCAGAAATGGCATTAAGACCATGTGACAAGGCAAGGAGTCGCCTTTGAAACATACTCTTGGAGTTAGAGTCGAGCCGAGGTTTTAATTCCACCAACTCCAAACAATGAAAAATGTATTAACCTGAGTCATTACGTGAATGAATGTGATGCTAATGTGAATGGATAGGAAAAAAAGGGGAAGAAAACATGCGAGACGGATTAGGTTTGTGTGTATGTGTGTGTTTGTTGGAATGAGAGTGATCAAAAATAATAAAAAAAAAACAGACAAACTTAATGTCTGGAATGCATTGTGATTCTCTATCTCACGACCTCAACTCTGCCAGTGTAGAGGGAGGGACAGATTGATATGCAAGTGAGAGTGTGTGCATGTAGAGTGTACTCTGAGTGTGTACTTGTGGACAAAAGCTGAGTTGCAGTATCAGCATTATCTCTCCTGGGACAAAGCAGGTACTGTTCAAACAACTGTAGACGGTCACAGACTCACTGCTGGGCGTTGGCATGAACTGAATCAAAAATCTAGTTTACTAGAGCAAAGATGCCAGTTAGAATTCCAGAACAAATTTGGACCTGGAACAGCTGAGCGCTCGATGGCGTTCCTTATGAAGCAGGCATCAGTGAATGCAGTTTGTTGGAGGCTTTGCCAGCAAACTGCAAAAAACTGCAAAAAATATAATCATATTTTAATTTTTTTCATTTTAATTGCTAATGATTGACCAGCACTTTCATTGTGATCGACCTGTAGATCCTGATCTACTTATTGGACACCTCTGATCTACAGTGTGTCTTGATTTGGTGACATGTGATTAATTTAAGATCAACACGCGTACTTGACTGCATGCGTGTGTGTACAGGGTGTAGGCCACGTGTCTGTTGCTGGTGTAGCAGATGCAGAACAATAATCTGGTAGGCCCTAATCTGCCTGGTCTGTGTGCAAATGTGTGTGTGTGCTTGTAGTAAGAGAGAGAGAGAGAGAGAGAGAGAGGGTGGTTCCAGGTATAAAGTCACCAGACAGTGTGTGTTTATCCCTCAGACCACACCCCAACTCTGTGATAGGACTCTTCTGCTACAACTGTACTCTAAGTCTGAAAATATGTAAGCCTCCACACACACACACAAAATTAATCACACACACACACACACACACACTGATCCTATTTGCAATTACATCACTGACACACTGACAGTAACATGTGGTCTCCATGACTACTGACAATAGTCTGTTACTATAATGTCACTTTGACTTATTGTAGTGTAATAAAGGACACTTGTTTTTGATGCGTTCAACGCTGATAATGTGACAATGAAAGGAGTCAGGAGTTAAACGTTTCCTCTAAGGAGTTTTCCTCCAGTGACATGTGTGTTATGTGTTAGCGGTCTCCGGCCTCAGTCCCTAAAGGATGGAGTAATTTTGCAAAAATGTGTGTATGATTGTGCATTTTTGTCCAATTACACCTTTCTCTCTAATTTTAGCAAAAGCATCATCATTCTTTCCTCAGTTATGTCCCAGTTTCTGCTATTACATTAGCAGAGCAAAGTCTAATATCTAAAGAAAATCTCTCCTAAGAAAGTATTATTCCACTGCGTGCAGGAATGAAGTAAACCACAAACAGTAATTAAAGGCACAGGCTGACAAACACTGTTAAAAGCCAGGGAAACATGTTACCCATTGGTTTGATCCCATGTGATCAGGACAGAACAACATGAGAGGGATCTGGTTTTTTTCCTCTAAACAGATGCTGAGAAAAAGTGAGCAGAGTTCAGTGTAGCAATACAACTTTAAAACGTCTTTTTGACCACACTCTTTAGTAATTATTGGTGTATACATCACACAAACATGTCTCACCTCCACCTCACAGGTGAAGTCCGTTCCATCCAGTAGAGCCACTTGACACACCACCAGCTTCATCTTGGCCTTCCTCACCAGACGTAGAGGAGACTGGAAGATAGAGGTTTGGCCTTCGACTCCTCCACCTCCACCCCGAAGCCCTCCTTCTTTTCCTTCCTTTTCCTCCACTTGTTCTTCTTTTGTCTCTTGTGACCTTTCAGGACTTTTCTCTGCACTTTCTTCCTTGGCAGGCTGGAGGAGGTGAAAGATGTGAGGTAAGAAAGTAAACTACAGTCCCACTGAGACAGTTTTCTCCATTTTCTTACACAGTAACTTCATGATAAAAAAGTCATAATGTACACAGTGGTATGAGGGAGAAGCAGTTTGTCCTAAGGAGAGAAGAAAACCTTTTCAGCTTTGAGTCTGAATCTGCTCTTACAACAGAGGTCTGATAATGAAAACACTGATGTCACTGGGTGGGCCCCGATGACTTAATGTGATCACTGGATGGAATAGATTATGTGTGCTCATGTTCAGGAGGGAGAAGTGGTTTTCCTGATCATTTTCAACAGTCCAAGTTACATTTTCACACAGCTCTGAGCCACAATTTGGGATAAAATATTTATCCCACATTAAAAACAAATCCTGTCTTACTTCTTCTTTTTTGGAAGTTTAAATTAAATATTAAACTGGTGTGCACTCCTGCCTTAAAGAAGATGTTTGCTGGTCAAATCCCCAGTCTTTAGGCATGGCATTTTCATGCTCTCTTTGTGTTTGCATGGATGTTTTCTTTTTTTGGGAGGAATCAGGGTGGTCACCTGAAAATATGTAGGATGAGGCTGAATGCTCATGTTTATGGAGTCTGACGGCAGTACCTCAGTGTCTGCGCTGGCGTTGGAATGAGATTCCGCTTCTGTTTCCTTAACTTGCTCTGACTTTACTGTCTCCTTCTCTTCCACTTCCTCTGTGTGACCATTCACTTCTGGGACAGGCCCCTCCCCTTCCTGTTGGCCTGCACTAATGGCTTCCTCTGAGGGTGGCGCCTCCTTAGTTGGAGAGATTTTCATGTTTCATGGGGGAAGATAATAAAAAAAACACAGGCAGGTATTAGAGCAGCAAGTGATCTCCTTATTATTCTATAATCTGCCAAAATGATAACTTTTGTTTTGACATTTTACATAAAAACCTGTACCTGTGCCTGAGACTTTGGCTTCTTAAGCCATGTTGGCAGGAACTTGGAGATTCCTTTTCCCTCTTTTCCTTCTTTCTCCTTCTCCTCCTTCTCTTTCTCCTTCTCCTCCTTCTCTTTCTCCTCTCCCTCCGTAATCACTTCTTCCTGAGTTTCCTCTGTTGCCTTCTCCGGTTGGTCAAGCTGAGCAGCTGACTCCTCAGCTTTCTCCTTCACCTCTGTCTCAGAGCTCACTTCTGTTGTCATGGTGACAAGTCAACCTGCAGCAAGATGAAGCAAAACATCTTTCAGATGATTCATAAAAAAACAAAATCCAATATCAGCACAGATGAAAACACGTCAGTTGAAAGTGTGACATAGCAGATCATCACACAGAGGAGCTGCAGCTGTATGAACATGAACAGTAGGAAAAGATGACCCACTGACTTTTTCTTCATTAACAATGTTTTTTTTAAGGAAGAGAACTTACTGTGATTACTAGTTGTGGTGCTGCAATAACTATGACTTACTTTTTAACACATGGATGTGATGATAAAAATAAAGGGAAAAAACTCCAATTTAAACCATAAATTACATTCTTACATTCTTTACTTTGACGATCCGAAATCTTTCCAAAAAATGTTCATCATTTTGGAATCAAGTGTAAACTGACTCCAATTAGAAAACACTAAAATAGAACAACTACTGTACAATTGTTTAAGTGAAAAAAAAAGGCCATCAGTTACCAACAGGGTTTGAACCAATGATCGTATTGTCATCAGGAACACAAGTCAAAGGGAGGAGGATTTCTTTTTTCAATTCTTAACAAGTGAATTTCATCACCCTGCAGCTGTGGTCAACACAAACCTAGACAAACACACACACACACACACACTCTTCAACCCAAATATCTTGGACAGTTCTGTCCACACACACACTGCGCTGCAGCATGACCCTAATCTTGTGATGATGAACACGAGATGATTGTGACATTGGCCTTAAGGACAAATCAAGGTCAGGAAGAGCAGCGTGTCTGCCTACGCAGCCTTTTTGGTCTGGGGTGTGTGTGTGTGTGTGATTGTGCACTGCTTCAGGCTAAGGGTTAGGAATGATTCATATCCTACTAGGTCATTGTCCTGAATCTTTCTAATCCTGTTTTCTCCATCAGCTTTCCCTCCTCCCTGCAATTCGATTACCCATGACACGACCAGATTCACAAGTGAACAACATTTTGCCATTTTTCTGACCTTCTATTTTCAAAACTGGTACCTTCATTAGTAGGACACACACGCACACATTTTCACAGTGCATCATTGGTGTGCAAGGCAGTGGCTGGAGTAAAAATAGAACCAATCTCTATATGCATGATGAGTTAATGAGGCAGACAGAGGTGAAGCAGCGATGCCTTCAGAGGTTAGAAGTAGATTCATTTAGTTGAGCTTTACTAGTGTTTTGTTCATGGTAATACCTGCAAGACAAATGGATAACTGTATTTTCTCTAAAGTGAAAGGGGCTGCAAAAGTCAAAGGCTTTGACTTTGACAAATGTGTTGTTCACAAGAAGCAAACTTGTTTAAAAGTAAACATGACGTATGTTGTGTCCTCTCCACAGTCAAATTGGTACTGCAGGAAAAACCCAGCTGGAAATTCAGAAACATTTGACCTATCAAAAAGCATTAGGTCCAAATATCAATGAGGAATGATATTCAGGAATGATTATCTTTGAAAAGATGTTTATGAAAACCAGACGAGGGGAAGTGGGATGAACTGCCAACTCATCGAGGGTTTTCCAAGATTCTTGTATCAAGCACTGCAAACAGGTGCAATTTCTACACCTGGAACCGTGACTATCTCTGCTAGAACTTTTCAACTTTGTCCTATTCTATTTCTCTTCATCCATTTTATTCTTCTTTCCTTCTATCCAACCTATCGGTACCTCTTCTATTTTTTTTTTTTTTGCTCCACTCATTTCTCTCCCGCCCACTCACATTTTGTCCCCCTGATGTACCTCCTCTTCTCTCTTTTTCCCACAGTCTATATAAACAGCAGTGGTGGCATCATGACGGCCTCGCCTTGAGTCTACACAAAGTACAACATTTTACTGCAGTAAAACCATGTGTTTAGCAAATAAAATACAGATAGTCCATGTAATAATTGTTTTTGTGTATGACATGGCTACAGCTGTAGCAGAAGTTTCACAGCAGCGCTGTCTAACAACATTACCATTTGTTTTTATAACGTTACGTTCCAAACCTTATCACCATCTTTCCAGAACTCACTTCCTTAACGTCATATTTAATTTATATATTTAAATAACTACAAAGCCACATGTTTACAAGGCAATTCACCACCAGACTTTCAGGTGCATCATTTAACTCACACGTTAACACACACACACACTAATGTCTCTGTTCCATCCTTTGCAGTTCAAATGTATTGACCTTAATGTCAATTATCAACACCTGTTATTAACTATTTAGATGCTGATATTGCACATTTGTTTCGACACATGTACAGTAACAGCCTTACCTCTTGTTGTTTCTGTTGTTTTTTTCTGTGTAACTCTTTTCCATTTGCAACTTTCCTTCACTTCACACTGGGTTTGTTTTGTTTCTTTTGTCCCTTTTCTGTTTCAGTTTAAATCACTCTATTTTGGTCCGTTTTTTCCACTTTTGACAAATGTCTGTCCTAGTGTCATTGCTATTTTCCCTCCTCTATCCTCTTCCCTGGCAACCTCGGAGTGTCTTCCCCCCCAGAGACATCCACTGACAGAAAAGAGGACAGGAAATGAGAGAGAACAGCGAGATACAGTGATGGGGATGTGGAGATGGCAAAGAGCAATAAGGACACAGTGAAAGAGACCGGGAGGTGGAGCATGCATGGTTAAAATAATGAAGGAAATAAAGAAAAATCCACCTACTTTTCAAGTGTACGTTGTCAGTTTAAAAAAAAACAGAATACAACTCTGATGTTGTTTAGTGAGGAGAGGTACTTGTTTTAAAACTGAATTAAATTCATGAACTACGATAATAAATCCCAATGGAGACCAGACATTACCCAGGCAGAGACTGAGGTCAGTGGACCGAAAAATGACAATAGAGATTATGCCTCGTCTCTAAACCCATTTAAAACCACATGAAACATCGTGTGGTTGACCATGGTGGAATGGCAACAGCTACTTTTTCACTCTCTCCACTCATCAGTGATGCGCCACACCCAATATCGAGGCTACTTGAATTACAACAGCCCAGATGTATGCATGTAAGTCAGTGTGTGTTAAGCAGGTGCTGCTTAACAAATGAAGAGGTTTTAACGAGGCGATTAATGATCTACTCATGAAGCTAACAGGCACAGGACAATGTAAACACCCTCTGTGTAATTTGCATAGAAGGGTGTTTAGGTTCAGCTCAATACAATCACTGAACTACTGATAGGAGCCAAACTAAGCCATTTAAATTAATTCAATATTTAACTGAGAACTGTGGCTACAATCTCATTCTAAAAACACAACACTGCTCTCAATTTTGCTCAATTGTTTCAAATTTCTATTTCTCAGGATTGCTGATCAGACCAAAGTAAACTGAATTTATAACCTGTAGCCTGTCCTGGACAGCTGTAGCCACCAGATAAACAGCAAATAAGTGTTGTGCAGGACGGCATGCATACATATTGAAGCTCAAAAATTGGCAAGCAGAAACGTAGCATAATTCAGGTTCTCCTAAATTTATAAAGTGAAGTTCTACAAATGGTCCTTCATGTCCCATTGCTGTCTCAGTTTTAAGCAGAGCAAATGAAAGGTCATCATCTAAGTGATGCTTAGGTGTCTGGCACTTTGTCATTACTGCTATCCCTGTGTTATTACTGTCAGCTGGTAAGTGCTATTGTCGCCTGCAGATGCTTACTCTCTCAAACAAAAAGTCTCCAACTCAGTCCCACACTCTCTCACTCATGATCACTTTTACTTTGAAGTACTTTTTTTTGCCATGTACATTACTGAATAAGTTGTTTTGTTTTTTCATAATAAAACAATACATTTTACTAAATAGTAAAATAGTAATAATATTTTTTTTTTTTTATGTGGGAACACGCTGTCTTTGGAGGAACATTTTGCAGGTCCCTGCTGAGATAGAGAGTATTTTCAGGTTCAAGATTTAGTATGAGGTTAGGATTAGAACAAAAGTCAGATTAGAATTAGGGTAAGGATTAAGACAGGGTATATACTATACTGTTATGGCTATGGAAATACATTATGTTTATGTGAAGTACTAACAACACAGAAACTAGTACGCTACTCAGTAATAAAGGCAATCAGGTGCAATTGTCCCATCTGTGTGAACTCAGAGGCTGTAACATGAGTGAAGAGGCAGAGAAGAGTAGGGGGAAACACACTCGTTAGCTCCTAGGAAAACAGGACGTGTGTGAGTCAAGCTCAAGAAGAGACGACGAAACCACTGGTGAAACTGCACAGTTCTGTTTCAAATAGCAGAGGGTGTGGTGTTACCATGGCAACAAACATCCCAAAGAGATTGGTTGCAACAGGTGCTTTGTGCCCATTATTACAGCTACATGATGGAGATCAAGTAAACATCTCCTCTGGCACAAAGTGTGAATAATTAAATATTGATTAGAACGCACTGAAAGCTTTCCAAATGCTCCCAACCAAAATCTAATGATCAAAGTCTTATCACCGATTCACAATGACCAGGCTACACACACACCAAAATTAGGCACAGCCCTCATGAGACCATGACGTGTCCCCATTTTCAGACCTTCTATCTGGTCTGTTATTGCGAGGACATGCTCTCTTCAAACAGCAGACAGAGATAATGAAAAAACAGCAGCAACAATCCTTTCTACTCAGGGAGGTCAGTGACCGGCCACACAAATTATATTTAGTCACCAAATATCAGTTAATACCACACCACTGACCTCTGACCTCTTGGAGGTCTTATCAGAAAACAGGAAGCATTTCCCGTGTTCCTATGTTTCCCATACATAATGAGCCTGAGGTGCGACAGCAGAGTCTAACTTTCTCTGATTATTGTTCTAAAATGTATTTAAAAATATATATCGTATATATGCTAATTAATGATCCTAAAATCGAATTCATAGAGAGACTCTAAATGCTTAAAAGAATTGACCCTTTCCATATTTACTTCCAACAACTCTATCATCATGGCAATGGCACTGTGGCTGTTTTCATGTTTACATGTAAATGCACCAATCTGAGGGCTGTGACCTGATACAGCCTATTCAAGCCTGTTTCTCATGACTACGTGTTGGCAGGAAAGGCAAGTTCACAATAAGTGAAGTGTAGCCTCCTCCACTGTCAGAGCTTTGTTTAACTACTTTGGTAACGTAATAGGTTTTCTTATAAGAGGTTTCTTTCTTCGGTCTTTGTGTACGCCTACAATGAGTTTCTCAAGTTTTCGGCTCACGCTGTGAGAAGACAGGGCTTTAATTTGGGGGGAAAAAATCCTAGGGTTTAGCACGGAAAGTATTGTTTTCACCCTGTAAACGAATGATAACAAAGCTCACAATAAAAAGGTCTATAAATGAAATACTTTAAACATGCCATATACACTTGTATAAAGAGAATACATTGCCTTTAAAAAGAATCTTCTTTTTATTTAAAAGAAATAAAAAGAACCACATGTTTGATGGCAGAGAAATGACACAAAATTTCATCATCTCACTGAGTATCCACACCAAGTTCAAGTAGCTATAATAACCTAATTGTCTTTTCAACTCCAGCTTACCGCCTCCCATCTGTTGCATTTTTGAGCAGTGGGTGAGACTGGCTGGTGCCCCTCTCTCTTTGTCTGAATCCTTCCCTAACACACAAAATCATGTTCACACACTCCACTGGGTTCTTTAGACACTTTTTCAAAATGCTTTACAAACTAATGAGGGTGAGCTAACAAGTCAACAACATCCTTGCCCCGGACACTCCCCTCACTTCCTTTCCTTCACCCTCCCTTTGTATCTATTCTTTATACCTAAGCCTCTCAGACATGTTAACAAAATCTATAAATTAATTACAATAATATATATATATATATATATATATATATATACATACACACACATATATAATAGAATAAAATAAGGTTGCATAAATTAATGTCCTAAAAATGTAATTTTTTTTAACAGAGATATTTTCCATTTTTAAAATAATATAATAATATTGCTGTTTTCAGTTGGCTCAGTGAACACATAAACATCATCTGAATTTAATTTTTTTTTTGGTGGAAAAAAAAATTGCTTTCGTTTGGGCTGCTCAAACAGATAGAATCTGACATGTGGTCAGTTCCTTTGTAGATGCAAACCTCATGTGTAGCTCCCTACCATGCAGCCTTTGCAAGACGAGGGCCGTGCTCTGCACTGATCAGCGCTCTCTCTCTGTGAGAATGTGACCCTATGCTGATTAATCTGTTTTTAACTATGTTTGGCTTCCCGCCAGAGCCACAGACCCACACTCTCTACCCTCTGGTTTTATTCCATCGTTTCTTTCAGAGATGGACACACACCATGCTGTTCCTGTTTTATACTAGGACATCTTGTTTAGGAAAAGGTTCTGAATCTCTGTTACTACACATATCACTCATTCACATCATCATCGTCATTTCAGGCTATTATCTGTTGTTTTTCCAGTTTTCATTCATCCAGGCCTCTCAGATCTTCTCTGTGTGAACATAAATGCCAGGGTGGCCAACAAACCAACCTCCTACCGAGCAAGAGGTTAATGCACAACAGAGTTCCCAATTGTAGCCAAATGCTACATGACAAAGTATTCACTTTGATATGAAAGGTTATGAAAGCCCTTAACTGTGCTGTTACAACAGAGGCAATCGGTGATCTGTGACCTTCTACCTAAGATATTCTGATTCTTTATGTACTTTTAAAAGCACTTGTAACTAATTACACAACTTGATGGGACACAGTAGAACTATTTGTGTGTCCCTGAACTGATGTGACATGTTTGGCTCCTGTTAACACACAAGGTCAGGATGAAAATACACACACAGAGAGATGTTCCCATAGCCTTTCCGAATGGTTAAGCAATATCACTGTCGCTCAGGCTCAGCCCGTCTTTCACTTTTAGTCACTTCCTCTCCATTTGTTTCTGCTATTACCTCTTTCAACTTGGGTCACCTTTACGTTCCTCCTGTTTTTTATCATTTTTGACAACCTTTGTTCACCCAGTCCACCGTTCTGCTATCAAAAGGCATAATTAAAAGGCTGGGGGTTTAAGTATGTATCACTTAACTCCAAAGACAAAATGATTCCAGTCTTTAGAAAAAATGGTTCTGATTTAAGAGTACTAACAGTACAGCTCTGATGTTTTGGAAACAATAATAGGTGAAGACGATGGCAAATAAAATGAACTCATCCTGCAAATCTACAGAATCCATTTAATGAGCAAATTCTCCTGCCACAACATCCAATTAAGGCGTCTCATTAGTGGGTCTGACAGAGCTGCCACTGTTTCACATCCCAGGAGTCTGAAAACGAACATGGCACTGATGACTAGAATTCTACACAGAGCTCAGTTCATCAAAGCAATGTGATTTACTGATCTCTACTACATTAAGGTCAAACAAAAGAGTAAAAATAATAATGTAGTTTTAGCAATCCCACAAATTATCTCTATAGAGGCCCATATACTACCAGTGGTTTCAATATAACAGAAACTGGTTTAGAGCAACACAATGCATTAGGGTAACATAAATGGTAAAATACATATGTACTGACTGGTGCATTAAAGGCTGGTCAATGTAGTCAATATGTTTGTAAGTACTGAGTGTTAATATGTCAGCACAATATGAGCTCAGTCTAAAGTGGCTGTGAGTTTGTTGACCTACCTGATAAACTGTGTGTGATTTACACTGGCCTTGATCAACAAGGTAGAGCTCCTCAACACATCTGCGTATGTTTTTTTGTGGGAACCAAACACGTGCTGTATGATCATACTGTACATACATGTCAGCAAATTAATTTAGCTGGAAGTAAAAAAATCAAAACAAAAGAAAAATAAAACCCTCAGTAAT
The DNA here is from genome assembly GCF_000523025.1 of Cynoglossus semilaevis. NCBI lineage: Eukaryota > Metazoa > Chordata > Actinopteri > Pleuronectiformes > Cynoglossidae > Cynoglossus > Cynoglossus semilaevis. The sequence goes on along the minus strand of NC_024313.1, from coordinate 3,668,728 downwards.
ACTTTACCAGTTCATTCTCAATTCTCACCAAGAGACGGGGAGATCCATTTAACTGTGCAACTCCACTAGGATAAATGGCCGTACGACTCATTTCAGGCAATAATAATAATAATAATAATATTTTTATGCTGTTAGCAAGGCAGCTAGGTGTAAGATGTGAAGGGAACTTCATCACTCTCTATAACTTGTGCATGCCCTAAGTTTTAGCTATACACACCAGATGCACACTATGGTTTGTGGTTGGGCCGTTACTTTAGCCTATATTTTAACTGATTGTTGCTGTAGCACATGCAGAACGTAACCACAGCTTTGACTGTGTTTTCTGCCTTTCAGTAAATGATCAAAAGAAACCCTGTGAATGCAATTGTTTTGTATTTACTCACTGTAAAGAAGTGACAAATGCCTTCTAACTCACCAACTAAAATGTGGAAATATACTTTGTGCATATAACATTTCTTGTTTATTTATTTATTATTTATTTATTTTATGTATATTTTTAGCATATGGTCAGACCAAAATTTGCAACGTTTTGAAAACGTCTTTGTCGAAGAAAGTGCGCTTGTATTAAATGTTTAGAAAACAGCTGCTAGGTTTGTTTACGAACTTATTGTACACGTGTTTTTTTTTTTGTTTGTTTGTTTTTTTGTGTTTGTTTCTTTTTTAATCTTGTGGTTCTTGTCGGTTTCATTTACAACTTTCAAAGACAACAAAATCCTTCGAATCTTTAGTGTCGCTCTGCTGGTTCACATCTTTGTAAAAGTTTTATTTCACTAATTTTCAGTTTGCCACCTGGTTCGTGGCTGAACACCTTATTATTTTGAAAATGTCTAAATAAATCTGCAGCTTCGAATCCAAACATCTCTGTAATCCGAGCTTTAAAGTGAAACCACTTGAGAGTAGTAAAACAGCGTGTTCTCTACTGGCTTTTGTTTAAAAAATATATATATACTAGGTAGAGCACATAAACACAACTCAACAACACACAAAATGCCTCATGAGGCACAATCCTGTCGTCATTGCTCCCAGCACCGCGTGATTAAACACAATCGAAAACCGCTGCGTGATCACTTCGCTATGGAATTGTCCCGATGAAGAAAAGCGTAGACGGATGTTTGAATAGCGTTAGCATGCTGTGCAGGAACCACCGCTGACGTTCAACTCAGCGTCTTAATAACAATCAGCTACATTAACGCAGTCGTTAGTGGAACGACTGGTCTGTTTACTGTGAAAAAGACACGGGAGAACACGAATGTTCTGATCTTAGGTAAATATGTTTGTCTGTCGGAATACGGATGCTCTAAATACAGCAGAGAGAGATACAGCGGGGCAGGAGAGGAGTTTAGGTGATGAAATCAGAATGCATGGGTTTTTTGGAGAGATTTACATTTAAGCGTCTCTGTTTTGCAACAACCGCCTTTGCTTTGTTGATATTGTGCAGAAAAAGCAGCCACTACAAGAGAACCCGACCCATATGCAACCCATAAACATCGAACGCGTAAAACCAGTGGGAGCCGATGATGCATTGATCATATGATTTAAAATGTGGGATTTAAAATTCATTTTTACCTGTGGCAAGTTCCCGGCGATGACTTTAAGTGAACTCTTTTACACAAAAAAGCGCTGCCTCTTAGAAATAATCTCTAGTGTCTCTCAGACCCAGCTTCCAAAATCCTCAGCGTCAGTCCACTCCGACAATCTGACCATGGCTAAAAGCAGACGTGTCCATCATCCTCCAAGACCCGCCCAATACAGTGAATAACATGTATGCGGCGTCTCCTATTGGCCCGTGAAGATTACTGTATGAAATACTGAGCTGTGATAAGTCAACGATGCCATCCATTCACAATGGAGGGGCGGACTATGTATTAATGGCAGTGCAGCAAAATGTCTCCGTCTACCGGCTAAATATGATTATTACAGAATAAAGATGTTTCTTTCCGCCCACATCAGGCTGTACAGATGTTTTGTGTCTTGTAGATATCGAGTGAAATATTATGATCTAAATCGTATCTCCATAGTAAGTTCTTATCTGGAGTGGACATTAGAAATCCGCTATTTCAAGTTCAGACCGATGAGCTCCGAACTGATAGAGAGATGGAGCAGTGACCCCGTGTGACTATGCTGTACGAATTGTATAAAATTATATGTTATAATAAACTTGGCCTAGTGCCGTGTATAACCATGCTCGTTGTTTTGTGAACAAAACGAATCTATTTAAACAACGCGCATTGCATTGCAATAAATACATTAAGAATTGCAGGGATACAATATATGATAGATACAATTTATAGTTATATAATAGAATGCACTCTTTGCCTAGGAATATTGGTCATCGTTTGACACACACGCACACACACACCTCTTAAATATAAAACCACACCCAGATTACAGAAGCTAAAGTAATTGGCTTACAGTGTGAAGCAGCATGGAGATTTGACATGTACAAAGGGGGAGGAGTAAACAGCCACACTGCAGTGACATAAAGGTGTCACAGAAACTTCCAAATACAGTTTGTGGAAGTCAGTTAAAGTACAAAGCACTACCAACTGTATGTTGTGAAAGACTACTGTTGATAATTGACACATTTTGTAACTTGAATGACAATAAATGAACTATCAAGACTCACCAACAGTCGGTGCATCAGGGATCCAGCAGAGCACAAGTTCCAGCAGGAAGAGAAAGAGTCGACAAACGAAAACAGAAGTACATGTAAATTAGAAGAATTATTTGTTAAATTCTCAGAACCAAGTTTCTCCGCTTTATTTAACCTGTACGATTTATGACACGGACATAAAGAGCAACATTGCCTACACCCAGGCAGTGACCGAGTCGATCAATGTCTCCCCATCAGAGAATAAACCCTGGTGATACACAGGCCGCACCAATGACTACAGTAAAGTAACTAACTTTATCAATTCTTAAAAAAAGGAACTAAAAACTAACCAGAGGCTTTTTTTATTATTATTATTCTGCTGATCAGTGAATGAGACACAGGTCACTTCTATTCTTTTCTAACTCCTGTTATTTCAACAGTAACAAAAACACACCAAAACCCCTCTAGGGTGAGAGGGCAAACATCCTTGTGTCAATCTACTTTGCTCCATATCTACATATTGGCAGGAAGAATGAAGACCAACCTACATCAGCAAATTTAATCATACAAATAAAAAAGAGCTAACTGGATTAGAGCCACTTCTCTCTGCGCCCACAGGCTTTCACTGTTCTGGCTCAACACAGCCTAAATTCAATTGTCATCAAGTGAAGAGGATGCACACGAAGGGACTTGACCTTTTGAAACTAAACTGTGGAACATCACCAGCACAACAGCACAAGACAACATGTAACAAGCATTGCTGCTTCACTATTTCACCAACACAGTTCGTCACAACAATGTACCTGATAATCAGGGTAATGACAGTAATGACAGGGTATTGACAGAATGTAGAGTCTGTGTTCATCAGCAGCATCTCCCTTCTCACCTTCAACAAGCAGCCCAGAGGTTGACTTTGCATTCTGCCTCTTTGCAGACCGTCCAAAACAATGTGTCAAGCAGTAAATGAAGACCAAGAGGCTCTGCTCCTGTCAATGAACTAACAGTAATAACGGCTCTTAGAAACAGTGTCCGTCAGGCAGAGAGAGCTGCAGCGGTGTGTGTTCCCATGTAGGCACGAGATCAAGCCAGTACAGATTCTCTGGGGGATTAACAGTGAGTCCTTCTGAGGGGAATTACTCTGACATAACCATCTGGACACCAAATATGTGCCTGAGGTCAGTGTTGCCCAGTGAAGTCACTGCAATGCTTAAACATAAGTAAAAAAATAGTAATTAAAAACACTAATTTCAATGCAAGATTAACATTAAAATGCATTTTGCTCCTGAGCATATTTAAAAACCTTTAATTTAAAAAATCCAATATTTACCTTAACCCTTAGGCGTAGATACAGTACTGGGTTATTGAAATGTCCTTTCAATTCTATTTCTATTTGGTTACTTGCTAAATCACTCCATATTCATTTTTGGGGTTTTTTTTTCAAATATATTTTGTGTCAAATTTGATCTAGATTATACATAGAATAATTTGTGTGATATACAAAAGGCATTGGAATGTAAAATACAGAATGATTATTGCTGTGACCTAAAAAACAGATTTTTATAGAAGAGAGATTATGTTATATGGCTAACTTGAATGTCTTTGTTGTTCAGTGAGATGCTGAGCAGTGGCTCCATATTTATTAAACATGTACATTTGGGACTCGGTCACTGTTAGACACCTGAGGTGTGAACAGTGGTCTCTGTATTTGGCCCTGTGATGGATGGAGTCACCTGTACATAAAAAATGGAATACTTGCAGGAGGTATATAGCATCCAGTCATACATAAACAGAATATATTTTGACATTGTTACATAATGATTTCATGTGAATTATCACAGTCTTTGTCTGCTGCCCACAAAAGCCTCCACAAACTGTACAATAAAGGCTGTCTTTCTGGTTCCTTTTATATTACAGTTACATTTACATTTTCTGGACAATCAAGTTTATAGACAATAATCAATATTGAAACAATATTCTTACCAATGTATACTTAGACGTTTGTGTGGGGGAAAAATGACATTGTAACATATGCAAAACAACCTTATTTCAACAAAGGATATGACATTATTTAACAATGAATAATGAATTTGGTAGTTATCTAAGTTTTTTTTTTTTTTTGCATTTCAATAAAGATAGCACAAAGTGCATGTCGTCTTCTGTGTACAAACAGTAGATAAAAAATGGGCAAATGAACACACCCATTCTTTGAGACATGCCTAAGCTTTTCAGCACAGTGATAATAACATTACAAGATGACACAACACTGACTAACAACAAGCACATTAAGATAAAATTTACCCGAGAGGCAGTTGCTGGAAAATCTGCTTCAGCGAGCTGGCTGCTTCCTGGTACATTTTTGTCAAAAGAAATATCAAGACAAATGACAGTTAGGAATTTCCCGTGTTTTCGTCTGCATGTTTTATATGAGGTCACCAAACTGCTCTCCAACTTCCTCCCTACCCTAGTGTTAATGGTGTAACTCTACACTCCAGCATCAGGTGTCAAATAAGGAAGAATGAGGAAGAGAGAGAACTTATTAACCTGAAGGAGAAAACGTACAAAGACAGACCGAGGACACAAGACACTGTGAGAAGAGCTTGGCGACGAGTCACCTGGCAGTAGTGGTAAAACAATGAAACGTTGTTAGTGCGGGAAATGGGGGTGCATTTGATTTAGAGTTTCATCAGCTCTCAGCTCTCAACTCTCACTATAATAATAATAATAATAATAATAATAATACTTATTATTATTATTGACATGTGTGTTCATTGGAACTATTTGTATAGAAGAAATGTAGATTTACAAGAATTACATTAGAATTACATGGCAATAACTTCATTATTAATTAATGTATTATTGCATCCAATATGAATTTAAATTTTTTAATTAATTAATTATTTTTTAACCAACCCTCTTTATCATCCAATGTCGAAAGTTTGTCGAAAACACGAGTAGACGTTTTGAGAGCCACTAGAGGGCAGCGGCTTCTCTTTGCATCACCAGAACTGTCCTTTGACCCACAGAAAGACTTAGGAGTCAGTGTTGCTGAATAAATTATTTGCTACAGTGAAAACATGCCAGCACAAAAAACTACTAGAACTAATGTCTTTGCTACATTCCTATATTATTTTTCTGGTGACAGGGTAATTACCAGGTTATTTCCATCAAGGGTTCTGTGGGGTTTTTATACAATCAAAAAAAAAAATCAGAATTGACTATTGTTATTAAAAGAGAAAGACAGCATACCACATTGAAGAATTAATGTCAGGAAACATTTAGCAATGCAGTAACTGCTCCAGCCTGATAAATGAATATTACAAGTAAAAAACATCTCTGTTCATTTCCATTAAAATACTTGTTTGACCTCTGCCGTCTCCTCATAAGTGGACTTCCAAGAAATGTTGTCTCTGCTGCTGCAAAGCCTGGTCATCTTTTTAATGCCTTCCCTCTGCTGTTTATTAAGTGACATTCTTTTGGTAGTGAAGTCCTTAGGATAAAAAAAAGTTTCAGGCCCACAGCTGCTACTGCTGTATTTTTGGCAACTACTGTAGTACTACAAGCTCTTACAAACCTAAACACTGGAATCATCACCTGAGTATTCATTTTGAAATTCTTCCTTTATCTCAGTTGGCTGAGATAATTGTCTTAAATTCCAAATATATAACATTTTTACTGACTCACCAATCAGTATTATCAATATGTTTAATAGAGGTACATATATATTATAGGTACTATAATTTTGTTAATAATATGTATATATATATATATATATATATATATATATAATTAATTATTTATACTCTATACGCCAAAAGAAAAGATTAATTGATTTTAAATAACATCTTGAAACTCTTTCTTCTGTGTTATGCAGGTGTTTTTCAACTTATTGGTAGAGTAAAACATTATAGATTTTCCAGAAAGGAAACACATTTCTCTTAAACTTTATTTGAACCTTCCTGCTGCGCATGCATCTGCAGTTGTGTCTGTTTGATGACTATTTATAAAAACACGTGTTTATATGTTCGTGTAAAATAGAGGTTTAGAGAATTAGTTTTCTTTTTTGCACATCATTTATTTTGCTTTTCTAAACTCAATTCAACCCATACGTTACTGGGAGAGAGAGGGGGAGAGAGAGAGAGAGAGAGAGAGAGAGAGAGAGAGACTCCGCTCGCTTCCGGCTTCAGCCGTTTTTACTACAAGCAGAGAAGCGCTGCACAGAAGTTGAGCGACACGCGTGACAAGAGAAACCTCCCGTGAAAGTATTTCACCTGGAGTCAAACAGACAGACTGTGCGGACGACTTTGAATTTTTTTCAAACAGAGAGCTCGTGAACACAGCACAGAAAAGACGTAGACGCGGGGAGGCTTCTCGTTGTGGAGAGAGGTAGAAAAAAAGAGACATTTTGAATCTTCTGTGGAGGTGGAGGAGTTTTTCAGTCTTTTGTTTTGGTAGAAAAACGTGAAGGAGCCCAGTGGGCCGGTTGCTGCACCGAAGACCAAGTTTGTTTTTCGTGCAAGAAGGCAGAACACGTGTGCAAAGTTTTTTTTTGCGTCAAAGACAGCGAAGAGAAGGAGAAAAGAAGGGAGAATCATCCAGCTGGTATCAGACAGTCACATCACTGGCAGCAATCAAGTGTCCTGCAGCAACAGCCTCGCAGGACGGGGACGCTGCAGAGGTAAGTCCTCCCAGTCTTCTATGTCATTTACATCCTTCCCAAGTTTAGAAGTTTACTTCTGCACTTGCACAAGTATTGCAAAGATTTTTCAATTTTCTTGCAAGAAGCTTCCTCCGGTCTTTCTGCAGCTCAAACGGAAGCAGTATCTGGAAAAGTCTTTATAAACATCTTAAAGAAACTCCAGTGTTTCCAGTCCCAGAAATCTGACCACAGTATTATGTGTTTTTGTGTGTTTTTTTCTTTACATATGTGTTGAGGCACAGCACCACACCAGGTGTAGCTTTAAACCCCACTACCTGATATGATAGAAATTGCTGCATGTGTGGGAATGTAAACATCAGCAGGTGAAAGTTTACATAGAAACAATTTCCAGTAAGAAAGTGAAAAAAGTTTTCATGTTAAAACACCCTGAAAGTCAAATACTGAGTTTTAAATATTCCCTTCAGGGTTTAGCAAATATTTTGCACTTTACACTTTGCACTTCTTTGTCCAGAGGCAAAGTAACTATTATTCATGTCAACAACTGGCCTGGCTGTGAAACTTAAACATGAAGAACAGGTCGTTATAATATGACATCACACGAATGCTTTAATATTTTTCTTTAGTCATCAAGTAGTGGTATTTTGTTTTTATTTTTAATATAAATAATTTCAGTCAGCCTGGAGGAAAACACACATAAAACTCTTTCTGTGACAGATTACATAAATGAAAGTTGCATTCATTCAATATTTTGAAATAGCTATAGATGGTATTACTTTGTTTTGATTTGTATGTTGTTTTGAGGGACAAAAATAACTCTAATTATTCTAGGGATGTAATAATTGTATTCTTATTCATTAAACACATCATATTAGTGTGGTCAGTTTAATCACACAGTCCCTGTGGATTAATCAGGACTTCCCCAGCTAAATCAAGATAAATCAACATTTCTGAATATGACAAAGACGTTCTTCCCTGATGGCCAAGCTTATAAACATCTTCTAAAAAAAACCTAAATATGTTTCATTAGACTGACCTAGACTTCTCTCCACATGAAGTTACTTCTTAACCAGAAAACTTCCACTGTTTTGTTTTTCCTGTTACTGTAGTCTGCAGTCATTCCTCTCTGTCTGTGGCAGCTCTACATGTTTTTCATATTCCACATACATGTTTGTTTGTTTGTTCTGTTGACAATAAAGTCATATATGATGAGAGGTCGTGCACATTGCACATCCACATAAAAAGGGTTCTAACTCGTGAACTCACTTTAAACGTAATCTTTTTGTTTTTCCCGTGACTTGTTTGTTGTTTTCGTGTCTTCTTGTGAAGATAAGCTGACAGTCCGTCTGTCCCACCCAATGTGACATTAGACTGGGTTAAAACAAATAACACTAAAGATCATTTACTCCTACTGTTTGTGCATACATGACCAACCCAGAATGCTTCACAGTGACTGTAAAGATCAACCTGACCCAGTATCTTAGCTTCATTTGATTTTGGCTGGTGTCGATACCATTAAAACGACTGGAATGTCAACAGAGTTTTCAAGGACGATGGAGCATCATGGGAAAGTTTTACCTCAGAAGAAGAAGGAACTGTACATGCAAAGTACAGGGTTCTAAAGTTGCTGTGTTGAATACCATGAATACATTTACTGCTCCTGTTTTTGAGCTTTGTCTTAATAATAAATAATCACTGTTTCACGTGGGCCAGTTATAGAAACCTGAAATGTAAAGTTAGCCACCACTCTAAAACCTAGGATAAAACTGGTATTAACAACACTTGTTCAAACAATCAAGTTCTAATTGGGTAACTAGAACTTTAGGCAACAGCATAGTCCATTAGTCCACGGCTCACAGAGGAAACCCACTACTTCTGCATCAAAGATTCAAAAAGACAAGTGAACCCAAATAAGTGCACACTTCTCACCATTTCCCCATGTCCTTTCCTCTTCGCTGCATATCACAGCTCCCTCTCTAAGTCCCGTCCTGCTCTCCCATCTTCTCCCTCCTCTCCGTCTCTCACCCCCTGTGGACATGTTTTTTTCCTTGTGTCTTTGCTGGTCCCTGTGTCTAATGTGTGCAACTGAGTGTTTACTTAGTGTGAGAAAAACAGCATCGGTAGTTATTAAGCCACTTGAGACAAAAGCCTTTCCTGTCTCTCTCTGAGTGCGTCACTACCTCCAACGTGAGAATCCCATGTTTACGCTGCAGTTCATGAATTAATGCCTTCACATAATTTCCCCAGTTCGGGATCATTATAGTTCAACCTTAACCTTAGCCTTAACCTTAATGGGACATACAGTATATGGACAATGATGAGAAACACATGTTACATGACGTGTGTGGTTACATTTCAGAGAACCTGGAGTTCTGCAGTCTAAACAAAATTTCAAAACATCTTGTTTTCCAGCAGTGCTTGAGTTTATTTTTGTCTGGTCTGCCTGCACAAATGACTCATAGTGTTAAAAAAAAGAGATATGAGAATTAGGTGAACTGTAGTTTGTAACACTTGTTTAAAAAAGTTGATGATTTAGATGCCAAGTATTTAAATATTTTGACTGAAGTTCACTAAAGAGCTTCACGTATGACCTGTATTTGAATAATGCTCAGTGACAAAAAGGCTCAGGACCGGCAGCAATCCCAGGTCTCACAGGTGATACAAAGAGCAGTCGTCTTTGATGACTGGGAAACGTACATATAGAATACACCATGTATTCTGTCTTGTGTTATGTACTGTCTCAATTCAGACACTACATCACATTTCTTCCAGGGATGGAAGTCGTTACACTTTAAGGATTTACCAATATCACCTGATAATCAAATGTCACAGACGTTTATTCAAAAGTTCATATTTTATTGTCCCATGACCCATGGTTTTTCAAATATTTTTGTACCCTCTAAATTAAATGAAACAATCATTTGATTATGCCTTGCTTTACGTACATGAGGGTGACATGAGGGTCACATGGTACTTTGTAATAAAATGTCTGCTGTCCTACAGCTTTAATATAACGCACATGCCCTGAAACAGTCAATGATAACCAGTCAAGCGTTTGTTTTTTGCTTTGTGTAACACAGTCTACCGCTACTGAAACAAAGAACAGGAATCATGTATGTTGAACTGAGCATCAGCATCTGCTTAGAACTCACTATTTGACAGGACTCTAAATCATTTCTGGTCCAATGCACAGAAGTGCTGGATGTGTTTGGCTTAAATGACAGGTTGTTGGAACCAAAAAGCTACTGCAGGAAAGTGGTTGAAATCCACATTTTCCAATTCTCTCTGACTGCCTAATTTTTCTCTGTCAGTTCTATTGCTGACAAAGCAGTAAATACAACTACTTGTCAGTATAATGAGAAAAAATCTCTTATAGGAAATGTGTTTTTTCAACATGAGAAGGAGAAGTGGACACCTGACTATAGCTGCTTCTTAGAGCTCAGGAAGTTCAAATGTTTGAATATTGCCATCGTTACATAGGTGCTGTTTCAGAATCCTTAAAATTGGGAACTGGACAATCTATTGCTTTAAAACAGATACAAAACATTAAGTACGTTTAAGTCTAAGCAGTGGAAGCCCAGTTCAATTGTGACGACAGTTGTTTGCAAATACAGAGAAGGTCAGACATTCTCTTGTAAGTTTGTAAAGAGAACTGGACTTCTTCTTTGATCTGGATGAATGAGAATCTTCACAGACTTGTAAGTTCTTTTTTAAAATTTAAATTAAAAATGTGATTTTTTTTTTCATATTTGACACAATTAGCAAGGGTCAGAGGGTAATGTTAATAGGACACTTGTTGGACTGTAGGTGTTTGCCAGTACAGCCTGACTGTAATTAAACAAACCAATGGGGGCTAACTATCAAGCCATGCTGTTATATATTATATGATGTGCTCAACATTTCATAAACAGGATTTTGCACCATGAACCAGTTCCTTATGAGAAACCACTGTACATGTTTCAGGTTTTATGAATGAGTGTCTGTGCAGTAAAGGTAGTTACATACCTCTGCCCCACAGACACACACCAGTCCAGGCTGGCATTAAAACCTTATATTTGGGGGTACTAAAGGACCTTTATTCAATAAAAATGTCCAATAGGACACAGCAGAAGTTTCTTTCTTTTAATCAAAATGTAAAGCCTCCATACATTACACTGACAATTGTGCAAACACTAGGTTTACTATGGTTTTAACTATACACAGTGATGACTTATAGGGATGTGGTATAGTACTTTTAAGGAAAGTGAACTACTTGTCATAGTGACACAGCACAACACTGCACACAACGAAACGTGACCTCTGCTTTTAACCTATCACCAAAGTGAACAGTGGGCAGCTTCAAGTGCCCGGGGACGGTGCCATGCTCAGAGCAGCTAGTGGACTCGAACCTGAAGCCTTCCTTAACCACTAAGCCACCACTGCCCCTCTCCTTTTATTGATATTTTGAGAGGCACTAAAAGTCTATCTGTGCTGCTTTCAAACTGTGAGGTGAAGGAGTATAACTCCTCACTAATTTTATTCTCCTGTATGTTCTTTGTTTTTCCTACTTACAATTCTTTGTCATCACATCCTCAAGTGCATTATTAAAACAGCAACATTTCAGGAAAAATGTATCTCATTTGATGGATTCCACTGCTGATCAGTGGTCTCTTCTTTATCTGACTTCTTCTTTTTGTGTGTTTACTCCTGCTGCGATTACCCCCGCCCCCATGTTATTGTCGCCAGCCTTTCTCTGTTTTCTTTCCTTTTTCCATGAGCTTTTCTCCTTCGTTTCATCCAGGAAAAAACGTCACCTTGAAATTATTATTTTAGGACTGAAGTAAGTTTTAAACAAACAGGATTTAGGAAACGGATATGTTGGCATATGCTATTTAAGGAAGAGCAAGAAAGGGTTTGTAGAGTAAAGTAAATAGTTTTAAGGTCCCTGCGGTGTAGAATTACCAGTTAAATAGTTGGATGGGAAGTAAGATGGTTAAGACCCATAGTAGTAAACACTGTTTCTTTTTTTTTGTTTTAAAAAGTGTAAAAAAAAATCTAAAAAAGCATCGTACTAATGCGAGCATAGGCAGAGAAGAATTAACTAATTAATTAGTCATCATACTGATTTCTAATAATATTCCTTTCCCTTTCTAACATTTACTATTTCATGACCTGCTCATACCTAAATAAGCGACCTTTTCGTTCATATATTTTCAGGTATCTTTTCCCAGTGTCCAGAGCAGCGTGGACTTTTGACCAAATGCAGATGAAACATTGAATCCTGATCTCCACACCTCCCTGCAGCTTCATGGGAGATTGTCAGATGTGTACCTGTCACTCAAAGCCCCTGGCCTGGCTGCGGGGATGGCTGCCTCTGCCCTGAAACTTAGCAGCCTGGTAGTCATGAACAGGTAAACAGAGTGTAGTGTGTTTCATTAGAAGATAGTTTGATCCCTAGTCCACGAGTAGATGGGGTCAAATAAAACTTACAATACAAATGAATGTCTAAAAAGATCAACCTCTCCTGCCCTCTTTCTTGTCTTCACAGCAGTAATCAGTGTCACACTCAGTCAGGTTCTGCTGGCAGTACCTCCAGAACAAGAACCAGTCCGGTCGCTAGACCTGTACTGCCAGTTCCAGACAGGAGCACCTACTGCCAGTTTCTGGGTGGAGGTCTTTACAGTCCAACTAGCCCTAAGGTATCTTGATTTTGATTAAAGCCCTAGTTTTTAAATCCGTCATTAAAGAGCTAAATAGAAAAGCTACTGATGATACTGTTAGTAAGCTGTCTTTATTACTTCTGGTTGAAGCTAAATGTTAAATGTCACAAGTAAACCGATTAATTGTATGTTATTATTAAAATTATAATTAATAATATTTTGTGTCCATCTGCTAGGCGAGCCCGACCAGCACTACTCAAACCTTTGAGTTCCCCTCTTCATCCTCACATTGCCCAGGTCCTAATCCCCGTGCCCGCTCTCCTTCACCGAGAAGTCCAGAACTACTAGGAGTGAATGTGGGTCAGAGGGTCAGACGCCTAAGTTCATCCAGTGGGGAAGATAGACGGGAGGGAGACGGCCAGGAGCAAAGAGAAGGAGAAGCAGGGGAGGTGTGGAGGCGAGAAGAGAGAAGACGCCAGGCACAGCAGCTACAGATTCACAGGGAGCTGCAAAACGTTGAGGTTGGTCGTCCCGCTGTCAATTCACAACTTTATTTGTCAAATATGAACAAATGTTTACAAGTGATGCCTTCGATCTGAAGATAAGTTTAATAGTTCTGAATGAAAATGTCATATAAATTACATTCTAACATTTATCTGCATTGTCTGACACATATTGTCTGTCAATTACAGTGGTTCTTTGTTTAAATAAGCAAATAATTACAATCTACCATTATGTAATGTAGAAAGATTCAGGTAGTCAGGAGAATTCTCTGTGAGAAATATATTAAAGTTGACATATTCTACATTAACATTGGCTTATTATATAGTTTGTCTGCATACGTAGTTTTTTTTGTCTGTCTTTGTGATGAATAAAGGCTTTGTGCATTAATTAATTACGACTCGTTGTTTAGGAAGAGTTTTCCAATTTTTTGTTCATCTATGTACACTATTACTTGTGAGCCATGGAAAAATGCCTAAACTGGAGCTGTGTTCAAACTTTATTCCTTGTATGTTTTTCAGGTCAGAGGAAAAGTTGGCATTTTTGAAGCTCACATTTCCGGGAACCGTGCCCAGGTGTTTAAAAGTGAGCTTCAGCGCAGCCCTCGATCTCCTAGAAGATCAACAAACCAAACCTCCTCACATCCCAGCCAAGGGAACACGGCTCTTACGTGCTCAATGACCCAACCACAGGAGAGTCGAGTTACTTCCGTTGTGCAAAATGGTGGTGAAGGGGGAGAAACCATGGCAGTGGAAAGGAGGAATGGAGGACCAAATTACAGCGGCGCTCTTGTAATGAACTCAGACTGCCTTGCAGAAACGATGATGCAAAAGCCATGTTTAGATAAGGTGTTCGCAGTTCCGAGTTACCCTGAGGCATTAGAAATAAATGAAAAAAAGGTGACAGAAGAGAGAGACAACAAACAGATATTCCTGGAAGAGGAGAAGAGTGTCCATCAGAGCCCAGAGACGCTAACGACAGAGGACAACAAGTCAGACAACGATGCAGAAATCCAATCAACATGTCAGGCACAGAACAGTGAAAACTCCCAATGTTTGGTAGACACAACCAGTGAGATCTCCAACCACCATTTCTCCATCTTCCCCTCCAACTCTCCCTGCATCCCGTCAGTAATAATAACTGATCATGGCCAACCTCAAACTTCTGACGGTCCTGGCTCAGAGCAGGAACCGTACTGCACCAGTCCTGGATCCAGCCCTGGTCCTGGGCTTACCTCATCTTTACCTTCTCTTCGAAAACTTTCCTCTTCCTCTGCCTCCTCGGCGGGTTTCTCCTCATCTTGGGAAGAGTCGGAGGAGGACATTTCCAGTGACACGGAGAGAGGGGAGGAGCTCCTTAAACCGGCACTCCTCAGTTCTCAACAGAGAGCAGTAAGTTGCGGCCAGGTTGTCGTGTCTACGTTGGCCACACATATATATTTGTATAAAACAGAAAGCACAGAAATTAAGGAATGAAGTTACAGTTGGAAATAATGATTTCAATTGACATTTGTTTGCACGTGTTTGGTTCTGCGTATTCGTGCCTGTCTGTTCAAATGTGCCTGTGCTTGTCACTGGCACATCCTGGCACATGTTGCTGTTCTGCTCTTGTGTTTAATTGGCTGGAGCTCGCTCCTTGAGTAATGGTTGACATTCAGAGAAACAAAGCCAGCTCTGTGCCCCAACCTGTGTGTGTGTTTGTGTGTGCAAGTGTGGGTTAGCGAGGGTGTGTGCTGGAGAGGTTGTATGTGATTAAATTAAAAAAAAAAGGAAAAGCAAGTAAATTTTGTTCCTCACACACAGTTGGCCTTCGCTTGTGTGGATGCAGTTCAAAGAGTCAGGTTGTTGTTGTGTGTGTGTGTGTGTGTGTGTGTAGGTGGATTTGTTTGTATTTGTAGCCAGCTTAAGTTCATGAGGCTGTCCTACTTCTGCTTTGAACCATGATAACAAGCAGAATTGCATCTTCCTACCCCCACCCTAAACCAAGGTGGTGGCTCTCCAGGGTAATACAGATTACAAACAATTTGTTTAAGTGACTCTGGCCGTTTGATTTGAATACTGTTTGTATTGCGTTTGCATATTTCCATGATTATGTTTTTGCTCTTTTGAAGTGTCATAGCTGCCTGTGGAGGGTGTAGATTCTTAAAAGAGATAATCTTTCTTGTCTGCAACCTGTCGTAGTCAGCCTTGATCTGTACGGTTACGTAAACCTAAGATGTGTTCAAGAGTCGAACATGCAGAAACTCATGTGACATGCTTGCTTGTGTGGGAGGTATGTAGGAGCAATGAGAAGGCAAGAGAGGAGAGAAGTAATATTGAGAGTGGGAGACGAACAGAGTGAGTCTGACAGTGAGAGCAGTGGAACATTTAGCAGCACTGAAGCAGTATTTTCTTCACTTGACGGGGCTAAAGAAATGTGGTCCTCGAAATGAATGAGTTTTGAAATATCAAACACTTAAAAACATTTAAAATTACGGATGATTCTGATCCTTCACTTGGTGGCTGTCAGCACTGTGACAAGCATGTCTAGAGGTGATCAACTCTAGACAAGGCTGTGATTGGACAGCTGTCCTTTGCTTTTAGACTTTATGTAGGCTTTTACTGATTACAAATGCAGGAAAAAATTGTTATTTCTTGCCTTCTATGGCTTCATTTGTTGAAATAATTCAATGACAAGTAAAAAACTATGGTAGTCAAGTGTTATTAGTAGGGCCTGTTGTATAAATAGACACAATGAGACTGTATTTGGTTTGTACTGTACTGTAAGTGTTTTGACAGTTGGGCATCTCTCCAAGGTTAAAACGCACAAAGTTGCCATTTATGTTTTTCTTGTTCTACTTCATTTGCAGCTAAAGGACACCTGCAAAGACCACAGCTGTGTTTTTTCTCTATCTTCTCGTTCTGAGAATATCACTTGACTTCAGTTGATTGAACTGCGAGCAGAGTGATTTGTGGGTGAGGTGTCACTGGCTGTAGTTTCCAAAACTGTAGTCACACACTGAAATTCCGTAAATGCAGTCAACTCCAGCACTAGTGAAAATTGACAACCACTACATTCTCTTTTTTTTTCTCTTACATAAAAACCACACATCTATTTTAAAAGCATTTCACTTTCACAAACTTTTATTTTCATTCACTTGCTATACAGCTAGCACACAGTAGCTACGTCTTGCTCCTCATCCAGACCTCCCTCCACCTGGATTGTCCTGATACTTACAAATACAAAAAAGAGAAGGTGTGCTGCATCACTTCCTAAAAGGAGGCATCCATTAAATAAACAATTAAATTCTTATATAAACACTTATATAAACAAATACGTCCATTGGAATGAGGACCACACCCAAAGGCACACAGACACACATGTACTGACACACCCTCTGTACACGGCACAGCAATACTTTTGATTGTCACAGAACAACAGACAGTAGTGTTCCACAGAAGAACCACAGTCACTCAATACCCCTCACACAAAAAACTGATTTTGAAACAAAAACCTGTGGCTGATTGACTCACATCCCTTTTTTAAGGATTGGACCTTTTCAGGCTTCAGCCTAAACTGCAAGTGTGAGTTCATCGCCAATAAAAGGGTGTTTGTGTTAGACAAAAATTCACAACATTGACCCAAATGGGTCAGCACAACTCATGAGCATTCACACACACACACACACCACACACACACACACACTGTTTGTACTGCAGTGGAAAATCTTCACTGCCACAGCGGCTAGTTGCATAGCAACCCTGTGACGTAAGAACGAGTTTCCCTCTCACAGCTGTGTGTATATGTGTGTGCAAATGTGCGTATGTGATCGTCGAGAAACTCTAAGTTTATAGGTTAGTGTCTAATTTCCTTTGTGGTGATGCGGGAGGGGAAACACCGGTCAGTTCTTAATTTGGTGGCTCTCAAGTGTGTGAATTCCATTTGCAGTAAACAACTAACTGACTGGTTACTTTTATAATTAATAAAAAAAGTAAATAAATAAATGTAATGGGAAATATATTTATAAATCTACATTAATTTGGTTGATAAAGTTTATAGTTCTGAATCAAACCACTTTTCCTCCCACATTTTGATATTAAAGCAAATGAAGCGTTTACACTGTTTGTCTCCCACAGTAAGAGACAAAGGTGGGAGTACAAGTCTGTGTGGATGCTGCAAGGCAACAACTGAGCTTTGAATGTGCAGAAGCTCAGCAGAGTGGTTTGCTGCAAAAGATGGGGCTGATGTATGAGACGTTAAACCTGGTGATCAAAGGAGAAATCTTGCTCAGCATAAAGCAATACGCTTTGGAAGACGTTTCAAAAAATAAAGGGAGATCATGCATTTGTACAGAAATGTATATGCAGTGATCACCATCAGTATTACTGTCTAGTTACATCACAGTCACATCGTTGTAGGCAGATGCAATTACAGGCTGCGTTAAATCCTTGACTGTCTTCTTATTTTTACATTTCTCTCTTCTCTTCATTAATGTGTTCTGTAACATTTAAATGTTATAATATAATGTCATAACATAACAATACATAAACTACTGTTGAAGTTGCATCTTAAACTATAAAACTTAAACTTAAACTTAATCTTCACGCCTTTAGAATTTTGCAACTCTAATTTTCCACTGGTCAGTCTTGGTGGCTATGACATTTTTTATGTCCCCTCTGCACGTGCTGCATGGTATCACCCTCCCTAACAGTAATTTTGTGTGTGTGTGTGTGTGTGTGTGTTTGTGTGTGACTCCAAACTTTGCAGACTCAGACAGCTGCAGTATTTGTATCTGCATGGTGACCTTGTGGTGAGCGATATCAGGCTTGTTGTTTCCTCAGTGCTCCTCTGTTGAAAACATCAGCATGCATCAGTGTTTCCCCTGCCTTTTCACATCACACATTTGTAACCCAGAGTTACCCTTTACCCAACTTTTGTTTTTCTTCTCTCTCTCTCTCTCTCTTTCTTTCTCTCTCTCTCTCTCTTTCTCTCAATTGTCTCCACTCACCGTCTGACTGCTCTGTCTCTTGCATACAGATGAGTCACATATGTTTGCAGCGTGATATACCCATGTTCTTGTGGAGTCCTTACACAGTCACACGTGGCACAAGGCTTACATGCTTTCTGTGCCTTTGTACAACAGTTTAACCATGCATGTGCCGATACCACATGAACCCAAGATTTATTTTAATGCATGTTCCAGGTAATGATGTGGAAAAAAAAAAAGTTTTTACATTCACAGCAAAACTCGTCACCTTGTTGCTTCTACGTTTACACTGTGTTCGTTTGGGTTTCACAGAGGGCACGGCCCCTTTCTTTTCTTTCTTTTGTTTGTAGTCAGCGGCGGAAATGGAAAATACTGTCACTGAGGCAAGCGGCAACCCCCCCACTTCCTGTCTACAAGAAGTTCCTTCGCATACAATTTCCTCTCACTCTGTACTCTCTGTTTCTGTCTCTCTCTTGCTCTCTCTCTCTCTCTCTCTCTTGCTCTCTCCCTGCCCCCCATCTTTCCTATCTGTATTCCCAGACACGCTGGATGATGGGAGGAGAGTAGGAAAAACATTAAACAAGTTTCCATTGAGGGAGAGAGAGACATGAGGGAGGAACAGCAGGAAAATAGTTGGAAGGAATTCCCTACCAGAGCTGAAGTTGTATTTTTCATTTTACATTACAAAAAAAAAAAAAGAAAACAAACAGATAGAACAGAACAGAAACAGCTAGAATAGAATATATAGAATTAGCACATATGTGTGCAATAACAAAGACCCTTTGAGGCAACACGTTGCTTTAAAAATAGAAACGTTATCTGTTTAATACCACAGAGCTGAGGAGTTTGTGATAGAAACATATGGGTTATCAAATTTTGATAATGCATCTCCTGACAGACAAGATTACACCACGTGCTAGTTGGTTAATAAAGTACTGAGGGCCTGCTTATCCTTGCGGTCGTACAGCCATGCATATACTATTTTAAACCTTGATATTATTTATATATTTTGTCACACTGATTCATTTACCTTTCATGCATAGGAAATACTCAATCCACGTGGGTTTAACAACAAAAATTGTATCTTCTTCCTCTCGATCAACGGCTGAAAGTGAAACACCTTTCTTCTTGTTCAGCACATTCTGCTCCTTCACATTTCTTGCCTTTATCACCAGAGCCTACACTGCAACAGTTTTTGGATCTGTCCCCGTATTTGTCCAAACATCTTGTCTCTCTGCCATGTACCTACTGTAGCCCCAAACATTAGACCAGTCTTCATTTAATCTTCCTGTTCAACCACTTTTTATCAATTGCTTCTAAAACTCCTTTTTCTCAGCAAGTGTCGCAAAATGTAGACATTAATGGTTTTCTTACACAAACTATATCCTGTTGTACAAACCCCGTAGATGTCATCAGTTGGACACATTCATGCAAATTGTCTTCCCAGGCTGTGTGCTGATGACAGGCATATCTGATCGCTGTGAAGTGGTGGTCTCACTGTCAACACATTAACACACATGAAGCTTTTCCAAAGGTCACTTCTAGGGCAGGTATTTCTTCCACGTTGTTTGTTTTAAAAATGTCAAACATAAAGTGTGTGTCGTGTACAGTTGTGAAACACAAGTTCTTTATTCAGAAGGTCTCACACACTGGTTAAAGACACAGATGTTTGTACAACTTCTCAGACAAACTTAAGTCTGCACTTTGTGTTTTGGTGTGGAACGTATGTTAAATATACTGTATGTTGTTTAAATACCTTAACCATTGAGTACAATTGTGCATACATTTTGTTTTGTCACTGCTGACAATTTACGACTGCAACTTTAAAAATTTGCCAGTGTTAGTTTAACATGAAAGAAAAATGTAAAATTAAACAGCACAACAGCCTTGTTTCTTCTGTAATATTTAGCAAAATAATGTGTGTATATCAGGGACTATACACTACCAGTCCACACTGGCACAGCTCACCTTTCCCCCATCCCTCTCTCAGACTAAAACACTCTCCTTCTGTCTTAAAAGTTGTGACCGACTGTGCAGACAGGCACAGATTTGCATACCCTAATTCTGGTTGTCTTCTGTTTTACAAAACAAATGATTACCAATTGGTTGGGATTGCATACCTACTGATGCACACACAAACAAACACACAAACATGGAAATGATGTGGGACAAGGCCTAACATATTCCCCATACGGGACGGCACTATTGCAGATCCGGACGGAATCTCAGCAGAAGCCCCAATCAGTTAATCTGAAAACTTCTGATCAGACCATAAACGTATCGATGATGAAGTGGTCCTCGTGGTTGTATTCAGTGATGAGTGTTGTTGTGTCAGTAGGAGCCATCTTTATCATTACCATCATCCATCTTGGCATCAGACTCCTTCAGGTACCGATTTGTTACACTTTTTTTCAGTCAAGTCTAGTGTGTAGCATCCCTGATAGCTTTTGTACCTAGATTTAGCTGTTGTTTTTTTACTTCTGACAGCTTTACACTTGGACGTGATATTATGGAGCTATAATAATGCTACTAACATCAACATCGTAATATTGAAGGCCTTCAGTGTTTATTTTTAATTTAGTGTTTATATTTAAACACAAACCCACCTTTTCTTTTCCTCTTCTCTCCCACCGTCCTCCGATTGCATTTTATTGTCCCTGCCTTCTAAACCTTAAACAAATGACTGTTATTACTGAACCTTGAGGTAGTGCAGAGTCTCCCTCTCTGGAAATAAATGGATGACTCGCCAAGAGGTGGCCTAATATTTATGCTCTGTGGAGATGGGGGAAAAAGTGAGGAGGGCAATGTCATTCAGTGGAGCTCATTTGTTTTCCTAGTCTGTTTGTATAGATCCGTACTGAGTGTCACTATACTGCACTGCGGTGGTAGCTGAGATGTGTTAGCAGCTTTCATTCTGAGGGAATGTTAAATCTTAATTTACAGTTTCATTTTAAAGACTTGTGCTTTTAACTTTGATAAACCGACCTCTGACACCTTTCCTTCTCTCTGATGTCCCACATGCTAAAGTACCAGTGTCCAACATGTGACCTGTACGATGGTGTGTTTTGTTTTTTTTTTATCCACTGAGAAAAGAACCCTCATGTGACTTTGACGTGTGCGTAAGAGTGTGTGTGTGTGTCTCTAACCATAGATAGTCATACTATCAGCTGATCCTGACGATGTGACATGGGAAATAAATTTCTCCTTCTATGGTCCTCCACTTTCTTATCTCCTCTGCTCCCCCCTTTTTTATTCCCTCTGATGAGCAAACCTGAGCTCAGACAAAAGGCAAATTCAAGTTTCTGCCACATCTGCAGGTCAACACAAGTTACGTCACTGCCCAAAGAAGCAGCGTAACTTCACCTGAAACGCTGCAAGCATCAAAGTTTGATTTATGGTTTTTCCAACTGATTTGTTGAAACAAGCAACAAAGTAATGAATACATTTGGAACTTACTTACAGGCCAGTAAAAGTGCGTATAGCTTTAGTGACATGCAGCAAACTAAATTAAGTAGTAAAAAAAATGCATGTGTTAAACACATCAAACAGCCAATGAAAATGTAGGCTTTTTCATGTTCATTGAGAGAAATCTGTACACAAAAGTGTGAGGGAGCATATGACTTCTTTTATAACTGACAGTGTGTTTATGTCTGTGACAAGACTCCTGCAGTCCAATGTGTCCTTGGCAGGGACAGGGAGAACCTTTGGAGTGATACACTGTGTGTGTGTATGTGTGCATGTGTTACCAAGGGAAACCCCATCGTGATCCTCCAGAGTTCAGCTTAGCTGTTCTAAAACAACTACAGGAAAAAAGAAAAAAATCTTGGTTTAAACCAAACAGTGAAAGACTGAAGACAGCTGTCCTCGGGTCAGGGAATCTCCACTGTGTGTTTGTCTCTTACTGAGCTGATCATCAAGACAAAAAAACACACAACAAAATAAGGGCTCCATATCACCCGAGTCGTGAGAAGGGAACTGAAGCACAGTTGCTGTGTTGTGCATGATCTTAAGCAGGCTGCACACAGTCTTCTGGGACAATCAGCCTTTAGAAGATCTGTCTAAAGTCAGAACTAACAGTATGCACACAGACTCTCCCCCACATTGTCATCAATCATGATATTATTGTCTGTGAGTTTCTGTGGTCAGTCTGTCAGACATCAGATGTATACATAAAGCAGTAGATTCATTTATTTTTGTTGTTATGATATGTTAAGAGAATTTGTTTTGTTTTTGTAGCACAAGTCCTGGAAGAAGATAAAGAACATGGTCCACTGGTCTCCCTTTGTCATGTCTTTCAAGAAGAAATATCCCTGGATACAACTGGCTGGACACGCAGGCATGTGGACACAAACACACAAACAAGGGTTTCACATAATATAAACAAAATGATGTTCTCCTTAGTCATCCTGATGATGTAATGTGCATCAAAGTGGGACCAAGATGTCCCACAGCACTGACTTGACTGTGTCCTCTCTTTTAAACAGGCTTAAAAAAGGGATTCTTTATTCTTTATACATCACCCTGTGTGCAGTGAACAGTGATGTTACTGGTGTGAGATAAAATATTGGTCAAAGTAAAGTGAAATAATGTCTTTTTACAGGGAGCTTCAAGGCAGGAGCAAAGGGTCGTATTTTAAAAGTAAGAAGTGTTCATATTATTCCCTGGTATTTATTGTTGTCCACTCTGCTTTTGCACCTCCGTGCCTGAACAGTGCTAACAGTTAGCTTGTGTTGTCCTTTAGAAACACTGTGACTGCGAGCAGCGCTGCTTGTCCCTCCTGATGAAGGATGTGCTCCGTCCGTTTGTCCCCGGCTACCACGGAGATGTAGAGAAGGACGGGCAAAAGTACAACCAGATGGAGGATCTGCTGGCTGAGTTTGACTTTCCTTGTGTGATGGACTGTAAGATGGGAATAAGGTGAGAAAACATCAGAACCACAAGTCAGCGATGTCATTTCCTCTTCACTCTGATCTTCATCTCCCTCCATGTCATGATGCAGAACCTACCTAGAGGAGGAGCTGACCAAGGCGCGGAAGAAACCCACCCCGAGACCAGACATGTATCAGAAGATGATCGAGGTAGATCCTGAGGCTCCAACACCAGAGGAGAACGAGCAGAAGGCAGTGACCAAACCCCGCTACATGCAGTGGAGGGAAACCATCAGCTCAACAGCTGAACTGGGATTCAGGATAGAAGGAGTCAAGGTGAGACCCCCACTTGAATGTGTGTTTGTGGCTTTCCTTCCATTCTTTCTTGTGGTATTCTTTGTGTTTGTGTGTTTGTGTTCTTAAGGGTCATGAGCTAATTTCCTGTTTTGACCATGGACTTCCTCAAAGTATATGTTTGTGCACGAGTTCTTTTGTTGTTCATTACAGTCTGTGTGTGGCAGCTCTATAGGCCTTAGCACCTAGTACTGACATGACACACACACACACACACACACAAACACGTGCATGTATGCACTCAGACACACAAATCTCCCTCTATCTTCACTCGAGGGCCGTGGCTATATAAGGACATTCACGGCCTCCCGGTGGTCTGTTGCCATGACACTAAAGGTTATCCCCAGAAACAAAGTGTGTGTCTGTGTGAAAGTGAAAGACAAAGACAACTGTATCTGCACTCATACTCTATTCTCAAATGGAAAGAGCTCTGGCCTCGTTGCATGGCAGCCATCGGTAGAAAAAAAAAAAGCAAATCTTTATTTTTGCTCTGAATGAACCGGCTGCTTTGTCACAGCTGCTCGTACTGCTCCTGATAATGTTGGATGCTGTGACTACTAGTGTTCATGTGCTAACATTACAAATGCAACAACTGAGATGAAGTTGAGTTTTTTTCACCAAGATGAAGGTGTCTTCTTGTTTTGGTTTGATAAACTGCAGTAACTGTACAGAGGAGGACAGTCGGTAGTGACAAAGAAGCAGAAGAAAGTAGTCTAAGAGCATAAGTGTTGCTATATGTAGAAGGAGCAGCTGAACTGAAAAAAGAAATGGTTACAACAGCTGTTACGTAATTGGCCATTCAAAATAACTATAAAAAGATTCTGATTTATGAATCAGCAAATTTTATTATAGTGATGACTGCAAATATTGTTGTCTTTTAGTTAGGTTTAGTTCAAGAAATTATTAAAATTATGATGAAAATAGATTTATCCTTGCTTAGATAATGAAATATTTCATTGATGTTAATATACTGAATATAATATGTAATATAATAACATTAGTTTTTGCAGTGCATGTGTTTTTCAGTCACTATGATGAAGACTTTTTCTTGTCATGAGCTTCTAAAAATATTCCTTTTCCACTAGATACATTTAATGCTGTCTCTTCTGGATCTTCTCCATCCTCACATCCTATGTTTTGCCTCCTCCCCATCACTCTCTTTGTACAAAATGCCTGGAACTTGTAGCAGTAAATATAAACACTTACTGACATTGTAAAGCCTACTGCGCTATAACATCTGTCATACGGTAACAGAGCGTATTGTGCGTAGATGTCATTTTTCATCAGTACCTCAGGTTTTCTGCCTCATCCTTTACTCCTTGGTCTCCACTGCAGA
The DNA here is from genome assembly GCF_000523025.1 of Cynoglossus semilaevis. Lineage (NCBI taxonomy): Eukaryota > Metazoa > Chordata > Actinopteri > Pleuronectiformes > Cynoglossidae > Cynoglossus > Cynoglossus semilaevis. The sequence goes on along the minus strand of NC_024313.1, from coordinate 3,643,817 downwards.
AGGAGGACGGGACGGTGAACAGGGATTTTAAGAAGACGAAAACGAGAGAGCAAGTTGCCGTGGCCTTTAATGACTTTGCCAGGGGAAATAAGGATATACTGGTAAGTGTGTGTATATACGGGATGTGCCTAATGTATACAATGTGCAGTAACTGTATATACATGGGTGACCAGAAGCACAATGTCATGTTGGCAGCCATCGGTAGAACAAAAAAAAAACTATTCCAAACATACATTTTCTACAAAAAATATAATAATGGCATAGTATTTTGTGTAGCGTTATTTTTAATGATTTTTGATTGATGATTAAAATTTCTGTGTTGTTAATGTTTTTATTTTATTTTATTGTATTTTAGAATGGTTATTTAAGCAGACTAAATGAAATCAGAGACACTCTGGAGACCTCCCCCTTCTTCAAAACTCATGAGGTGAGAAGTTTCTCAGTCTGTATATGAGTCCTATTCTGTGCACGCACGTATATATAGATTAACGGCGCTAATAATGTTCCTAACTGATAAAAAATGAAGACCTGTTTTAAATAATATATATAATAAATAATAAAATAATAATCAGGTGTTATTATGTTATATTGTTATATATATATTTTAAAATTAATAAAACATTTTTTAAATTATTTAACATTCAGACCAAACAAAGTATTGCAGTATTCTTGAAATACTGCAATTTGTGTATACATTCATCTGCTCATATAGTGGTTATGATTGACATTTGTTTCTTGGGTTCATTTTTTAGTTCTTAAATACCTTTCACTCAGTAGTGTTTTTCCTGTTTACACATCAAGCCAAAACCATTTGAACCGTCTACGTCACATTCACACATACATTCATACGGCAGCTGTTATACAGTATCTGCAGCTATTTTTCTGACACGTTTTTCAATCCCTAGCTTTTCTGCTATTTCTGTTGTTTGTACTTTTTGTGGCAGTGAATGTGCATTATTCACATGCCCAGGGAAATATCTAACAAACAAACAAACAGAGTATTTTCATAATTGTGGGTCAAACTTTTTGGCTTCTTTGTTGGTGTTAATACAGTAGAAGTAATTGAACCAGGAGGTCACACCTGTGTAAAAGGTCAGGCCGAGATGCTGTGAGAGGGGCAGGAGGGATGGAGCTGAACACCAGACCAGCCACGCCCACCATGCCTGCACCCCAAAGGCAGAATGCTGTGTAAACAGACACTGCAGCAGCATTTTGTTCAGATCCTGTGTACAGTACGTATACAGAGGAGGCCTAAAGGAGGAAATCCTGGTGGAAATGTACAGCTATCAATGTAATAATCATTATAATTATGGTACATTTCAGTGGCCTTATGTTTATATCAGAAACTTAGACAGTTTGCTCCACCTGCTGACTCACTGTTACCTTAAATCTGTCTTACACATTTTCACCTATTATTGAGAAATAAATTGTGTTGCATAAATACTAGAGATGTGCACTGCAACCAATACCAGTGTATCTATCAAAACATTTGTTTTGCAGAGGCACTAATACCCTGATTTGTTTGTCTCTCCACAGGTGATCGGCAGCTCCTTGTTATTTGTTCATGACAGTAAAGGACGGGCCAAAGTCTGGATGATTGATTTTGGCAAAACCACACCTCTCTCTGACGGCAAGGAACTAACCCACCGAGCATCATGGGTTGAGGGCAACCGAGAGGATGGCTACCTGGTTGGACTCGACAGCATGGTGGACATAATTTCATCCATGTTAAACTCTGAGGACTGATGAGTGAGGGTGGTAGATAAACACACAGACTTTACTTCCTGTCATTCACAACACTTTGGATTTCTCTCAGAGGTTCTCTTACGCACCTCCCCTGCAATCCCGTGTCCAACAACAGTGCGGGGCTGAGACATGAATGGACACAGTCTGTCCCTGAACCACATTTAAACTCTACTTCTTCCCTATTCATTTTCTGCCAAATCCTGAAGGGCATTCCTTCTGCACAATGGACATTGTAGGTTGTCAAAGCAGGAGAAACAATACTTCCACCACAGCTCCTTCATTCCATGGCATCTATTATGTCTCCGGTGCAGCATTATAGTTGTCTTTACGAAAAAAAAAGAAAAGTTAACATGTCATATGCACAAAATGCATTCAATTTAAATGCAGTCCGGTTGATTTATAGGACAGAAAGACAGGGTGTGAAGGATTTGAATTATTTATTTTATACAAAAAATTTTGAAAATCTCCCTGCTGCTTCTATCTTTAGCAGAAAGGTTTTTTTTTTTTTTTAAATGGGGTGGGGATGCTACAGAATGACTGATTAGAAAATCCTTTTATCGTTGCTGCCCTCTAGTGGCTCATTTAAAAAGAACACTATAAATTAACTTCAAAATTTAAAAGCAATCCATAAAATTGTGAAAAACGTACAACTCTTTTTAATGTACACACCAAACACATACTATCCATTTAAATTGTATAATAACTTGAACTGAACATGTTCATCATATACTTCTTGAAACTCGCCTTTAGTATGTGCAACATTTATTAGAAGAAAGAATTCTAATATTTATGTCACATGTAATTTTCTTTTTGTTCTAATGTCTTTGTTAGTCTATAACAAAACTTCTCCTACATTGTTCTAACCTCTCAGAGTTGAACCACAGATGGGTCTCTTAGTGGGTACAGTACTGTCAATGGAAGTTGGAAGCCAAATTGGTGAAATGGCAACATTTTGCAGTTGCATAAGAAAATGCATTTTGATGAGATGTTAAAACTGTGCAGTGACACTCCTCATCTGCCATGTATTTTTAGAATAACCTTGTTAACGTTAAAGTGTGGGACCCTCACAGCCTTGAAAAATCTTATTTAAGCTATAAAGTGCCTTGACATTACAAAGCCAAGTCTGAACATATGTCAATATGTAAAAAAACAAAAACAACTTTTCTTTTAGTCCTAACTGTCAGTTATGACTTAACATGGGTGCATGTTTATTATCCTCTTTAAATTTAGGCTTAATATTTAGTTAATTTTTTTATTATTTATAACATTTTAGTGTGTGTTTTGTTGCAGTAGTTAATGGGATACTGTGAGGATTTTTAAATCCTGGGCTGAAATGTTAAGGTTTAATTTAAAGGTTTCATATTTTTAACATTAGGTCAAACAATAGGTCTGTTAGTTAATACAGTATACAGTAGTGATAAACCATTCAAACTGTTGGATGTGGCCGCAGAGAGGATTAATGATGTCTATTTACTGGGGTGTAAAGTAAGAAACACATCAGTGGGCGTTCAAGCCATCGATGGTCAAAAGTTAAAAAAATTGCCATCAAAAATGATTTTACCATTGTGGGATATACACTTATTGGCACTTATTTATGAAACGTTTGATATTCAGGGTGCTTGCCTGCATGTTTTAAGTTCATTTCTGTGCTGGTGGGCAGAATTTGTTAC
>NC_024313.1:3623969-3640364 GCF_000523025.1 Cynoglossus semilaevis | reverse complement strand
AAGGTCTTACTCTTATTAGGATTTGATTTGTTTGGTTAAGAAAGAATCCCACAAAGATGATATGAAGCATTTATCCAAAGAATTGTTTAAATAAAAAAAAATCTAATCATTACCCAAAACCTCCCTATGTGCACTTGTTTCCATAAGCTCTTTATCAGTGGTTATGGATCAGTTTGTTTTTTCGTCTTAGTCTTATTTGGGCTGCCCTTTAAAAGAGTGTATTTGGGAGCAGGATTCTGTCTGTTTATAAGGAATGTAACATTTCTTTAAATCCACTGTTTAGTCTGCTGTTTGCACTGTTTTCTGCTCTAATATACATTTTAAAATGAAAAAAAAAACATATACAATTATAATTATATATATATGATTTTTTTTTTAAAGAGGTTAGGGTGTCCATTTTTTGTGATCCCATGTCACAGTCCAAGTCAATTTTGGTTACATGATTAGAGCATGATATTTTTACACAACCTTGTTATGGACATGGACTTTAATAAATTGATATTCGAATTTGAGATATACTCTCTCTATATAATTGACCGTGTCAGACAGAAATGTGTGTTATATGAAATGTGTGTTATATGTAATTCTGCCCTGTCAGAATTACATATAAACAGTACTCGGTTTTGGAAGTGGACAAACAGCAGTGCAAAGTTTAGCAAACGCAGGTGCCATCACATAAACTCATGAATCCTGACATATTAAACATTTCCAGACCAACAGCAAAGGCATTGTCAACAACTAACAGTTAGAGATAACTATTGCAACGTTGTTCACCTGACATTGAATAAAGCATTGAGAATTGAAAAAAAAAAACGACTGGAATTTTGTGTAATGTTTACACTGAGCTCAGCCACACCTACAGTTATTATTCATCTCGACAGGCTTAAACAAGCCCAAAACACTGCCACAGTCCCGATCATCAGTCAGGTTAGTCAGATATCCTGTTCTCTACATGATCATCTGCTTCATTCTTCAGCCAGTCTCCTGCTTTGACTACTTTCATCAATTTTCTTTGCTGTTTTTCTCTTTTCCTCTTGGTAGACTGATCCATCTGTGAACTCTAAATACTACAACAACATGCTAAAGGTGTGGTGCTAAGGTGGCCCCATCTCTGGCTCTTCACTGCCCCTGTTGACACCTGTCCACTGCTAAAAGGTTTTATTAATTGCTTTGTTTGCATGGCAATCATTTGACATTCAAATCACACCTGCCCACAGCAGCAGCATCCAGGGCTGTCTTTCAGAGGCCGTAATGTAGGCAGTTAAATCGTACAGAGGAGTGTTGTGAGTTGAACCATTTATTTTATTGTTGTATAATATAAAAATGAATACTTATTTACAAGAAAAAAATCTAAAAAGTACAAACCCTATTTGCTTAAACGTTTTTAAACATAAAGATATACAAAAATGAACTTCTGTAAAGGAGATATCAACTTAATGGCTGTAATAAGACAGTTACAATGATATTACGATTAATATTAATTTGATAATATTGTGATAAAAGACCTTAAAGCCAAGAGCACAAGGCACCGCTAAATATGTTTGATGTGCTAACATGCTACCATAAAAACTGCACCTAATGCTCTCTAAATCTCCAGGGTCCAGGAGGGCATTCTACGACGTCAGTGTGTTTCTATCATCTGTTCTTTTTATACCAGTTATTGCCACATCTTCTTTGTCACTTGTCCTTGTTGAAGTGACTCTTATTGCAGCAGCATTGTAGCCTGACAAGCTGTTATGCAACGCACGCGTGTGTGTTGTTTTCGTTTGTAACACACCAATCAGATGGCGTCTTCTGACCTCACCTCCTGTCAAAGTACAAAACGAGCCAATAGCAGCAGCGGAATGGTGAGCAAAAATTTGCATTTGAGAATGATCCCCAGGGAAACATTTTTTTTTAATATATGCTTTACAAAAATGATTTAAATCTGCATTTTCAGAAATGGAGTTGCTTAAAACCCATTGGAAAATAGAGAGGAGAAAAAAAAACGAAACAAGAAAGAGAGTTAGACAAAGAAGAGCGAAATAACAGCAGGGGCCGACCACAACAAACGCTGAAGCGCTGAAGCGCTTCTTTTCCTTTGGAAAATATAAAAATATTTAGAGTCCGTTTAAATGAAATTTCACAGATATGGAGTTTTACTATATAAATGCATAATATTGTATGCTTTGGTTAAGAGAACTCCTTGCCTGCCGATGCTCCAAAATGGTCACAAAATACAGCTAAATAGTAACGTCCTATCCGGAATTTGGTTTTATTCATAATATGTTTAATTTCATGTTTAGTTGTTATGAAACTGTTGTGGACGCTGTTGTTGTAAGTGGCGACGGGCGACAGAAGATGGCAGTAATGCAGCAGCACAGTTTTAGTTAAACCCCCACTGCAGTAAGAAGAAGCAGCAGTGGGAGCGTGTTGTGTCAACATTGGTCTGTGTGTTATGAAGTTGGTAAATACACCTTGACCTCGCCGCGGAGAGAAAGACGCAGATCAAGCAGATTATACGCACGGCGTGCTGCAGAAACAGCAGCAGAAACGGCAGGGAAACGACACGTAAACACATTCACTTGTTACCGAACACCGTGCTGCAGCTGCAGGAGGAGGAGGCGGAACCTCGAAGTAAACGTGCAGCTAAACCTCTAAATAAAGTTTGGTAGCTTTGACTCGGCCAGTATTATTCACCTCGTCCGTGCACGCAGTTCATAGCAGCAGGGACGCTGCTCCGCAGCTGCAGGTGAGTCTAAGACTTTGCTTTTATATTCTTAATTATGCAGATTGTGTAGGAAACGGTCTTTTTTTGTTGTTGTTTAGCCTTTAGCCACAAACACGAGCACATCTTGTCCGAAGAAGTCAAGTCCTTTGCAGCGTCTGTGCTTCCTCTCTGTCACTTCTGCAAACTCCATCCACATTTTTGCTTCATTTGTAGCATCGACAGCTTAGCTGATGTTAATTTATTTATTTATTATTATTTCAATAACCTTGTCAGTGTCATTGGTTTGAAGCAGCTGCAATGGCGACTTCGGTAATGTCAGTATAGCAGCGTGGCATGTTCTTGTTTTTTTTTCTTCGCCCACGGGGAAGAAAATGATTTGAATCGAGCCGTTAGCTTTGATTTTCAGATATTAGAGCAATCAATAATATCTAATTTTTAACAATTAGACCTTTCACTTCCACGCATATAGGCGCCGAGTTAAAGGATTGGACTTGTGAATGGAAAGTTGCTGGATTGAATCCCAGCCATGGTGTGTTCAGCCAGTAAACCCTTATGGGATTAATAGAGCAAAAATAAGGTGTCTCGGGCTATTTTCTTCTTTAAAAAAATCCATCAAATTCATTAATGACCTTTACAATAATAACAATATTATTATTTTCTTATCATTATCACCTTGTTTTTCTTTTCATACGAAAATAGTGTAAAAGGTGTGGTGCAAGAATGTGTTTTGTCCTAAATAACTCCGTTGTCAAACACAACCTTATCTAGAAAATAACAGTCAATAAGTGACAAGAAAGTAGAACAGGGCAAGAACAGTGTGTTTGAGGTTATCAGTGTGTATCAGACATAAACTGCAAGACCTTGGTATGAATATTGACATATTGCCAAATTGATAAGGTTATTAAAGATGTCAATATTTACAAAGAGACAATAAAGACTAAAATATTATGCACATTTGATGGTGATTTTTAGGGTTCACTATTAAATAATATAAAAGTAAATGTAAAAATGTAAAAGGTTTACTTTAGTTCACTTATGTACATGTAGGTACCTATCAGAAAAGTCTTTTTTTTATAATTGATTTTAGTATTGATAATACTACATCTTTATACCACATGCTTATTGCAGTATTGTAGCTCTCAGGTTCAGAGCTGACGTGAGTGGAGCTGAAAACATGATTTCAGTCACGTTTCTCTAATGGTGTTGATGACACTGTGGCCCCAGTGATTCACCACTGCTCAGCTACAGGGATTATTTTCTGGTTTTTGCTGCTGGATCACCAGTCAAGGACAGAGGATGACAGCGATTACCCAGTAAACCATGAGCTGATTCAAACAGCAGTCCATACTCTGGCTATTCCCAAAGCAGTGAGTCAACAGCGTGTGTGTAGAGACGCAGCCAAAAGACAACAGCTGAGGCTTAAGTGTAGATGTATGTGTGTGTCTATGGCTAGCTGGTAATTCTCCACAAAATGGTAGCTGTAATAATAGCGGATGATGGTCTGGACTGTTTCTGTTGGTGGAGCTCTTCTGACTGATACAGAGGCGGCTTGGCACCAGGGAAAGCCTCACGTCCACACTGACAGGAGAAATTTCCAAGTTGATGACAATGAGATGTTTGTCTTTGGTTTTTGCCCACTTCTCTTTTCTTTCTTTTTTTTGAAAAACTGAGCAATCTCAGGACATGCAGATGACCCACTTGGTGTCTCTTTCTGCATGTTTATGTTTGTATGCATGCATGGACCAGTACACTGTACACAGACACTCCCTTGTTACTTTAACTCTTACAGCAATGCTATTTCCCCTCTGACCTGATTCCAGGACCAGGATGTGTGTTTTCTTGCACCATCAGTACCTGCAGTCACACACAAATGTAAATAGAAAAACGTGACCCAATCTGTTATGTAACTAAAAGGTTAGTGGGCCTATGTTGAGGTAATTACATAGTTTAAAGCTCTACTGTTATCGTGCCACCTGTAGGATGTTGTTATAAATGCATGTAGAAAATGACCAGCGTTGTAATCACTGGAAATAGATGGAACAATATTAATAGGACATTAATAGAAAACCGTCTTACAGCTAGCACAGTCACTTATAGAGTGTAATGGCGAGAGGTTCTGTGTGTCAGCTGACCTTGTGCCTGAACCAAACACGTGCTCAAAAATAGCTGGAACAGACAGGGGCCAACTGCTCGTCAACTCCCCAGTTTTCAGTGATATTTTCGGTTCCAATTCTGAGTGCACTGTACCTTTTATCAATGTGCATGCACCCCCTCCCCCCCCAGACCCCTCACTCGCCTTTACTTGTGTCGATGTGCGTGAACACAGACAAAATAAGGTCAGCAGTAATTCTATCCCAGGTATTAAAGTTATCTTAAGATGTGACAGCTGGGATGATTGTTTTGAGTGTCTGTTTCTGATGAGCAGCTCCGCCTGCGTTTCTTTGTCACTGACTGGACATTCAAACACTGGACTTGTGATAACATTCTCTTCTCGCTCTGTCTGCAGACCATCATGGCAGGTGATATGATGTTACTAATGCGAGGCCTGACCAAGTTGAGCCAGGCAGTTGTGGAGACTCAGGCAAACGCTATGCGCAGTGGCACAGGTAAATATGATAAAAACAACCAATTTACTAAAATATTGTTTGTGTTAGTTTGATCATCAAAATGTGTTTTTGACTGTAAACAACTCCTGGTCATCACAGTATGAGCTGAAATAATTAACACATGTTTTTCTTGTGAAATCTGTTTTTGCTTATGTGTTGATTAAGTTGTGATGAATTATTGCTATTTAATTTAAAGAGTCTTAGCAGTGTCCACCAGGGTGCAGGGTTTCATTCTCTATCAGTGTCTGACATAATTTGTCCTATCAGGTTTAGCCTAACCTTTATGATTGTACGTTTTGTGCATACACGTAATTTTGTTTTCATGATTTAAAAAAAACTGAAGAGCTTTGTGGTTTTACTCGATCTGTTGTATTTTCAAACCAGGAGTTGCAGGCATTGGTGCTGCGTTTCAGACGGCTGCAGAGCAAGGCATCTCTGTGGCCTTCACGAAGATGCAGGTCTGTGGAGATACTGTGAAATTATTACTGAAAACGACACGGGCTGTTTGAAGCAACATGATGAAACACTTTTTTTTCATTTGTGTATTTCTGTTTTTACAGGAAATGTCTGGTCAGCAGCAAACGTCCTCCTCAGAGTCAGAATTTGACTTCCCCCAGGACGACAATGCGTTCTCAACTTCAGAGTTTAGGGAAGAAGGTGTGGACTTTAAAGATGGTCATTTAGAAAATATGGAGATGTATGGAGATCACAGTGTGGCAGCAGGAACAGGTCACGTAAATGGAAAACAGTCTGTGTTCCAAGGATACAAAGATCCGAGCAAGCAGTTTGGCGGAGACTCCAGATCTTTTCACCTGGATGCCAGGTACAGATGATTCTTTACTGGTGTATCAGAGTAGAAATGCACATTATTAATCCATTTTGTTTTGCTTGTCGCAGACACACTTTCGGTCACCATCAGCTCCACAACCACAGTCTGATAAGTCGGGTGTGGGGCCAACCCACAGCCGACTGCCAACGACCTGGCACACAGACCAGGAGCTATCATCAGGACCCGTCCACTGTTGGAGGTCTGACGGCCGAGGACATTGAGAAAGCACGACAGAGGAAAACGGCTGACAGCAAACCACACAAACAGATGGTGATAAATATTTCTGAACACTAATGTACAGACATGTATATTAAAGTTTGACAAATTCAAGTCTTATATTTTAAATTATATATGGATTCTTATTTAATGAAAGAAAACGTATATTTACTACATTTACTTTTCTAAATTACTACTATGAAATAGAATCATCTCTTTTGTTGTTGTCTTGTTCCCAGTTGAGTGAAAGAGCCAGAGAGAGGAAAGTGCCCGTGACCCGGATCAGCAGACTGGCCAACTTTGGAGGTAAAAATATGTTTTTCTCTGGTGTCTGTAAGGATTTATATAATTCAGTGAAAAATTGCTGAACTCCCCAGTGAATTTCAAACAAAAAAATTTGAAACGATCTTTTGGTCCTGCTTTATTTTTTTTATTTTTATGTCTTGAACCAACTTATACTACTACTTAGACAATAATGGGTTCCTGTCTGGAAACCTATTATCCTTGTAATCCAGTGTCTGACTGTGACCACCCACAATCTGCTCATAATCTGATTGTGGGTGGTTGGTGTCACCCTGTTGGTGTCACTGTCATTCCAAAGACCTTCTCGAAGGATACGCTGATACGATGTCTGAAGAATATATCCTTAAATACACACACACACACACGTATGAGAATGAATGTTGAGTGTCACACCCTGGAGCTCCAGATAAACAGGGAAATGGGGTCAAAGGCAGATAGTGTTAATGACTGATCTCATAGGGTCAGTGTGGGTAAGTATGGACTAAAAAGGACAGCTTGGTTTGAAATCTACTGTCATACAGTATATCTGAACATGTTGCCTGATAATTAAAAATACCAAACCAGGTAATCAACACAGTTGTTGTTTTACAGCAGTCCATATGACAAACCTTGACTGTACGTATTGGAGTTTACTTTTAGTAGTAACAGTAACTGTCCAAAATGATCATACAGTAAAAAGCTCAGCCTCAGATGTGGCTTTGGTCTGAAGAGATATTTTTACACTCGTAGTTTGTAGCTTCATACCAAATGGACGAGGCCTCAGTTAACAGGTAGTAAAAAAAATCCTAGAGAGACTCGACTCACTAGCACAGAGTGAGGATATAAACTGTGGTTGAAAGTAAACCCTGAACAGAATCTCTGATAAATCATCAGCTCCACTGCAAACACAAGTGTGCTCTACTTGTTGCTCAGTAAAGGCCTGGCTTATCAGATGTTCCACCAGTTACAGTGAGACGCAGAAGGCAGAGCAAAGTTGATTCAGCATGTTGACAGCAGTAACATGAGGAAGGTGTTGAAACGGAGAGGGGGGTGGAGGAATGTTGCCTCGCTCTGTCCTTCACTGTCCCGTTTTATTTATTGAGGAAGGTGACGGCGTGTATTTTCACCTGGTCATGTTTGCGTTCAAAGCCAAGAGTTGAGAGTTCAGACTTAGGCAGCGTCAGTTCAGAAAAGAGGAAAACAGACTAATGTCCGCACACACCGAGTCTATTTGCACGTGTCCTAGCAACAGCAGAGAGTATAGCCCACACTTCTTGCTGTTGCTAAGCTTTTCCTCCCCTTCAGTGGTTTTATTGATGATCACGGCAAAGCAGTGCAACTCTCTCTTTTCAGGTTTGTTTTGTACAAATCTGAAGTGAAACTGAAGTGAACTTAACAGACTGAAGATGTTGAAATGATGGACAGACACTTGTGGTTGGAGCAGAACATTTTATCACCCTGAGCATACAGCATACCGATCTGTTTTGAACACACTGTGTCTGTGTGTTCAGCTGGTTCATAAGTTGATGACTGATTATGTCATATCAATGATGTAATGTTCTAAACTAAAACACACACAGTTTCAAAAACGTTCCTTTCTTTTGTTAAATATACCATTCCATCCACCAACCTGCATGAGCTTTGATATAAACAAATAAATATGTTTTTAGAGGTCCTTATTTGTATGTATACGTATACATTTATATTGACGTATATTTATATTCTTTTCCACATCTATATGTGTCTCCTATTTGTTTCTCTTATAGGCCTCGCTGTCGGGTTGGGCATCGGCGCTCTGGCTGAAGTTGCCAAGAAGACAATTCGACACAGTGGTATGGCAGGTAAATAAGTCAAATGTAAACAGCGATTTATACTTTTTAACTTGACAATTGTTATGGTACGGTTGGAGATGGTGATCAAAGGTGATGTCATGTCCTGTAACTGTTGTAAGACCGTTCAGAAACCGTCCTCTCCTGTGTCGCTCTGTGGAACATTGTACAATCATAGAGGTTTTGCAACTTCCCTTCTTTTGTACAGAACTCTGCTCCCAGTGCCGAGCCTCCATACTTGTCTGCACACGCTCCAGACATTTTTAATGAAGCTGAGTGCAGAAAATATGTTGTTCCACCAGCTCTCTCCCTCGCTGGTCTGAACTGTGATGCCGCTAATCTCCCAACGCAGCTAATCTGACGCAGCGCGTCATTCATGGTGTTAGTGTGTCACTTTGTTGTCACGTCTTAATCCAGCAGGCTCACTGAAGGCACTCTTTTTAGTATGTTTCTGGCCTAAATCTGTCAAAACGCAGCAGCAGTTGCATTTAACAACATTACCCCAGTGACCTACTGACACACATGGGCACAACAATTCACACCTAGAGTTTTACACACAAACAAATATTGATTTCATACTGCATTTAAAAGTCACCCTTGTGTCTGGTTTGTGTCACTGCAGGTGAAAATAAGAAGGCAGTTCTGGACTCCAGCCCGTTTTTGTCCGAGGCTAATGCTGAGCGTATTGTCAGGACTCTGTGCAAGGTCAGAGGAGCGGCACTAAAACTTGGACAGATGCTCAGCATTCAAGGTACTTGACAAATATATACAAATATGTATGTCTATATATAGATGTACTGTATATATGTGTGAAACAATGCAAGGACCCTGTACACATAACATTTGAAATGAAATTATGTATTTTTTATGTAACGTTATGGTGGGATCCGTCCAACAAAAACCCACACAAATGTTGGTCTCACCAAATGTGGATGACACACATCACCATCTGCACTTTTCAAACTGTCCCTATACATTGAATCCATGGTTAGCACACTGAAATTCTGGAAGGTTTTTTTTATGAATATTTATGCTGTAGAAAGTCTGTGGTATTATCTTTGGCACAGACATGTATGTTATCTGAAGTGTGTGTTCCAATGTAAAGGATAGAAACCGACAGAGCAAAAGGTTAGCGGTGTCTGTAGGCCTCCTGGAGCAGCTTCTTCACAGTCAGTGTTGGGTAACGGTACTAAACACTTCATTATTTTTGGCTGTTGTTTGTCCTCCCTGCCTGACCTTGGCCCGTGAACTCTGTCCTTTGGCTTGTGAAGCATGGCCAGGTCAAACTTGACAGGCAGTACAGTGTACATGATGAAATGAACAAAGTAATTACACATTACAAAGTACATGAAAAACCTTATACTAGATGTCAAACTGCTGTAGAAAATACTCCAGCGGTTCGACGTTCAGTCAAGGCTCTACTGCTGTTATTTACAAAGCTGTACCTTCTAAATATAAACGGACTGCGAAACATCTGGAAACTAGATGTCACTGCATTTGTCTTTGCACCCTGGTGACATTTATGTCATAACAGAGGTGCCGTTTCTGGCCACATGACTGCAAATCCACTCATTCTAACCTTTAGTGCGGTCCAAAATAGTGCTAACCTTGAGGGATCAGAACTTTAAAAGCGATGATTATTTTTATGACACGAATCCTTTAATCGCAGGCCAGAAAAATCAAACCGTATGGCTGCCAAATAGTTGAAGCTGAAGTTTTGACACTAACTAATCCTAGAATTTAATCAGCCTTAACTTTAATCTCATTTAAATTGAAAGACACTGGGAATTAAAGTCATGGCTGCACAAAGGTTTGAAAAGACAAGAAAGTCAACACAGGTATATGATTATCATCTAACTACAAACCAACGCATGTGGCACAGTTGTGTACAACTGGAGTTAACATGTCATTAAAAGACACATTTTAAATATTTACAGTTCAGGATGTGTTACAGATCGGTGTCTCTGTCCAGTGTTAATCACACCACGGTGTGTGTTTGTGTTTCAGACGATGCCTTCATCAACCCACAACTCGCTAAGATTTTCGAGCGTGTAAGACAGAGCGCTGACTTCATGCCCATCAAGCAAATGACGGTAAGGAACTTTATTCTCCTTACAGACCCCAGATCATTTTTACTGTTATTACCTCCTTCCCTTTTTCCCCTCTTCTCTTTTTGCTCATTCTTCCTCTTCCTCCTTCTGCTTTTCCCTCTTTTCCTCCTCCCTCTTCTTCTTCTTTTCCTCTTCTTCATTTTATTATTTTTCTTCTTCTCCCACATAATAGTTGTCTCATTAGCTTCTTCAAACAAAACCTCCTACTATATTTTTAGACATTTAATAAACTTTTGTTTTTGACTCCAGAAAGCGTTGAACAGTGACTTGGGTCCTAACTGGAAAGACAAGCTGGAGTTTTTTGAGGAGCGTCCGTTCGCTGCAGCGTCCATCGGTCAGGTTCACTTGGCCAGAATGAAGGACGGCAAAGAAGTAGCCATGAAAATACAGGTGAACAGTTCAGTTAAGCAGGAGAAATTCTTCTTGGTTTTGTTTTAACACGACTGAAATATGATTTGATGTTTGGTCATCTTTGTTTCTGTACACACGTAACAGTATCCTGGAGTGGCTCAGAGTATCAACAGCGATGTCAACAACCTGATGACGGTGCTGAGCATGAGCAATGCTTTGCCTGAAGGTACGGACGACCAAAAGCCTTCGTACAATAACCTTAATCTGGCCATAACTCTTCTCACACTTCTTCCTTCGTAAGGTTTGTTTCCAGAGCATTTAATACACGTGATGAGGAAAGAGCTGGCGCTGGAGTGTGATTACATCAGAGAAGCAAAGTGTGCAAAAAAGTTCAGGTAATCTATATCAAATATTGACATTCAGATTAGATTTTTGTTTTTTCACATATTTGATTGTCCACTGCGTTTCAGAAGTTGTGTTTTAGTGATTGTTTTAGCTCGAGTATACATTCAGTAACTCTTTAACTCGACTGTTTGTGTCCAGGGAGCTGCTGAAGGACCATCCGTTCTTCTACGTACCAGAGGTGATAGAAGAGCTGAGCAACAAACATGTCCTCACTACAGCACTTGTGCCTGGGTTTCCTCTGGACAAAACTGAGGGCCTCACACAGGAGCTGAAAAATGAGGTACAACTTTTTTTTTTCTTCTTTCTTTTCTTTAGGGACGATGGATAATGTAATAAAGGATTTTCTAAGTGTATACATATACTTTTACTTTTTATCTAGATTTGTAAGAACATCCTGACATTGTGCATCAGGGAGGTCTTTGAGTTCAGGTACATGCAGACAGATCCAAACTGGTCCAACTTCTTCTACGATCCACAGACTCACAGGGTGAGCGGTTGTTGTTCTTCGTTACCACTGTGCTAGCCTTGATGATTGAAGTGCTGCTGTAACTGTGAGAGTTGTCTCCTTAGGTGGCGCTGTTGGACTTTGGAGCGACAAGAGGATTTGATCAGAGTTTTACCGACCTCTACATAGAGGTCAGAACACGTGGCTCCTGTCTGTCTGTAATTATTATTATCTAGGTTTAACTAAGCTGTGTTATTAGGATTAATAATATTTTACTTTTAATTTATATGTTTTTTTATGATAGTTAAAAATAATGAACTGGAAAAATAAGAACCCTTGAATCCCTACGTCTTCTATGCCATTTATTTATGGAAAATTCGTAACAAATAAAACTAAAATGACATTCTTGATTTTTGTGGTTTCAGATCATCCGTTCAGCTGTGGATGGTGACCGTGAGGGAGTTCTGAAGAAATCGATTGAGATGAAATTCTTGACAGGATATGAGTCCAAGGTCTCACACACACACACACACATATTTATTTCTATATTTAATACTTTTTTCTGTTTACAAGAACGACAACACTTGGTGTCTAGGATGTAGTGATTTATTTTCATTTCCTCCGTCCAGGCGATGGAGAACGCACACGTGGACGCAGTAATGATCCTCGGCGAAGCCTTTGCCTCCACAGAGTCCTTTGACTTCGGGTCTCAGTCCACCACAGAGAGAATTCACAACCTGATCCCAGTGATGCTCAAACACCGTCTCACTCCGCCTCCAGAGGAAACGTACTCTTTGCACCGCAAGATGGGAGGCTCCTTCCTGATCTGTTCACGGCTGAACGCAAAGATTAACTGTAAGGACATGTTCTGGTCGTCGTACCAGAAGTACTGGGAAGGACGCACACCTCCCTCCAAATCCTGTGTTTAAAGCTTTGACGGACAGGTGGCGCTGCCGGAGGAGACGAGGTCTAAAAGAACCACGAGTGCAGAGCTGAGGTTATAGAATCAGCTTTGAACGCAGGCCTTTCTTCTCCATCTCAGATATCTCACCTGAGTTTGAAAGACCTTTCTACTGTGTGTATCTACAGCTGCCAAATCTAAAAGGGAACGTTTGTGGCAACAGGTTGGAACATAGCCGACGGAATTAAAATATGTGGGAGACGGAAGGAAGTGGGAAAAGCTTTAAAATGTAATATGAATGTTAAATGCTCAAAAAAAGGTCTCTAACTTTTTTCCACATGATTTTTGGTTGTTTCTGTTTGTCTTTTTGTTTTGCTGTGTTTTGTTTAAATGTTTGCAAAATCACTCCCTGTGTCTAAGAATCATCCAGAAAGTTAGGGTTTGTCCCGTAATGAATTAAAGAAGTAACAGTTAAAATGTCAAGAAGGCACAAAATCCAATGGGTTTAAAGCTGACTCTGAGGAAACCTTTTGCCAAAATGTATTTTTCTCTTATGGATATTTATTCTGCTCTCATGAATTTAATTATGAAATCGGTCAGAACCGTTTGACTTCTAAGCATCATGGTAATCAGAAGTTTGAACTTGTCTGCCTCACGAGTATCTCTGCTTCTGTCACTTTTAAAAAAGTTTGATGAAATTATTTGGGATTTATGGTCTAACACAGGATTATTCCAACATTTGTATCTCAGGGTCAGTGAACGGGAACTCAATTAATTTTTTTTATTTTTTTTTGCCTGTGACAAAAGTCCCATATAAGGTTTAGAACTTTGTGTAAATATATTTGAATGTAAAAGAAGTTTCCTCCTGATCATTAGGCAAACTGTCAGTGATCACTTCACACCTGTGTGTGTGAAATCCTTAGTCACCTGGTTGGTGTGATAATAAATCCAGGCTGTGTGAACACAGTATGACATAAATTTTACTAAAAAAAAAAACAAAAAAAAAAATACCTGCAGCTTCCTGTGGAGTTTGCTTTTCTGTGAATAATCTGTATTTTCATGATGTGTAAGGACTAAGTAACGCACTGGTCTAGAAGCTCTAATCAAAACACATTCTTACCTGAAAGACATGATAAAGATTTATCCATTAACAAGCACACGTCTGATCTGCTTTTATATGTGTTTCCACCGGTGTGTGCGTCAGTGTTTCAGTGCTTATCAAGTGTCATGACTCTAATGTACACAATATGAGGTATGGCCTGGAAAATAAGCTATAATAAGAATTTACTATGGGAGTAAATGGTAAAAAGGCAGAGGGGGGAGAAAGACGGTTTGTCCTTATTTAGTAATGTCCTGGCCTGCAGTGAGAGGACAAACTCAGAGCCTGAGAAATGCTTTCTGCAAATTAAAAAAAGATCAGTGGACAGAGCTGAGCAGTGTGGCTTTCTGCTGGCTTAAAAAAAAAGTATTTTCCAAATACTTCTATCATATTACTATGTATCTGTAATTCTTCTAATGTTCCAGTATGGGGCAGTATTGTTTATTTCACAGCTTCTGCAGGTTGTGGTACACAAAAAAAGAAAGAAACTGAACAGATACAGTGATTTTTAAAGAATTTGTATTTATTTATTTTCTATTCATAATCTCTTTTTGTGTTTCTCTCTTCTTTCTGACTTTTGCTCTCAGGGTTCCTGCCCCTCAGAACTCCAGGACTTCACTGCCATTATTTATAATCTACGTCACAAATGACACTAAGGTCAAACTTTTTTTTTAACTACTGACATTTTGCATTTTAGTCAGAAGTGATTCATATTTGTCCCTGGTTTCTCTTTGTCTCCATCTCTTCTCCACTCTGTCCATTTTCTGTCACCCCTCCTCTCTCCCCCAGTTGTCATTTTCCCAGCTGCTGTGACCAAAGACAACAGCGACACACTCTGAGTCTGCATCTGCTGGAGACGGTTTCCCAGTAAAGTGAGTGTACTGTTTTTCCCACTCCCACTGTCAGCAAGTTGTATTTACTTGCTCTACTATGTCTTGTTTATATTATTTAAATGTAATATTGAATGATAATACATTACCCCTCCCCCCATTTTAGTGGCTTTTAAGCAGATGTATTTACAAGTCTATACAGCAGTTAACACTAAAATCTAACATTTGATTGTGCTCTTGTGATTTTATTCATATAAACAGTCAAAAGGAAATGGCTTTTAATGAACCTCAATTATTTCTGTTCTGCATAAATTTGATTTAAATTGAATAGAAAATAATGATGATAGGGAAAAAAAATAGAATAAAAAATACATTAAAAAAAGGTTGTTCAGGTCCCATTATCAACAGAACTGGTTAAGACTGGATTTGATTTATGGCTGGTAGTGCATCAGTTATTGTCCAGAAAGTGTTGCCAGAAAACTAAAACAAACAAAAATAATTAATTGCCCTTATGGCTGTTAAAAATTCAACTGAGTTTCCGAAGGATTGATTTGAGTTTCATGGGTTCCAACTTTTCAGGAGTGGAGTTTGTTGTTCCTTTTTCCTCAGGCTGCTTTGAGTCACATTAAGTTGTTTCTGAATTGTCAAAAGTCGTCCACTGTGCTGCTGACAAAAATGTTTTCTGACACTGTACGATGCTAAGCTGGAGTTGGAGACAACTCAACTGTGGCTGAGTTTGTTCCCTGTACTGTACTGTATATGGTGAGGTGGGACAGTGGGTGAGGATCACTGGTCTGAGAGACCTTATATGGAGAGAGGAAGCTCAGGAATGCTGGGCTCAGTTGTTAAGAGTTAAACAAACCTCCAGCATAGACTTAGCAGTGGAGTTAATGAGACTATTTTTATTATTGTCATGGAAACATGGATGTGGTGCAGTTTTGTCTGCGCTCCACCAAACACAACACCTATACCAAGACTTTTAATTGGAAACAAAACTTTTCTTGTATTTGTATTTGCAAAGTATGTCACTGCAAGACACTCAGTTCTTAGTATGTATTCCACCTAAGGGTGCATGTGACAAAACAACATTTTACACTTGACAATATATGGCACTAAAACACAGTCAAACTGTCTGCTATCCTGTTCACGCATAAAATGAACTTAAACTTTGTCCAAATATTTGAATGACTGGACCATTTTTTATTTATAAAAAACCCATAATCTTAATACCAACACATATTCCTTTACTTCAGTCATTTGTGTGTGCTGATTTCTTTGAGCACAAACACTGATATTCATGCAAAAAAAAAATAAAAATCAAAATGTTAGCCAAGAAACAAAAACACTAAATGCACACACAGTCCATATGTCCCTCCAGATCAGAGTCAGTGAGTGAAACCCAGGGAATAATCAATACAGATCTAGGAACCAATAAATCTATGAAGCAAACAAACTCCAGCACTGCTGCTACAGAATCACTTCTAAGTCATAAATTATCTGGATGACTTAACTTTACCTTTTCACACACACACATACACTTTACAATATATACACAATCAGAACAAAAACCAATGTACAATTAAATTCTGAAAAGTGTTTTTTGAGGTTGTTAAGATATTGACTTGAACTTGAGCTACAGAACAAAACAGCCAATAAAAAAAATGTATTAATTATTTAAATATGTGATTTAATTTCCAGTGCAGGAACTAATGATGATACTTTTTAATGCCCTGCCTCAGCAAACATTAATAATAAAAACATGTTGTTATCTGCTCTAAGGT
>NC_024313.1:3586288-3623928 GCF_000523025.1 Cynoglossus semilaevis | reverse complement strand
GATTTTTGCAATTATTTTCCCTTTAATTAAAACAGATCACATCAGTGGATCTGGAATCTCATTTAAGGCCCTTTTGACACTGTTGAGTATCGGTTACAGGGAATCAGCCAATAATAGTCATAATTCCAGGGGGAAATGATTTGGGAATGTTCATGCTTTTCTGCTTTTCACTTGACATAGTTTGGGAACAACAACATCAACAGTGATGCTCAGATGTGATTTTACCCAAATGAGTGAAACTCCCTTTGACAAGGTACTGCAGATAAGACCAAATTAACCATTCAGCAACACCTCTGTCATAACTGACTCAGGATCTGTGCCTTTATCATAATGAATGTGTGAGACCTGGCGGTGATGTTAGTCCAACAATAACAAAGATAAAATTAGATCTGATACATTTAAATCTGTTAATTGGATGCAGTGTTTAACAACAACGTGTTTTGACACCGACACATTTTGATAATTAAAATCACGTCATCACCAGAAGGATGAGTCATTTATCAAGATGGAGATGGAATGTAAAACCCCAGTTCAAAGACCTGGATATCCCAGTGAACCTGTTGTTAAAATTACATGAAGGCTAAAGTTATTTTTCATATTGTAGAGTTAGAGTTTGAGGAGAGAATGTAGATATAAAGGTTATAAAGTAGGTGTTATTTGGACATTGTTGTTGGAGGTGTACAGCACCAGACAGCTGCAGAGCTCTGGTTTAAATGACCAACTATACAGTCACCAAGGTTACGTTTACATACTGCAAAACAACAATATTCATTCAACAAAAAATACCAGGGAGTTAAAACCTAATTTACAGCACCACCTGCAGAAAGGAAAAAGAGCTACATATTGTAATTGTTTTTTTGTTTTGTTTTTTTTTCCTTCAGTGTATGGTACAGAGCACCTATCTGCTGTAATAATATCAAAGACTACCACTGCAGCATAAGGGAATGACACTAAAGTGACTGATTGTACAGTTCATTTCAACAGTAAATCTGATGATATCCAACACTTAATATCACAGGTTTAGACAGAGTGGCTGAAGCCAATAAACTGTTTGCAGCTCAGTAACAGGTAGCACACTAATACACTACACAGACTGTCACAACATCATTGGTATCATTAGCATTGACTGGAAGTGATTTGCTATTTTTTGTTTAGTGAATAAAAGTTATTGAGTTATTGTAAGTTGGAAATCACAAACACGTCTGCTGTTTCTTTTAATCGATGATCTAAACTAGGCCTTGTGCTGATTGACCAGCAGGGGCTTCCTATCAATCACTTCACTTAGTCAAAGTCACATGACCTCCTCAGACTCAACTATTCTTATTATGTCTCTCCAACACTCGGCTACAGGCCTTCAGAAATGTCAGGCTTCGGGGGAAAGCAATCAAACAGTGCGGTTCATCAGGGAACGTCGGAGCTCACACGTGTTGAGGAACGCTCTGATCACGACAACCTGAGGAAGAATCAATAAAATCAATATAATCACACGGAAAGTCATGCGGTTTATTGTTAGGGCAAACCTAGAAATAAATAGTGTGGGTTCGTCTTGTTTTTTTCCCACTTTTTTGCCTCCTTATAGAGCTATGTGTTGTTTATGAAAAATATATGGTGAGGTTGGAGTTTTGTCACTATTTTGGCGGTGTATGGAGTAACAGATGTTATATACTGTAGTAGCCAACAAAGTGAAGTCAGACGTCTCAGTGAGAATTTGGATAATAAATGACGAACTTACCATCAGAAACTGTCCCTCGAAGAAGACATGCAGATAAAGAGAGACATAAACGAAAGTAATTAGTCAAGATGGTGACTTTTACTGGAGTCAATTGTAATCATTTTTACACATTGCTGTTGTGGACTGGAGGAGACGAGGAGTCAAAGTGTGAAAACGTTAAAGTAAAAAAACAGGAACTAAAGGAACAGAGGCAGAGTGCAGAAGAATGTGACGGGGGGTGGCAAAGAGTGGGAGGATTAAACGGAGTGAGATAGAGGGGGAGAAGGAATATGGAGAGATGAAACAGGAGCAGCCATTAGGAGAACCAAGGATGGAACACAGTCAGTCGGTGGGAGGAAGATGAAACTGAGATCATTAGAAAGAGGGATGATTGAAGGAACACATCATCACAGTCATCACAGAAATGAACAGAATATGGAATTTACCAGATTATTATTGTGACGTACAGTACTTCATGTCAAAAGGAGGAAAAAGCCTCAGCGTGAACATGCACTCCAAAGACATGAAGTGTGGTGGTGAACAGATGAGAAATAACAACTGAACTTGGAGGCAAAGATCAAGACTTCAGAGAGAGATCCTGGTGTTTAGCATTGACAGGACAACAGTTAATATATACATAGATTCTCTATAAACACTGGAGAAATAAGACATGTGCCCAGAGGCCTGAGAAACAGAGAGGAGCGAGTACAAAAACACACCAGGAGGGCTGCTTACTCCAACACACACAATTACTGTTTAACACACAACCACACACACACATCTATGAAAAAAATCACCTCTTGTCTTATTATCAAAGGTAATCAGCACGTACCTAACCTGAAGTATGTGTGGTTCATAATTATGATGAGCTTTACTTTAATGTAGTTTGTTTTAATGTTGTGAATATTTTCATAGACTCTTCAGTAGAAGTACAAATAAAAATGTAAATAAATGTAAAGATTTTCTATTCCTTATTGCTATGCTGTTTTCAGCAGAAACGTGGCATTTTAAAAATTCCTTTTTTAAATGTTCTGACTGACACTAATGTATTCAGCATAGAACAAGTCGGCCTGCTGTCTGACTAAAGTCTTTTCCTAGAGCTGTGTGATGTGTGTGCGCGCGTGTGTGTATTTACACCTGTACAAGGGATTTTGATGTCGAGTCGTGTTAAAATGACTCGCAGCCATACTGGCACAGAAATCAGACAGGATCAGCTGTGGGACGGTTACTGACTTGCCAGGATGACCATGTCCATGCCCCAGAAGATGCTCATGATCCATCCCACCATGATCACAGCCGTCAGAATCTGGATCAGTGCTGCTGCCACGTTGAGCCAGAACACGCAGCACACGCCTCGCTCTGAGATCAGATCACAGCGAGCTCCACACAGCACCGTGAAGGCTGAGACGAAGGTGCCTGTGAAGTCCAACCAGGAGAACATCTGGTTATTGCCAAAAACAAACGCTTCATCATTCAGAGTAAAAACAATAACCAGCAGATTTAGATGAACATTTCATATTTGACCTCTTTTTTTCAGGCCCTTCTGGTGCTCCCTTTAAAAAGGTCAAGTGGTGAAAAGGAGAGCGTTATCTGAACCATGGAGTAGAAAACAGTCCAGGCCTTGTCTGCCTGGATGAAATTCAATATCTGTTCAATTATCAGGAGACACAGACCTTCCAATCCAATATGTAGTACAGTTACAGTGTTTGTGTGTGTGTATGTGTGTGTGTAAATCTAAGCGCTTACAAATCTGATTATCTTATTACAGAATGTTTCCATGCCAACATCCCCTCAGGCGAAGGACACAAAGACTGTAATGAAGTGTGATTTTTAACTCTTTTGTTCATGAAACCCCTGATGATAAAATGGTTCATGGAATTATTTTTCCCTGACTTTGGTCAAGGTTGTTTTATCAAATGCATTAGTGGAACCATCTATTAATAGGAAATTCCGAGGCCCATTCCCACCGCTGAAATAAAAAAATACGCAGTGGAACATAAACCGAAAATAACCTAAAATAACATTTGTCGCTCCCTTATGAAAACTTGCAACATGAGTAAAATTATTTTGCTCAGCCTAAAGGCAACAGCAGCTTATGGTGACGCCGATTCTGGAACTGTTGGATCTACTGAATGATTATGTCATTACAGTTACCTTCCCATATGAGTTTTTGTTTTTCCAAGTTAGATCGATTACAGAAAAGAACCATTTGAATAATATTTATTGTGAAACGTGTAAAATGCAGAGCTGTGGTCATAACATACAATAGTGTTGATGGATGAAGGTGGCAGTGAACATTATCATTCACCCTGTTGGGATGAGACAGAAGCATCCTTCCTATTGAATTTATTATATTCCTTTTTGTTTGTGTTTGGAGATATTCCGCGGTCTTGCTTTGCAGTATTGAATGTGGTTGTTAATCGGCAGATAATCACGTATTTAAGTAAACAGAGAACCGACAGGGCAACAGTGTGGCCTCTGCTTGGTCCAGAATGCTTTTTACTTTCTTCCTGTGTGACTAAAATGCTGGTAGAAGCCGAGGAAGTGTCAAGGCCGGGACAAGCTCGTCCAGTGAAGCCACTCTCTTTGCTATTTTGCAAAGAGAGGAGAGGAGTGTATACACTTCAGCAGACGTGATGAATTATTTATGCTTTTGTGCAAATGAAAACCATTTATCAGACAAAACGTCTCAATCAATAGGAAACGGCTCACTTTCAGACAGTTTGACTGGAGTCACGTTGTCCCACACCATCGCAGCCTCTTTCACTGAAACTGTACCGTCTGTTGACAAGGCAACCAATCACAATAAGAGTTGAATAAGAGTTTACATGTGGAAAGAGATGAGGGGTTTGGCTGGATTTTTAGTCTTGGATAAATCGGTGTTTTGAAGCCGTGTTACCGTTGTGGTCTGACCAAGACAGAGACATCTTCAGGTCACAGACGCTCCGCCCACCAGCAGATGCTCTGGCTGCTGGTGAAGCTGCCCACCTACAGATATGAGCTGTGACTGACAGCTCATATCTGTGACTGACAGCTCATATATATAGGAATTTATGTGATGCACCCTTATGAAAACAGATGAGAAGAAAACTCCAAACATTGTGTTATAGTTAAATGACATACACAGTTTAAACAGCAGAAAAAATATTTTATTATTTTTTTATTTTGTCACACTGACCGTTTTTATGTGTGAAAAGCAAAAAGCGTTTGGATCCTCTGTTGTTTTACGGGGGAGGTGGTGTGTGTGTGGTGTGTCTGGTCATGGCTCTGCCTTGAGGACATTTTCTTTTGGTCATTTTGTTGTAGAACCTTTGTCCTCTGGGGAACTTCTCAGGTCAGAGAGTATTTTGAGGTTAATTTAATTTGATTAGATTAGAATTAAATCGAGGTTGGGGCGAGGTTAAGGATTAGGATTAGGCATACATTTTGAATGGTTATAGCTGGAGTAAATGGATAGGGAATGCATAGGGTCTATGTCCTTATAAATCATGAAAAGCAGACTGTGTGTTTGTGTGTGCTTGTGTCTGTTGGTGACTTGATATTACCCCAGACTAATGACTGCAATTACACACAGAAATGTGCAGAGCGCCCACTGGCAGTGTAGGAGGTTAATGATGGAGTGTGAGAAAGAGAGAGCGAGAGAGAGAGAGAGAGAGAGAGAGGAAAAAAGAAAAAGAACAACAGACTCAAAGGCAGGTGTGCTCAAGACAGTAGAGCAGCGATGGAAAAGTTACTTGGAAATTATTAGAATCTGATGTAGCATTTACCGCAAACCTCAAAAGCTAATCTAATCTAACCTAATATATTTTAATCTAATGTAATCTAATGTAATCTGATCTAATCTAACCGTATATAATTTAATCTAATCTGATCTATTTGTAATCATTCATGAACAAAAAAATCTCAGGGTTTTCGTCAGGAACTTCAACTTGAATACAAAATGAGGAAAATATTTCATATAAATGTCATTAACACAAGTCGAATTCTGTGATTTTCATTAGCCATTAATTATACATTAGGGTATTAACAGGCTGGCACCAACCAGGAGTGATTTGCATAAATTATTTTGTGTATTAAATCACAGCATTAGTTGACAGTTGCAGCTACACATAGATCTACATGTTGACACACACAATCCATCAGTGTCACACCCTTGACCTTTGCCTTCCTCTCCTCAGGCCAGAGTCTTTTTCTTTTCTTTTCCTTTTTTTTCAGTCTTCTGACTCCATACATCACACCATCCTGAGAATGGTTGGTTTTATTTTTTTAAATCAAATCTTTAAATTATTTAAAGACTGACTGCTCATTACTGTAATCCCTTTACAGTGCACTGAATCACCAGTGGAATCAAAGTCACTTCTCGTTTGTCTGCAGGGACAAATCACAAGCTGTGACACATGAGCGTCAGGCATGATTAATGCAAGTTCGACCACCAGGAGTCGGTGGAACAGTTTCATCAGCTTTGATTCTCCAACCTCAGGTAGAGTTTTTGTTTTTCCTAAAATTAGAAGTTAAATACAGGTGTGGCTCATGATGTTAGATGCTATGGTTACCCTTTCACTGGTGCAAACAGAGCTTGCTGACTGGGAGAACTTAGTCTGAGTTTTTCCTTTAAACATGTTAGGCTATTTAACTTTAAAAATAAATAATGCAGGTCTTCGCCCAGTGTACTCACTCACTGACTCTGTTTATGTAGTCTTTTAAGTCTCCAGTGCAGCTGGATATTCTTCTTTCTTTGTCACTTCACTCCTGTTCATGCTAACACACACTAACACACACACACCGACGCGCACATACACATGCATGCATGCATTGTGTTCATTTCAGTCAGTGTTGTCATGACAACTAACTGCTGCTATTCAATGAAATGTCAGCATTCAGACAAACCTACACACAGAGTGAAATGTTGCGCTGATGTCTTTATATGTTTGGTTAAATTTTCATCTCAAAATGTCACATATTGTGTGGGCAAAAAAATTGTTAGCTTCTAATATTTTCTTTGATGGATGTGTGTGGTAGTTGAATGAACCAGCACACTCACACCACACACACACATACACCGTACACACACACTGGAGTGTTGTGGGTTGATGAGCTGAGGAAGGACATGTCACCAAAATCATGTGGAGGTTTGTTGTGTGAATTAAAATAGAAAATATGCGAGAATTAAACGGCAAACTTTTCCTTGTATTTTCTGCCATAATTTCTTTTATAGACACTTGAGTTTGCAGTTGTACTCGTGAGTTAGTGTCTGATCTTTCAGACATGGTCAGGATCAAAGCTGTAGGAGCTTTTCTCAGTTAGGATCAACATATTGATGAGGCTGGTGCTGCACACTGTGCGTGTGGGATTGTGTATGTAGCATAATTTACGCAGCATTACACACACACATAGTTGGCATCCAGGTATATACAGAACACTCTTACTGTTATACCTTTCTTCATACAACAATTGACCTCATTAGAATAAAACAAAACAGTTCAACTTGCACTGGCTTCGGTTTCATCACATTGAATTGTACATGTTGTTGTTTTGGCCAAAGTGTGGAACAATAAATGGTCAATAATGTGTGATTTTTTTCTCACCGAGGTCACAGCTCACCATAGGTGTTGCTGTTTACTTACTGACTGACTGCGTGTAGACAAAGAAACCCTGCAGTCAGACCCATAACCATCTGGTTGAAAGACAATTGCTCGACCTACTGAGCCTCAGACTTTACCATATGCTGCGTATACTTCTGTGACTAGCAAATCTCAGGAGGTGGTTAGCTCGCAATTAAAGTTTGTACTCAGGAGGAAGTGCTCACTGGTACATTCTGGATTTTCTTTTTGTTTTAATGAGACAAACTGTAGTAAAAAAAAGTTGTAAGAAGTATAATATTACTTTGCATTAGTGGACTTAGGATAGGACGTTGGATGGAGTTACCAGGCAAGAAGAGAAAGAAAGAAAGACCTCAGAGGAGATTTGTGGATGTTGTAAAAGAGGACATGGGGATGGTTGAAAAGAACCTCATTTCAGTCCTCAGACGAGGCAAGGCAGCAGGTCGTGACTTCCCCTGAAATTCTACAAAGAAGGAATTTGCTAATGGAAACAGGTTTCAGGAGTGTTTAGACTTGCAAGAAGGATATGTGGAGAAAAAAAACGTTTTATTTTCATAAATAAAGATGTTTTTTCCACATCATGTTCCTTTTTTCTATTTGCTGTCTTCTGCCAAAAAAAGAAAGTGTGGAGTCTGCAGTGTTTCCTATGTCCCCAAAGACTGAGTAAGTAATAACAGCAGATTTAAATTTTAGCTGCCTGCAGTAATTAGTCTTGGGAGGTGGCCTCCGCTGTTTTCTCCAGTGTTGCTTGTCATAATCAAGGGGGCAATAAGGAGAATAATAGCTGTGCACCGGTTGACTTTGTGGCATCGTGACTCACGATTACTAAGCAGGAAAAATACAAAAAAGAATTGAAGAGGAAAACCTTCAGTGTACTCGTAGTTTTGCTGCCTGTACCTTCCTCGCATCCTGCAACTTTTTTATGGAGTAGATCAAATGTCAGCTTCAGACCCCAACAGTGTGAAGTCGAGGTCGACACCCATGATGATGAAGGTGATGATCGGCTCTGCCCGCTGTGCTGATGCGGCTGCCTATAATTACAGTACATGCTCCTGGGGTCTTTATACCCACGGAGATGACACCTCCACTCACAGATGTTTCATTTAGCACGTGTATTATCACCTGTCAGACTGAGGCTAAGTCTCTGACAGTCTTAATTTAACACAAGGCGTGAATGAGATCTTTTCACACATGGATTTGTACGGTCAATGTTGGTAGACTTTACTGTTAATGCTTATATTTAATACTTAATTCCTTTTAGCCTTTTCTAAAGGGCTTTAACTGGTCTGTGTGTACATTTTATCGCAGGCAGGTTTGACAGACACGGTTCAGTCTATGTTTCATTTGCATGAATAGAAGAAGCGTTAAAAAATGTGTCACAATACTATCAGGCTAGTATGTGGTTCTACGTTCATCTGCAAGGATGCTGCCCTCAGTTTGTATTGTCTCCTGCAGAAAATGTGTGACATTAAGAGAAAGTGATGTGACATAAAAAAAATGTTGGTTAAACCTCCTTGAATGCAACTCACCCAGTCCAGGTATGAAGGTGTTTAGAAACAGACAGACAACAGCCAGGAGGAAAGGCATTGTGGGTATTGCTGCCCGTAGAGGTCCTTTCTTCTCCCTGACTTCCACCACCACTCCCCCACCAGCTGAAGGGACCCCTGAGAGAGCTTTTGCTCCGAGGCTGTCCCCTGTCTTGATGTGTCTCTGCTCTATTCCCGTGTCTTTCTGTGCCATTTCTTGTCTGTGTGGATGTGACTAAAAAACAAAAGTGTTTCTTTTGGATGAAGGCAGATGAGAACAAATGTTTCCACCTTTGTCTTATACACGAACCAACAACAGACACTTCAGCTACACAGTCCTTTCAGAACTTTCTTCGGTTGAGACGCTGGGATGTCTCTGCACAGACTCACAGCTGCCGATGTCCACAACTTTTTTTTTGTTCTCATCAAAGAGCGACAACTGTTGAATTGTTTAATCTCATCCACTCCAGAGAGCGCTCCGTGTCTCAGCAGCCGTCAAAGAAATCTGCCTCTTGTCTCTGTGTCCAACATGATCCTGAAGTATCAGAGGCAGTGAAGCGGTCCTCCTCCAGAGATGTCCAGCATCTTCTTTGTTTCTTTCTCTGTTTATTTTCTTCTTTCTGTATTTCTTTGTTTCCTTGTTGTTTCTTTCTTTCTTTCTTTCTTTCTTTCTTTTTTTCTTTCTTTCTTTCTTTCTTTCTCTCTCTCTCTCTCTCTCTTAGTCTTACTGACTGTAAAGAAATATCACACTGGTCTCTCACACACCTCTGAGAGACAGAAGAGGAGAAAGTGAACACTGACTCCCCCTTTTCTAGGTCTCCTTCTCTCTCTCTTCTTACTCCTCATTTTTCCTCTCTCTCCTTCTCTCTCTCTCTTGGTGCTCCCATTCTTCCATTTAAAGGCACAGTGCACATAAATATGGCTTCTGTGTAATGAGATTTTTTTTCTTTAAGTGTAGCTTTATTCAGTGAGACTGCTTTAATGTTGACTGCTGCTTGTGGGCATCCGTTCTAATCATTTCATACGACAGAGGTCTGCGTTGATCGGGAACTATTTTGATGGTAATTGATGGAAACATCTGTTCACGTGGCTCCTCAGTGATTTCAGTGGGAGCGTGAACACAAGACACGACTGATATAAATGAGAAACGGCAGGAGAGAGAGAGAAGGAGGTGACAGGAAGCAGGGAGTCAGAGGGAAGGAAGAATCAAAGAAGACAAAAGTGAGTGCACAGAGAGCTGTGGATGATTTATGGTGGAGGAGGAGTTGTCAAGCTAAAGGGACTGACACCATCAATTTCTCAGTAATTCTTCATGCACTCCTATAATAATCACATCTACATGCTTCCCTCGCCCTCCTGTACCTTCACTCTCAGTGTAAACACAGGCAATAAACACACGCTGGACTTTTTGTGTGTTTATCTTTCCCTCTCCCTGTATCGTTGCCTTCCTTTTCTTCTACTTCTTCTTCGTCTCCCCTCTCTCATTTCTGGCTGGTCTCCTAGCAACCCAGGAAGCTGGTAGGTAATTATGCAGGGGATATTGATCTTTACGTTTCAGCTCCGTTTCCTCCCCATCTCTCAATCTCCCTTTCATGGTTTCCCACTTTTAATTTCCCTTCGTTTTTTGACGTGTTGAGACCGGCATCTTTACACCACATTAAATCATGTGTCTGACTATGTGGTCCACAGAAATCTGGACCACGGAGCCTGATCCCTGTGTGGGGTACCTAACCTAAAAAGGCATGTAGTGAGATGTGCGAACTCTGATGTAATAGTGTAGCAGTTATGGGGCATGCCTTACACATCTGCCAAAAAAGTCCTGGGTTCAAGCACCAGAGGAACTACATACTGAATGGCGCCTCCTCCTTAAATTTTATATGATGTACATTTTTTTGTTGTGTTGTGTAACCCACCCCCCACCCCCGACCCTTACATACACACACACACAAACCTGCAACTGATCCCTTAAAGATTTGTCAAACTAGTTCATGAGGCAAAATACCACTAAGTGGTGCCTTGGGCTCTGGTGACATCACAATAGTAAATTATCCAAATTATTCAAAGATATAAAATCATTATGCTATGGTTTGAAAATTATATAAGGAATTAATAATAAACGCATTCTAAATAGATCTTGTACTGAAAACAGATTTCTTTTACCAAGAGTTTCATCTTCAGCCAGAGTGTATGATGCAGTGACATAGTATCATCCATTTTCACGTAGACGTGTTATATCTCTCTGATCAAGATGTGTTTGTTTGTGATCGCACCAGGAAACTCGCGTCCTCTCTTTTCCCTCTTCTCTCACATTGTCAGTGTTTAATTAACATTGATTCCATCTGTCAAGAAAAGCTGACATCAAACAAACATCGCTGCATGTGTGAGTTTGTGTGTGTGTGTGTGTTCATCCATTGTGTCGCCGGCCGTGGCCTGGATCATCACCACAGTGACTGCACTGTTCACACACTCCTTTTCTCCGGCCTTTCATCTGCAGACTCTGGGCTGACTCTCTCTGGCCTTTTATGTTCCTTCTCATCTTTATTTCTCTCAGTCAGCCGCTCTTCTGCCTACATGAATTTCTACCATTCAAACAAGTCAGCTTTTTCATGCACAAACATTCTTTCATTGTTAGAACGCAGCGGCAGGAACACGGCACAGAGACGGAGGTATCGTTTTATGCATATTATTATTTGCTTTTTGTTTTATTCTTTATGAGAAATGTGAACAACTTTGACAACTTTGACACTAAATCACTGCTGTTTTAATTTGAATGAATAATGACTCAGTGTAGGACTGTCAGTGTACTTAGCAGCAATACAATTACTTAAAAAAGAACTGAGGTAATAATCTTTTGTTTGAGAAATGTTTACCCTTGCTAAGTGAGCTCACTAGGTGGCAGTAATGTTCCTCAGAGAGAGAAGATCCGTTTAAACAAAAAACAAAGAAAATGAAGAGTTCAAACCAAAGCTGTTAACTTTTTAAACAAAAACAAAATTGTGTTAATTTATTTTAACTGTAAAGTTATTATTGTAAGTGGGGGTTTTATTATTATTATTATTTTACAGTGGGTGCTCTTTAATAAGTGGTTTATTGGCTGTTTTGCTTCTTTATATTAGTCTGCAAAAGGAAATAAATACAGATCGAATAATAACACTATGCACAAGAGCTAATAATAACAATAACTACTGCCTTAAATGAGCTGAAGCTGTAAAAGAGTGAAACCCAAGGGTTTTTTCTTGTGTCCTACTTCCACCCAGCCACAGGTAGGTCAGACTGACAGACGGATGTGTCTTTTAACAAATAGGACTGAGCTTCTCAGCTGCACAGTTTTGATGTTTTCTCACAGCAAACCAACATGACAGTAGATCAGGTCAAATCTGTCTTTTATACCACAGTCCTCCCCAAGAACGTGGCGTCATTTAGCTGCTGAGACGCTGAACGCTCAGGATGCTGATGAATGTGTTTGGTATTTCTCAAAGCACCACGACAATTACACGTCGTCAGAGCTGGAGCAGCCCTGTCTCCTGTCTGTCTAATTGCCACCCCCCACATTAGTATGCAAATAATGTAATCATACAGCCGTGTCCTCTAATGACTCATCTGTGTGAGAAAGCACACCTTCTTAGTAGATTCTACTGTCCTCATCAAATATGTCCACACACGGACAAACACATCAGGCCTCACTTCTGGTAATGGGAGAAAGTGAAAAGTGGGTCTGAGGCTATTTAAAGCAGGTCTGAGCGGTCGACTCACTGCACTGACGTCAGCTGACGTGTCTCTCTGGGTGAGATGAGGGAACGCTGGAGTTTATTAAAAAATCATCTTCAAAACGAATCCCCTGTTTGCTGCAAAGCTGAACATCCAAATCATCATGGAGGGAGTCTTTGACGTTTACGTCTGAAATTGGGGAAAGAGCAACTTCTACTGGCGGTACAAAAAACCATGTAGACTAGAGGACAGTTGACATATTTTTTCTAACAGTCATTTACCCTAATAAATTAATTACGTTACTAATTACATGGATCCATGATCTATTTTCTATTCAAATCTAATGTAAAGTAATCTAATCAAATTGAGGAAATTGATATAATTGTATTATGGAACAAAATACCAAACCATACAAAAACCTCAACACACCCTGGTTCCTAGAATATGTCCCCACGATAATATCTATATCTAAACCACACACACACACACACACACACACACACACACCATTTACCATATGATCTGGCCCTGATCTGAGAACAGTGTAAAATGTGTGTTCCATTTTTTAAGTCATAATAAATGTGAATGAAATAAAATAACTGTTGACATTTTTGTTCAAACTGACCTTAGGTAAAGTACTGCATATGAAGTGATTATGTCAATAATACTCTACAAGAACAAACGGAGTCAGCAAATGAACGAAGGTGGAAGCCCAGGTACACGACGGCGTAAATGATGACTTCTTAATTAGTAACAAATTATTCATAGTAGTAACAGATAAATACTGCTGTGAAAATATGTGAATAAAGTGAACATGGACTGGTCAGGAGTTCCTTTTGGATTTATTAAAACCATCTGCAGAGAGTCGTACATTTTATATTAATCAAAAATAATTCAGAAAATTTTGATTTCATTTCATTTTTTTGCAGGGCTGGAGGGTGGGGGGATTGATTTTTCTTTGACCTGCATGATCTTCTTGACCCAGTCCAGGGATGGATCGGCACAGATTTTCCTTTCACTCTTCATCGTGAAGCTAAGACACAGAGGAGTTGATGTCATTGCCATTTTTATTCTTCAAAACATATACCTCCCCTAACCCCAAAATCAATAATACAAGTCTGTCTTTAAACCCACAGGTCCGACACTTACAGCACACCAGCTTTCGGACACTGACGATTAGTTTCTCTGAAGCTCATCACCCTCTTCACAGGCAAGGGCTGGGATATGAAGGTGAAACAGCATTTGTCTGGTCCAAAGTTGCCTGTGCAGCAATGAAAGATAAAAAGAAAAAAAGGAAGAAAAAAAAGCAGCAGTTAGAATAAACTAACTAATTAACTCTCAATGGGACTGATTTTAGTTGATGTTGTTTGTACAGTTTTTGCAGTTAGATTCTTCACAAATAAAAAACAAAACAGATAAAGTTAATGTTAATACTCATGAACTAAGATGGAAATAGGAAATGTCACACATTTTTTACAGCAATTTATAAGGAAGAATAAAGTGAGGACGGTATCATCCTAAGGTTAGTAAAATTCAAAACGGACTTTGACAAGATCTACATATTTTAGTCTGGTGCTAATTTGAATTTTTATATAAATTGCTAATTTACATTACTTCATCATTAAATCGTCATTTAAAATCACTAACATACTGAAATACATTATCAATAACAATTAATTTAAAAATGTTGTTAGCATTTTAGCATTAAAAGCATCAGCTCACTCTGAGAGGCCAGGACAGCCATGGAGGACAAAAGTGAGATGCAGGTGACCAGCACAACAGGAGTCGTCATCATCCCCATCATCTTCATCTTTGAATTTCTTTAACGTACCCTCACTTTTTATACTGGTTCGTTCAGTCACATGTTGCCTACACAGGCAACAACTGTGGTCAGTGATTCTGCTGTGTTGAAGGAAAAAAGTTGGGGTTACTGTGGTGGGTAGAGGATGTGGTTGAAATATATTTTTTCTTCAGCCACTGAAGTCACCAGGCAGCAGTGTCAGTGTGTGCAGCCTGCAGATGCAACGTCTTTCAGGTGTTTTTTTTTTTTTTACTTGTCGTCATATTCTGTATTGTCTGTGTGCTCTTTAATGTCTCTCTCCAGGTCAACTTCCCGTGGCCAAGTCTCCATGACACCTGTGACTGCTCCTCCGTGTTTCCCGCTGTAAAAATAACACGTTAACTGTGTGATCAAATTGAGGAAATGAAATAGATTTAATTATTTTAAACAAGTTAATGCATGAACACAATGACCTTCACTATATGAAATAATAATTCCAACGTATATCCACTTATTGTCGATACACACATCCAGTGTGAGTAGGGCAGTCAGTGATTCAGATGACAGACACGATTGTCAAATGGATTTTGATTGAGCATTTAAGACCCTTTACGTTACTACGTTAACGTACGTTACGTTACTATTGAACATGCCTACTTTGGCCTTGTATCATATAATACTAATTTAATTTTAATTAAAATAAAATAAATGTTTTCTGACTATTAATATACAGAAAAAAAAGCAATGCAAATATAACCAACCGCTTGTTAAGCTAAGAATCTAAAGGCGAAACACAAAATATCATGGTAAACCACAGGCTGAATGCGACATAAATCCCCCCACTGCAATGTCAACTGAAACCTGTGGTTTGTTGCAAGTGCATCATTACAGGCTTCTGAAAAACAGGAAAGAAAAAAAGCAAACTGCGTGCGATGTTACTGTTGAAAATTATCTTTTAGTATAGTATATTTGTTTTGGTCTAATATATTTGTATTGATGTGTACCCCCGGTGCAACTCGAGAAAACCACTAGACGGCAGCAGAGACCCAAATTCCAGTCTGAATTTATACAAGGAATAAACGGAGGAGAGATACTGGTTAAGATACAAACATATGACAAAATGTACGAGTAAACAGGAGCTGTGACTAAGGCTCACACCGCCAAGTTTACCAAAGTGGTCCAACTAAGAGCAGCCCATTTAAATCAAAGAGATAGTTTCTTATAAACAGGACTTACAGTTGTTTTCTCTATTGAACTGATGTGCAGTGCATGGCCGCTCTAACGTTCACTGATGTTGCACAAGAGAATGAATGAACATCTCTGATATGAAGGACACACACATTTGTAGTCTTACATAACATTGATGAAAACTCACTTCCTGCATGTGTATACATCTCCCCAACACACACACACACAATGATATGCACAATTATATGCAGTTGTGGTTACTCTTGTTAGGTCTATACAAATTAAATATGAATAAGTAACAACAAAAACAACAGCATCAATAATAATAATTATAATAATAATATGTAGCTGTTCCAACATGTGTAAATATACACGTATAAACACGTCAGAAATTGATTTTGATTAGACAGACAGACAGACAGACAGATATATAGATGAATAATAATGTTGAATAATTTAACAGTTCATTGATGATGAGTGACTAGTCGACTTGGCATCCTGCTCAGTGTGGAAAAACAAGGACCGTCTGTCACTGGACTCCCTGACAGCGCGATGACAAATAGTGAGGTGTGACTTGTTTGTGAGAGAACCAGAACAATATTTATCAAGGCTGTTAAATATTGTCCTGACTTTTATCGTATGGCAACATCCTTTGGTTCATGTCAGGAACAATCAGGGAAAATCGAAATGGAGGAAATCCTAAAATACTACTATTCAGTGGTATGTTGTCTTATCATTTTGCGATAGAAGGTTCATTATTGTTGTGTTTTGTTTTGAAGGCTGTGGGCTTTTTTTAAAGGATGTAGATTTGGAACAAACAATTTTAAAATGACTCACTCTATTTAAAAAAAATAGAATATAAAAAATATAAGAATTTGACTGAACATATATAGAGGGACAACAGGGGAAACCCATAACACAGTGGTTGCCTCTTTGTAATTAGTGTAATCAGGCTCACCTGTGTTTCCCAGTTAATTCGTCTCACTTATGACACCTGGTGCCGTGGGTATCTACACTATCTATCCCTCACTCAGTCCTGGTTGGGGCGTTGGTTGGTGCTTTGAGTCATTCTTCATGCTTTGAATTTATACTTCAAGGTAAATCAGGTGTTCCTGTGTTCCAGATCGTTCCTGTTGTTCTCACCCTCCGTGTGGCTTGTTACTGCCCCGCCCTGGTATCCAGTAAGTTGGGTTAATTAATTTTAATCAATGAGTAAACTTTCTGCAACTGATCCGTGTCGTTTGAGTGCTGCACTTGGGTCCTGTCTGTTTCCCCTTTCTGCTAAATGTAACCACTTATGCATTGATAGCATCAATTCATGAAAAAATAGCAAAGCAGTTTAAAAAAAAATTCTACAAAGTTGTCATGGTGATCATTCCCGCTTTTTTAGAAAAATAAAATAGAAAAGAATAAACACATGGGGAAGAACTTTGTTTCTTGAAAATAAACAGAGTGAAGATAACAGAATTTATCAAAAAAAAAAAACTAAAAACTTTAAGATGACTAACAATGGGACATTCTGTTGATATTTGTTAATCCAGGGGTGAAAGGTCATACTTGTTTGACAGAAGTCTGTAAAGTGAGTTAGGATGATGATTTTAAACAATAAAATGTGTGTGTGTGTGTTTGTGTTGACCTCAGGGACTTTGACCTCGCCCATGACCTCTTGTTAAGCCAGGAAGAGGTTAGAGGAATGTCCACCAGGACCTCTGGCTGTCTTTACCACAGTGAGTGACACACACTTACTGTTTCTTTTAGTCACAGAATACAAACAGGTGATGTGAGACAAAAATGTCAATCACTGTCTTAATTTAAAACAAAAACAATGCAATAATTGCAGACGCCAATATGCGGCTGATTTTCCAAATCAAATTAAATATAAATTGTGATTTGGTTACGTGCCCTGCTTTTTGCACTTTGTGTCTCCATGGTAATGAAAGTCAATTAGCAGTAGGGTGTGACCGCTCAGACGATCCTTGTGACCACTCCACCCTCGGTCCCGCACGCACACACGCTGATCTAAGCAGTGATGAGCTGTGATTTAGAACGCTGTCAGCAGATGACTTGATGTTCTCAGACTCGGTGGAACAAACGCAGCTGGTGGTTTCTGCTAAAAGAAAATCCAGTGCTGGGTTTGACACCAGCCAAAGGAATGTGAACTGTGTCCTCCTGCTGAGGCTCACAGCTGGCAGGTGAAAAGAAGCAGATGACAGCAGTCTGTCATGTTCAGGCTGCGCAGGCCTCGGCTTCACCTCCTGTCTTTCCTGCTCTTTTCACCTTCCCCGTGTCTCGCGTTCGTCCCCTCTTCACCCCGTCTGAGTGTTTGTGTCGGTGTCGGGGCATGGCTGCACTTTTGCTTCCTGCTGCCGAGACACCTGTACCCCCGAAGGTCCTCCACTTAACAGCACGTCTAACGTCAAGCTATTTAAATACAGAACAGTGTCCTATACATTTAAAAAATAACAAACTAAAAACCATTAGGGGAAGAAAATATGAAGAATAAATGCATCCTCTGATATGATTGTCATCCGGATGAATGAATTAATCCTAACAAATCATGTTCTAAATAATAGACATTACACACCTGACACAAGGAGAAGCTCATTCTGCCGGTGTAGGATTTTCTTACCATTGACTGAACAGCTTCATTTACCAAAAGCCAATTTTTTAGCTCCTCCTTTTTTTTTTTTAGGCTTTATTGCCTTAGGATATGTTTTCTGACCATAACTTGTTTGTGCTGTGTATCTTGATTAAGATAAGGTTTAGATCTAAATCTGTATTTTTACTTCATTTTTAATCCTGGTCAAATCTCATCTAATCTTACACCACATAGTATTTTTTATTGTTGTGTAATAACATCTTTAACAAAAATAGAAAATTTAATTTCTTGCTCTGTTTTGACTCTGTGATAATGTGTATCTGTCTCTGAGTGTCTCTGTGCGCGCGTGTGTGTGTGTGTGAGCATCATCTCCTTCTAGTTTTCTAAAATATCCATTCCCTCAGGGTGTATACTGTACATTATATCCTGATGTATGTCTTCTTAGCGTGTGACTCTTCGCCAAACAAACATAGACATCCATCACAGATATTTACACTCACACATACACACACACACGCACACATGCGAAGTCATGATCGACAGTTTCCCTTGTCATGATTAGATACCACACCACACCAAACCAGAGACAGACGTAATTCCACTGTGTCTCTCCCCATTAGTCTGTCACTTTTCTTCACGACTTCCAGGAAAGACAAAAACGCTCACTCTTAAAATAGTTCACGGTGAGTAATGACCTCTGAGATACACATATAGAGAAGCGAGGAAAATCGTCTCACATTTGCATTTATGAATCCACCTAACACTATCAGTGCAGGCGATGTCAAGCTTTCAAACATATTTTCAACGACTGTTTTTACTTATAACACCTTATTAATTCAAACACCTGAAACTTATGATTGTATTTGTTATTATCTCAGTTTGACCACATTAAGTGATAAATAAACTGAATGTGATTTAAAATAAAGTCTTAAATAATTCATATAAATGTATATTTGTATATATATGTATATGATGGAGAATGTGCTCTTGACATGTCTATATGTGAGGGTCAAAGAGGGACAGGCAGGAAACAGTGGACAAGAACAGAACTTCCTGTTTGAGAGAGAGACAGAGTGCATCTTCCCTGTGCTGTGTTTTTAAGGAATCTTTTAGTCCCGGACTGGGGGGATGTCTTCACTTCCTGTCACACGCATTGGACAAACATTCCAAATTCCGAATTTGAGATAAGAATACTTCCAAAACATGACAAGAAGAATCCGTTTGGTTTAAATGTGCTCATGTTTAAGTGTTAGGTTTTAGTGTTTAATAATTGCAAAAAAACAAATCTCTCATCTTGATAATGCTATTGTATTATATTTGGATATAATAAAGGAAAACAAAAAATATTAAAAAGTAATTGGTCCATGGTCCATTTTTGTTTTTATTATTAAGTAAATGATGATTCATTCTGATTCTCTTTAACTGAAATCGTATTTGTCGTTCCCTGCGATTATCACAGAGACACAAACGAGCAGAATGTTGATTACATGAGTTTTTATTGAGATTTTTTTAGGCCGTTCCTGTGAACACGAAAGCAGTAATGACACAAAGCAAAAAGCTCCAACATCTTAAAAAAAAAGAGAGACCAGTGTTTCTGCATACTACAGATATGAGAGAAGGATTCAGAGTTCAGTTCATCAGGGTAGGAGCCTTTAGTGAAGGTCAAGAGCTGGATTTTCACAGAATGATATGGCTATGAAACACAGTTCAGTGGTGCATGAAGCACGTCCTTGATGGATCACTGATGGAGTGAAAGCCTGTGTTTATGGAAGAGAGGCAGATTCACAGTAACAGCACAGACACATCATGGTGGTTCACTAGAAACTTATTTATATGTAATGAGTAAATACTAACACTAATTCTGTTAGTGTTTCATCTTGGAAATGAGATTCGAGTGAAATACATAGGCCATGTATACCATAAACAGGAACACAGAGAGAAAACTTGTAAAACTGCATGTAATACGTGTTTGAAATTCACATGGAGGAAATTTAAAGGCCGTATATAACAGTGTTTATTACAAAACGATTTGTTCACTGAATTGTGCTACAAGGTGAGTTTAATGAATGAAGTTCAACCAACTCTCTGGGACAGGGGCCTGCAAACGGCCTGTTTAATGTTGTAAATACTGTAGTAATACTTGTTGTTTTACAGTTATGTACAGTATGTGCTGCTAAAGTATTACAACTGGCTTGGATCGAAGACGACAGTGACATGATGTTATTTGTTAGCAACAAGCTAAGAATGAAGTGTTGGCTCAAAGTTGATCGTAGATAGTGTAACGTATACTGGCTGACTGAAAGTACTAGTCAGGATTCCTGTGGGTTTTTTGGACTTATTTGGTCCGTTCACAGAGAATGAAGTGTTGCATGTGATTTGGGAGCCACAGGTTGAAGAACCCTGTTTTGGAAAAAGCTACCAACTCGTAGTTTGTGAAGTTAAAAATACCATTGATACATGAAATAGCAGAGACGTGTCTACATATTTAACGTTCTTACATGACGTACACTGGGGACGTTGGTTCAGACCTGTCCACACAGGATCAACATAACAGCTGTGACACTCACAGTTTAGACAATGACAAGGACTTAAAAACCTCACACTGACTTCTTTTTTTTTTTTTTTGTTCATTCAGGGCACTCTTATCCAAACGTCCATACTGTAGTTCTGATACACACCCAGGATTTCATAAACCTCATCCCACACATTTTAAAAAGTTTCTTCTTATGTGAATTCTCAAGGCGTTTAACAGGAAATCTGGATTTTTTTCATAATTTGCACAGAGAGAAAAAGCAAGTCTGAAATGTTTTGGTGGAAAGAAAGAAATATAATCTGCATACCTTGTATTTAAATGGAGATAATATTAATTTCCCATATTAATATTTCAAAACTCTTTCTACAAATACTTTTATTTTTTTTCTGTACATTGCTGCATCTCTTACACTTGACTCCAGTAGTGTCAACATTGTTTTCTGTATTCCAGTGTTTCCTAGTGTTTTAGTTTTTTCCCTACCATTCACCATCTTTTTTTACAAATCCCTTATCGTATTATCGTCAATGACAACAAACAGAGACAACATCATTCTTATCACTCTGGACTTGAGCTGCAGAGCTTTTTTTTTTTTAATTGCAGTAGAAAGTTTTTTTTTTATTTCAACTTCTCACTAGTGAAATTCAAACTTTTGATAAACGACATCAGACTGAAAGCAACAGAGAAGTTTTTGAGTTAGAAATGTAATCTACTTTGTTAATTTGTTAGTTTTCAATACTCCTTGATTCTGAAGGTTTATTTCTAGGTGGAGAAGGACAGGGGTCTACTGAATATAAAAGTTTTCAGAGCAGGGACTTTGCTTTGCTTACTTAATCGTCACTCAGGTATTTTTCTTTTAGTTGGTGGCACCAGGTGTGCGGGCAGCTCCGGTGGCAATTCATGTCCTTCCAATTTCACCTTTATTAAGTGATTGGCCAAAGCAAACTCCTCATCATCCAGCATTCCGTCCTTATCAATGTCGGCCAGCTTCCAGATCTTTCCCAGCACCGTGTTGGGCAGTTTGGACTTCACCATCTCCCTCTTTGCGTTGGCCCCAGTCACCTTTCCATTGACCGGAGAGAGTGTGTAGAAAATCTCATCGTAGGCCGGTTTGTCACGTGCCACCACCCACTCGGCTTCGTCGATGCCCTCGCCCGCTCCTTCGCCGTAACCGTGACCGAACGGTCCATTCAGTGTGCCATCGAAGGCGCCGCCCTTCACGACCGGGTTAGGACGCTGTGTTTCTTCTTGACGAACCAAAACCATTAAGCTAGCAATGTCGCTGGCTAACATGTCGTCAACTGCCTCCAGGAGTTTAGGTTTCAAAGGCTGGAATTTGGTGAGGTCCTGAGATTGGAGAAGGTCCTGAAAAACCACAAACATCTCATCAGATCAGATCAGATCCGTTCAAGCTACAGTTAAGGAGATAATTTCATCTCATCCGTGTTGCTGTTTTTTATTTTTATTTTCATTATACCTGCATCTTCTTCAAACTGGGGAAGTCTCCAGGTGATATCTGGTGCTCTCTCTCTATGCGTTTGTAAATATCTCCCAGACTGTTAATCAGCTCTTTCTTCTTGTTCTCCTTCCCAAACACAGAGGGCATTTCCTTCTTCAGTGCACTGATGATGTAGGCATGAACCTGCATGTGAATAATGATAATTAATAATTATGACCTGGGATTCAATGATGATTTAATTGTCTTGTGTAGTTAAGGTGATGTCAAATCGCACAGGGATTTAGGAATGCACATTTTTACCTCTCCTAAAAGAAGCCATAATGTTCTTTTTAAATTGTTCCATAAATCTGCTTTAATATTGATGACATGTCAAAAACATACACAGACACTCAGGAAAGATGCACACCCTCACTCTTTGACCGTGTGGATATATACATCCTCATACATCCTCCCCATTTCCTCCTACTGTGACAGACAGGCCTCTTATACCTGACTTCCTGTCCAGAAGGGAAACAGGAAATAATTCGCTCTCAGGACAAAACGCTAATTTGTCTGTCTGTATTGGTTCTTTGACAGCCACAGGCCTTTTCTGTCAAGGTTAACAGCTGGACAGGATGGAGAGGACCAATGAGTGTTGATGTGACATCAGTTTGGACTGTTATAAAAAAAACAACAGCATTGAACTGATTTAATCTGACAGTTGATGGCAGATGAATAACCAAAAATCATTGCAAAGCTAAAACTACTTCAGCAAAACAAACTTAAGTAACATGTCCAACCACTATTCACGCCTACTTTCCAAATACTGTGAGAGTGCGTTTGTTTTCTACCTTGGCCAGCCTCGCCCTCTTAATCAGATCGTTCAGTTTTCTAAGAGCTGCATTCCTCGGTAGAGACTGAATGTCCTTGAACAGGTCCTGCTCCTCTGCCTCAAACAGTTTCCTGTTGTCAGGGATCAACAGAGGATGTGACCAAAATGAGCCGATGTAGACACGGATCACCTGACGGGGAGGAAGGGGAGGGAGGCGGGGGTAGAATTAAAATCTGAGGCAGGAAAGTCTGGCTCTCAGGGTAACCACTTAAACATTTTGAAGATAACAGATGGTGATATAAAGACTGTACACCAGTTCTAACAGAAAAAAACTTCTTGCCTGAAGGAAGTGATGGAGATTGTGTTGTCAGAACTCAGGTACTTTACCTCTGGAGTGTTGACTATCTTCCCCAGTGACCACATCAAGGCGCCGTAGACTCTCATCAGCTGCTGGGTTTCTATCTGATCAGCTTTGTTCAGCACCACCCTGAGCAACGAGATATATGTCATTTACGAGCGTCACACTCACGTCCAAACAAATGTGTGTGAAATTCAGGCTCCGCTCCGTTACCGTATCTTGTCCTCGTGGTTCTTCAGGGCCTTAATCACCTCTGAAAACTCGTCAGAGATATCCAGCTTGTGGGCGTCAAACAGCAAAATGATTCTGTCCACACGCTCTGCAAACCACTCCAGGACAGCTGCAAAGTCATAGCCTGAGAGAAAGAGAAAGAAGAATGTGGAGAAAAAAAAGAAGGGTGGGTGGGGGGGGGGGGAGGGGAGAGAATGTAAGAGGAGAGAGGAGCATAAGGGCTCTGGGGTGTGGGATAATATCATAATATATTTGGACAAGGTGATGGGAGGACATTGATGGAGAGATACTGTAATGAACCATTTGTCCTTCCTCACGTTTGTTGCTTTGCTCCTTTCACATGCTGAGGTTGGCTGAGGCATTTGAATCAAAAACATTTAAAGCAGTTCCAGCATCTGTAATGATGATCAATGCATTGTTTCCATGAACTGTCGACATCAATTTAGATGTTGCAAAATTCCCATGTGCAGCATCCATTACGACACAGCTTCAGATCACCGGGGTGGCCGCAACAGAGACGCCCAACAATACAACATGTTGGGGGTGAGGAGGTTGGGGGGTGGGGGGGCTGCTGCTGGGGTTTAAACTGAAGGAGAAGAACCACAGGGTGGTTCAATCTTAACTAAATCGAATCCACTGTATGAGTTCATGTCGTGTGGCATCAAGACATCAATGAAACAGTGAAGACGACGGAGTGAATGTAGTTAATGTTGGAAAACATCAACGCTTGAATAAATAACTCGATCATTCGTCCGGACTCTATCAGTTCTCCTATTGATAGACACTGTTGAGTCTGAGGTTTTGAACCTGCATGAATTCCACAGGATGTGAAAGGAGAACAAAGAACAAACAGACTGAAAGAAGGACAAACTAGTTAAAATTCAAGAAGTTTCCTGTAAAGTTGACTCAGTGGGAATTGTTGCAGTAACGGCTTGAAATTGTTAATACATTGCCCTCAAAGAGCTGTTAGAGTTTCAAAGTAAGTAAATTTGCA
This sequence comes from Cynoglossus semilaevis, assembly GCF_000523025.1. Lineage (NCBI taxonomy): Eukaryota > Metazoa > Chordata > Actinopteri > Pleuronectiformes > Cynoglossidae > Cynoglossus > Cynoglossus semilaevis. The sequence goes on along the minus strand of NC_024313.1, from coordinate 3,599,433 downwards.
TAAGTTTAGGTGAGAGTAGCAAACTATGATAAACATGTAAAGCAAAGGTCAACGTCGGCCTTTACAAAGAGTTACCACAGAATTGGAATTTTAGCGTGCATCGTTCTTCACACAGAGACTGCACATGCCATGGGTCTGAACAAGAGTGGCCTGGTGAGACCAGGAAAACACAACAAATTCTTAATTTTGCATTATGTGAATCTGATTGCTTGTGATTTTATTACTCAGTGACTTCCCCTTAAATTGACAGCAATATTGTTGGGTTTTTTTTGGGGTTTGTTTTTAAATGAACCCTTATATTCTCTACTAGGGGAGCACAAACTGTGAGTGTAAAAATATGCAGCTTAGAGTTCAGGTGTGTGTATATTGCAGTTGTAATGAATCTACAAATTGTCAGTAGAAAAGTCAAGCCATATACTATACTAATAGGTACTGTTTTCCAACCCATGACATAGGACTTGTGTGAAAAAAAAAACCACTCAGATCCTTTAAAAAATTCTCAGATTTCTTTAGGGTTTTTGCAGGTAGTTCTAGGCTTTTTGGTTTCATAAAATACCTCCATAAGGGCATCTACGTAGGCAGCTATAGCCTGACAATTCTTCGTCTGGACCGACACACACAGACACACACACAACATGGAAAAAAGGAAACAGAAACAATGATGCAAAGACAGTAGGTGGAAAAATAAAGGGTGGCGTGAACAACAGAACAATGACAAATGAAGATGAAAACTAGGTAGACGGGATTTGAAGGTCAGAAAACGGAACATAAACATCAACAAATATCTCAGTGTGCTCAGATGAAACAGTCGTGCTGACTCAGTGGGGGAAAAGTTGAGCCACTGTTGGAACAGACGGTGGTAGTGAGCGTCGACACACCTTACTGTGCAGTTTATTTGATGTGACAACACGGTTGGCCGTGTTGTCACATCTATTTCATAAATAAAACAGCAGGTGAGGCTCTGTTTCCCATTCAGTACAGCCACATCCCTGCAGCAGCCCAGTATACAGTAGGTGTCATACAAACGTACAGACAGTAAGAGTGACAGCGGTCAAGTGCTGATGAAGCATTCAGGTCTTTTCTCCAGTGAAAATCTGCAGACAACACTGCATTGGTGACAAATAGGCTTTGAGAAACATTCCACATCACAACTGGCCCAGCCCTTATATGAAGTAATGTGCTGAACCAGCTGACCTTGATTTCTGTCTTGTTGTCTTTGAAACAGCATGTGTGTTGGACAGCTTATCATCTCAACACAACCAATATTATATCATTTCCAAGGAGACTTATCTGTAATTCTATCTGCCTGGACAATGCTCTGTATTCTTCTAGTTCATTCTTTAATTGCAATCAGACCCTCGGGGAAACTCAGACCTCAAGAAATGTATTCAATTTGTTTTCTTGTGTTGATACAAAAACATTTATAATCAATGATGACATCCATTCTATGAGTGTTATTCTTTTAAAAACTGGTGTGTTTTTAATCAATGTGATTGATTCTTGGTCATTCAGCAGCTAAACCTGTAAAGTTTGGGTATAAATAAGAGTATAAAAGGAGCTTCTAGCAAGTGTGGATGGGCCATGGCTTTATTAACCCTTGTTGAAATTGTAATAAGATCTGTGAAGTGATGAATGGACGACTTCATGAAGTCATTAAAAGTCTCTCATTGGACAAAAACCAGATTCTGCTGCTGAATGTTCCAGCCCTTAGGGAGCGTTGCATAAGAAGTTTTTATTCTGAAAAAAAAAAAAAAACATAAAGTAAACATGGAGGCCATCGCCTCAGCATGCCAGAGGAGAAAAAATGGTATCGGATTGATATCAGTTTTAGCAGATACTCCAAGTTGCAGTATCGCGTTGGACATGAAAAAGTTGTATCAAGCGTCCCTAATTGCAGGTGTCAATTTTCAAATATGTTCTTTTTATTTTGCATTTGTTTGTTTTTTATGTTATACAATTATGGATACTGCAAAAGTACTGGTCAAATTAATGCAAAATCTTTGTCTTTTGATGTAGAAAACATTAAATATTATGAACCTCACACTGCTTAAGATATACTAGGGGAGAAAGGGAGACAAACTAAAAAGAAATATATCAATAGAAGCTGAAAGAGGAGGCGAGGGAATGTGTGGAAGACTAAATTATAGCTCTCCTTAATTGTCCCAACTCCTTTGTTAATGTTGGCTGTTGGTATGGCAATGCCAGATTCAGGTTTGGGGAATGGCAGCTATGCCAGACACACATTTTTACTTAAAAGAAAGCTGTGAACTTCTCAGACTGAGCTTTACACTGTAAACCTTGTGTTCTCCAAGAGCTACTTTTACAAAATAAAAATGGCTGAGCTACTAATGTTGTGTTTGGCAATCGCCATGACATATATAAACCCAGCATTCACGCTGTGCTGTAGCGAACTTAGCTTTACCTTTAGCTACACAGATATTAAACTGTAGCGAAATAATTAAAGGTTAAAGATATAAATCTTTTTATTTGTTTTTTTACTATCGAAAGGTACCTATGTTATTCATGTTCCACAAGGGCAGGGTAGCGCAGTGACACATTTTATGATATGATTTTATTAAGAAATGAGGTCGGTTGTTTGGTTTTAGCTCCGCCAACAACGAGTTCCGGCCAAACAAAAGGAAGTAATTTATAAGTGATGTGCCATTGCACGTCAGCGATTGGTTATTTATAAGTGTAATTGTTCTGTTCAGACAGCAGAGGGCATGATGAACAGGCAACAGACATAAGCGGACGTGGTAGGAGACAGATACACGGTCTTCAATCACCATAAACTGGTTAGTTTTCACTCACGTCCGCTTACGTCTGTTGCCTGCTTGTCATGCCCTCTGTTGTCTGGCTAGAACATCTGCACTCACTAACAACCAATCGGTGATGTGCAATAGCACATCAAAGTAGGGCCGAAAAAACTCTTGGTCAGAGCGTTTTAACGTCCGCGTATGTCTGTTGCCTGTTCATCATGTCCTGTGTTGTCTGAATAGAGCAATTCTACTCACTAACAACCAATCGGTGATGTGCAATAGCACATCAAAGAAGGGCCCGACAACCTCTTGGTCGGAAATTGTTGTTGAAGGAGCTAAAACCAAACAACCGACCGCATTTCTTTATAAAATCCTATCCAAAAATGTGTCACTCCGCTACCCTGCCCTTGTGGAACATGAACAAAATACATATCTTTCTGCAGTAAAAAAAAACGAATAATAATAATAATAATAATAATGATAAATAACGATAATGCTGATTTAAAAATAGTTGATCTATCCATCATATCTCAACCATTAATGATTTCGCTACTGTTTCATATCCGTTTAAATAAACTTAAAGTTCACTACCGCAGAGCGTGAATGATTCGTTTATGTCATAACGATTGTCAAACGACCAGTAGACGACCAGCAGACGGCGACATTATGCAGGCAGGAAATTTTGAAAAATAAAAACATCTTATTCGGTCAGCATTAAAAATGCCCAAGAGACAACATTTAAACCCGCGATTCTTCACTTAGAAGACTAACTCCCCAACTACTAGATCAAGGACCACTACATTAAGTCACTAATGAGTTATCAAAATAATAAAATTAGTAAAATGTTACACTTTTGTTGCAATTTTCATACTTTCCTTTACTCTCATATTTTCTAAACAACTGGATCCCAAAACATACATTTTCTCCGAAACAACACAAATCATCAAAAACATGAAACTAAATATGCATCTGTATAATATTCACCAAAAACTGCTAAAAGTATCACACATATGCCACAAAATGACACATAATACACAACTTTACTAAACATTTTTTGAAAAGGTTTAAAGTGTATGGAGGAACATAGGAAAGTCTCTCTCGTGTTAAGGGTGTAGCAACACAGCAGGGATGAAAAAGTCCAAATTATTGATAGAAGGACTGAATAAGGAGTTTCTATTTGAAATTGTAATTTAGTAGAATCATATGCAGTTGCCAAACTTGTGTTCTGTGTGTGTGTGAGTGTGTGTGATAGAAAGGAAGGGAACATTCAAAGCTCATCTTTTTGTCACTGCTTCCTGGTCTTTGAAATGAATGAAGCACAATCCCCCCGATAGTCAAAGGCTAAACAAACACACACAACACACATGTCCAAAAGAAATGCTGACATTGTTGTGCAGAGATCAGTAGGACAAGGGGGCTGCAGCTAAATGTGGAATCACACACACACACACACACACACACACACACACACATAAACACATGCCCAAAGTGGAAACAGTGATAGATGTTAGTATGTGGTGTTTTACCTCGACTGATTCTCTGTTTCTCCCCAGACAGAATCCCCGGTGTGTCAATCACACTGATGCTTTCCAGCACAGGGTTCGGAAGTTGGGCACACACAAACCTACACACATATAAAGACAGTAGGGGAGAGAGGACAGAGATGTGAAACACTTAAACAACCGTCTGTCTCTGGGACTGTCTTCACTGCTCTTACTCTCTGGCATCGTGCAGCTGAATCAATACAAACAGGTTAGCAGCCATTCTTTCTGTGAACCTTACTATCCACACTGACGTCTCCAACAGGGGGGGCCACGTGACACTACTGCCAAGAGTCAAGAGATTTAGGTTCTTTCGTGGAGGATGACTTTGCAAACATGGGATATTCTTTCTCCCGTGTCTCCCCTGACACACATCCACACAGTGGTCCGACCAGCGAGCAGATGGAAATTTAATCAGGCAGGAATGTAGAGCCGCAGTGTGGACTGCCACTCTCAGTCTTTTCTTCTTCAGTCTGTGCCTCAGCCTTTCTTATACTATGTATACAGTATAGTCCATAGATTATCTAACAGAAATACTTTAGTTTACTACATCACAAACTTTTAAATGTGCCTGAAAACATGTTTTTTTTCTGTTTGTTGACAGTGCGGTGGAAGAACCTACCTGTTGAGGTATGCATTTCCAAAGGCGTTCAGCTTCCTGAAGGGCTTCTTGGGGTCGACCACCAAAGCATTTCCAGGAATGATTCCTTCGGTGTCTCCGTGCATCACCGCGATGAAGGAATCCGTGGTGGGTTCAGGGCCGATGCGCATCCCAGGAAAGTCCTGCTCCAACAGGTAACTGTGGAGGAGATCGTGAGAAGATAAACAAACATGGACGCCACAGGTTTCTGGTTACCGACAAACATAAAAAAACTGTATGTAGTCATTAGACCAGAAGCTGTCTGTGATGATGAAACATTATCATAACTTCCATTAATCACCATGTTATCATCACAGCACAACGACAGCTGAATATGATTCTTCACACTACAAAAGTCGAACTCTTAACTGAATTCTTCAGGACATTTCTGATCCCTGTATTCGTCTGCAGCCAACAGAACTGATCAGCCACATCTGCGACCTCTTATTTGAAAAAATAAATAAATAAATAACACTGCACATTTTCTAGCAGTGATTAAGTCAAAAGGGGAAATTTGTAGTAAGATGCCGTTTAAAACCAAATGACAGGCGGCCTGTCTTCTATTAGAAGCTGCTGGAACAAAAGGTAGGGGAGTTTGACGGCACCACCAGACTGTGTTAGCCCAGTGGTCTGGATTTAAGACGAGGACCAGACCCAGGTTTGCTGCTAACTAGGCCTTTAACGTTCAATCACGTCTCAGAAAAAGCCACTAAAAACATTGTTTCTGTCAAATCTTAAACCCACGCCATCATATATGAATGTGACAGCTGTTGCCAAGATAACACCAGAAACATGTGGATTCTAGAACGTTTATTATAGAAAGAAGAGAGTTGATGTTTTCTTGCAAAACAATCTCAAATATTGGATCCAGATAAGTTGGGTCGACTCTTTCTATTCTGACAGGACGGTTAGTCTGTTACTGATATGTTAGTGATCTTTGCCTTTAGAGCATGTTTTGGCTTTGACTGATCACATGTTAAAGCTGTTTGTTACAGTGATATTGTCCATGTTTCAGATTTTCAGTTTCTCTCGTTCTTCCACATTTTAGAATTGCACAAAACAGACACAACAGAAGAGGGGGAAAAAAAATTACAACCAAAATGGCCATAAATTGTAAGCGTTAGACTGAGATCGTGTTTGCATTTTAATTGCTGCCATGTGTTAAACTGGGCTGTAATAAATCTTGACCTCCCCATCTCCCCCCCCCCACACACACACACATACATACATGTATATACACCTTGTCAGAGGAACCAGCAGTGCCTGGTGGAGCCATTCCTCTGCACCCTCATACATGTCTGTGGACTGTGAGCCCTGTCAACATTGTAGATGGGAGGCTGTGCACATGTGCACGTATCAGATTGACTGTCTGATAAGAACAAGCTACAGAAATGATGTAAGAGTGGAATTCACGTACAGTGAACATTAGCTCACATTTACTGAACACAAACCAGTTCACTTTGTTCAGGCCCCGCCTGGTTTAACAGCCACAGTAGGTCTGTTAATCTGTTCATTGCCAACGAATGGTAAAATAAGACTGAATCTTATTTAAACCCACCTTGGCGTCAATATATGTTTAATCTGCATCTGCAAAGCTAAATGTATTGACTGCTGTTGTACAAAACGTTTTGACCACAATTGTAAGAGAAAGAGAAGGGAGAATAAATTTTGTTCTTTATTTCAAAACAGCAAAGGCGTTGTGACTGAGGGAGGAGGTTCACAGCTGTGAAGAAGAAAAAAAAAACAAATCAAAGAGCTGCTGTGACTGAACAGCAGCTCTGATCGAGGGTTACTCAGCACTTTGCACATTCCTCATGGCGCTGCTACATTGTCACTGTTGAGGGGCCGAGCAGCTGAGAGTGCGGGCGTGTTCAAAGTGCAGGAGCAAAACAACGAGATGGAGAGAGTATTGAAGAAAAACCAGGGGCAGAACAGGAAGTCACTAACAGCACTCTCTCACTGGCTTTCAACTAATTACCAATAAGGTCTTGCCTGCTATGTGTGCATGTGTGTGTGTGTGTTTAAAAGCCAACCCATCAACGGCGGTCTGGTTGAAAAAAAACAAGGGCCTATCTCCAAGCTTATATTTCTTAAAGTCACAAACACACCACAGCAGAGACGGACAGCAGCAGGTGACCTTAAACAAAGAGCTGAGAATATAAATGAATATTATATACAGATTATTATCATATACTAATATATATGACATATGCAATAAATGTGCACTCAATAATGGGATTTTCTAAAGCAAGGTTTGTAAATGTAAAACAAGGATTAGTTTCCCATGACCCACTGCCCTCTTTGTGTCTAACATCCCAGGCATCAACTGAAGTTCTTCAGTTTAAAGCATCAAGCTGGCACACACACATTCACTCCTTTTCAATAGCTCCAATATTTTTCACCACATCTACTCTATGTAGAAGGCCCTGATCACCCACATGCTGTAAAAAAATGCATCTCCTCGGCTCCTGTGGGAGGCGCTGCTGTGCCAGGCTGTGCTACCTCGTGTTATACATGTGTCATATGTGTGACTTGTATTGGCAGCCATGTACGACGTTTATAAAGTCAATAACGCTGACAGGCCTGTGGCTCCAAACATTTGGTCTGATGGATGTCATGTGTGGGATACATACTATTTTACTTTTTAATTTATTTATTATTCTTTTTGATTTTTCGGTTTCTAGCCAGTATTTAATTGTTTGATGTGACCTTTTGACACGGTGACCCTGACATATTAGTACTGGCCTGTTGTGCTACTGTTGGGAGTTAAAACAAGGAAGAGTCAGTTTGGGTGTGTCAGCCTCCCCCTTGTCTGCCAGCATTAGTGTTAGTGTCATCACCGACCGTCAGTGCTGATTTCTCACCGTATGAAGCTTGTCTTGCCAGTGGAGTACTGTCCCACCAGTAAGACCATGGGCTTGTTGTCAAAGTCAGCATCCTCCAAAGCCGGGGAGTGGAACTCGTGGAACTTGTAGCTTTCCTCCAGCGGCAGGAGTTTGGTTTTGTAGAGCTTCCTCAGTCCTTCAGTGACAGTCTGAAACACCTCTGGATCCTTCTTCCTCCTGTCATCGCTCCCAAGCCAGCTGAACATGACGCTGTTGAATTTGTCAAGCCTATATTATTAGTCAACGATGGACTTTGTAATTTTGGAATTTCTGTGTAGTTAGTAAATGTGTAATGCCTTGAGGGAAATGCTATTATCTCAGACACAGACAAGAAAGAATTCCTTAAAGACAGAAGATATTAAAGGAGTGAAATGACACTGTGTCTGGTCTGATCTGAACACTGTAGTCAGTAAGACTCTGCCTCTGCTGGTGACTACATTTAAAATTAAAATGTTGTTGTTTATGTGACCTTATATTAAAATAAAAAAACGTCGTCATTATCAAACATCAACTGAAGTCAGGGCCATTTGCTTTCCTGGGCCAAAACAACACGACATTAGCTTTATTTCAATTTACAGATTTCTTTTTAAAAATACTGACTATAAAAAAACCCCGATCTAAATAACACTGCTCATGCACAGCCTCACATTACCGCTATTCAATATCGTCCAGGATGTTGCAGTGAAATCTTCACAAAATGATGCCCTGGGCTGATGGGAGAGCGCAGCGCCCGTTATTGTTCAGCGGCTCACGCTCTTCTGCAGAAAGAAGAACTCCTGGACAGAGAGATGTCTCTAATAATGTCGTATTGCTGTCAATGTGCAAAGAGCTGTATTTCTATATCCGCGGGTTTATTGCCACAGCACAGTTCTGGATGTAACAGCAGCTGATTCTCTGCAGCTCCATTTAAATGCAGGGTCGAACGAAATCCGAGCTCGCCGGAAGTGTCCAACGACTGTCGGCCCCGCCCCTTTGATGGAGACCGAAGCCGAGCGAGCGACTCCATGATGTATGAAAGGAGGATGCAGCTGCAGCTCAGTGACAGCGCGCCGCCCACAGGTTTGGGTGAGAACATGTTTTTACATTGTATATTTCACATATTTCCATTATTAGTTCACTTTAAAACACATTGCATAACATACTCTCTGCAGCGGAGCTGTGCACGTGTTATCAATTTGTAATAAAAATAAACAGAAAACGGAAGAAAACTTTAAACTGGGGTAGGTGTTTCATATTTTTAAAATGCATATTTACATTTGGTACATCGCTCAGTGATTAAATATATTTGATCTATTTTAACCATATTTAAAACAGGTCGCATTATAAATGTCAGAAATATAGACAACCGGATTTTGAGTCTCGTGAAACCCGATAAGTGACGTTTTAATGTTAATAGTATTTATGCAAATATTGAAACGGCAGCATTTGATGCCTCTGATATATGATAAATGTCATCTTATAGAAACTCTAATCACCAAATCACTATTTCAATGCCATCTTACTAAGTTGTTGATGGGAATATCTTGGATATATTCCCAAACAACATTATACTTCCGGTGTATTTTATAATTATATATTTTGCCATTTATAACTGTCTATGCACTTGACTGTAGATGACGGTATGTCAATAAAAAAAAATTACACTAAACGTTATTATTCATGTTTGTGCGTTGACCACCAGGTGTTGCTATTGATCAATTTACTGTATCGTAGCTTTTAAATGCCGTTTGTTGTACGTCAATAGATCAATAGTTTGTGTCATATTCTATGAACATTTTCTGGATTTTAAAGCTATGTATTAATCCGTAAAAACAAATACAATGTTAGATTCAGACAAAAAAAATCAGCCTTTTTCCTAATAGAACTGGGTGAGTTTAATAGATGCACTTTATTTGTTTTTTAATACAATATTTATCATATTAATTATGAAAAGCTTTTACAACAATATCACTGATTAACTTCCTGTAGCGACACCAAACCAGGAAAATTCAATCAACTTCAATGCACAGCATCTACCTTGCTGTTGCACAGCAGATTACATTATATTACTTGGGAGTTATAACTGTATATTTATTTCTAATATAAGACTAAATGACACGGACAAAGATAATTTGTGTATCTACATAATTTTTCTCACTTTGTTTTCTAATAATTGCTTCATGTAGTCAGAAATCAAGACTGACTGTAAAACAATATTACAATAATTTCCTCCTTTACTAGAAAGTAGAATGAATAAGGTGGCTAAACAGAAATACAATTTGTTGAATTGAGGGAATTTAACTGGGCTTACATTAGAAGACATTCTTATTATTTTATGTTTATATGAAGCAAAGTTGATTAATTGATTAATTACAAGGTTGTATAAAAATAATTAGAATAAAATAGAAAAAACAACTAGTCCTCAGCGGGAAGAACCTACAGTAATATGCTTGAACTATTGCCCTCCCTTTAGGACTGTTGTACATTATATGCAGTAAGATAAAAGAATGGAAAGTGCTACAGTTTACAGTAGGTTTATAAAAACAAGTTCCCTTCATTGTTAGTTTCTTCATGAGAATAAACTATTTAAATAAAAGTTATTCCATCTAAACCCAGTCATTTAAGTAGACACTGTCCAGGGGTGTCTAAAAAATAACAACTTGAAGTATTTAGTATGAAAACAAAACTGCAACCACAAATAATATAACTTGTACTTGAGTAACTTAAGACTTGTCTTGTTTAAGGGAATTAAACATTGAGAAGTGTGGCGCTTTGGCCCAGAGGCAATGTCTCTGTCATTGGTGTGATACCCCAGGGTTCACCTCCTGGACAAGTTCGAATCCCGGTTAGGGAGGTTAATACCTTCCAGTGGACTCACCACCTGCAGGAAGGTTTGGGGGGTTGATGCGGTGCAATGTGATGGAACATTGAGAAGTTTTGAACAGTTAACTTAATCCCCAATCTACGGCCAATTTATTTGGAGTGTTGTTCACTTTAAACAAATGGAAGTAGTTTGGTCTTTGTGCTAAATAAATTTCAAGGGAAATACTACCTTTTGTTATGATGATTCTACTGATGAATATCACCTACTGGTCCATCGAGATTATCAGGTTCCATTTGCTTAAAATATCATCTGCCTCCCACTCTGCTTCCCCATCTCCTTCAGTCTCTCCCTCTATTTCTTCCTCAGATGCTTGTTTGACAAACACATTTTCTAGCTTCAGTTCACCCTTCACGGCATTCCCTTCCTCTCCTCCCACCCTGTCTTCTTTCTCCTCTTCTCGCTCTTTCATGTCATCAATACCTGCCTCCGTGCCGATTCCTGGAAACACTAATCGCCTTGTTTCTGAATCCCAAACAATCTGGAGCCCCTCTTGCTCATCAGCATCATCATCATTCTCCATCCCTGAAGCTACACTCAGAAGACCGTAGTTGTTTTGTAAGAGATCTGTTTGTTCCACATGGTTGGGAGGCAAAACTCTGATGTTCTGGGATGCATAAGCAGAAAGAAGGGCTACCGTCTCATCCTTACTTCCTTCCTCTGCAGCCTCATCGTTGCTTTCATTTGGTCTCACTCTAACCTCCTTGTATATCTCTTCCTTAACGCCTACCTGCGTATTTTGTTGAAGATATGAAGGAACAGTGAAGACAGATGTATTTAAAAATAAACCTGAATTCTCTTCATCTTCCCTCTCTTTGACTTCACTTCCTCCCAGTGACCATGGCTGTGCTTTTACCAGTTTGCTAATCTCTACCTGTCCGTGTGCTTGTGAGTTTATCGGACTACGAGTTTGCGTTTGCGTGATTGTGTTGGTTGCCTGCGAGAGGTAGGAATCTGACTGAGTGCGGTCAACATTAAAAAATTTAGCATCCTTAAGTCCACAGTCCTTTTTATCACAACTCTCTCCCACTATGCACTCTTTATGCAAACCATTCAAATCATCCCTGTCTTCTCCTCTGTCAAACCGCTCTCCATTTGATGTCTCAGATGCCACTCCAACAAAACCATAATCAATTGGGAAGGCATCAGGCTCCTGGGGGTCTTCTTCCCTCTGTGGGGAGTATTCTGATGAAAGACTTGCATTTTTTTTCTTGTGGAACGCAAAGTCTGAAGTAGTGGTGTCCCAGTCTGGTCGTGACTCGTCTGGGATGACACTGACCAGGATGAGGTTGAGATTAAGATTCTCTGGAGCAAAGGTCAAGGGTGATGGATAAAAAGATGTTGAGTTCTGGGGAATAAAGCAGCATCAATGTAAGTTCAGGGCTGACCACCTGCTACATTGACATACAGCCACGTCTTACATGAAACACAAGTCCAGGTAAGACATTCTCCTTTATTTACTGCCTAAAAGGTAACAAAAATATTTGATTTCTTCAAGACTGTGTAGACAACGCCAGTACAAAATATTACATTTTGGAAATTGAAATTGTACACTTCAATTTGTATTGTGTGTGGGTTTAATTTACCAGCATATGGCTCTTCTGTCCTTCTCCCATTAGGTAGCTGTGTAGAAAGTAGACAACTATCGCAAGTATGCACAGACACAAAGTTGGAACGACGATGCCCACAATCACCTTCAACAGATGAACAGTCTCAGGGTCTGGAAGGAGATGAGTGAACAAAGAAAAATAAAGGTAAATAACAGAGTACCTTCAAAGGAGAAGCCAATGGGTTACGGTTGATTATACCCTGTGTGACTAATAGCTGTGTTGTCAACAGTAAACAACTGTTTAATAGCAATGGCATCAAATGATAACTACTGTCACTTTTACTTCTACATCTTGTTTCGTCACATTCCTGATCATAGCCTATCAGTCACAGACTGCGGCCGTCTAACTGTCTAGTAACCATGTTCTTTGTACCTTGGGGTGAGGTTATGCAATGCCAAACTGATGACTGGCACTGAACTGGCATGAAGTGCAGCCTTGCCGTGGCGGAGAAGCAGTACTTGGTGTTGTGCTCCCTCAGTGAATATCTGTATGGATTGGAGTCCACAGGTAGATGGTACTATAAATGCAACCACACATAAAAACAAGATTAGTCTCAAATGGGTTTGTTAGTGGAGTAGCATGCTGTCTTTATACTCACAGTCTGTCCATGGATGAGGGTGGTTAGGTTGTACGTCATGCGGGGGTACACTGTTGCCATTGATGTAGCAGACATGTAGTCATCTGGTTGATACCTCATGGGTCCTTTCATATGAATGATTGCTTCGTTGGCCTTCATTTCCACAGAAAGAAGTGGAGGACCCAATGTAGCTATTTGGAGAGGACAAACATTTTAGATTTTTATTTAGAAGTCGTTTGTTCATCTGAGCGTTCGTCCAACTTACTGTCCAAC
>NC_024313.1:3570117-3586151 GCF_000523025.1 Cynoglossus semilaevis | reverse complement strand
CACAGTACGGACTCTGGCATGATATCCCTGCTCTTCATCCCTCGTCTCATTGCTCAGGTCACACCAGCTCCGTGGTATATCAGTGCAGTGCTGCACTTCCCTCCAGTTCACACGTTTCCCTTTATTACCCTGTATTGTGTCTCCATAGCTGTGAAAAGAGAGCACAGCCCCAAAGACATGGTAACTGATCTAGAACCTTACAAACACTGGGATTGTCACACCCTCTCCGCTAACTGCTTCACTCACTGAGGGAACTGGGTTAGGTTTTGCCAGTTATAGGTTATATTAGATTACTTCATATTGTGCAGCTATCCTTTCTTTGGTGAACTCCTTTTTTTTCACAGTTCTGGGATATCCAAAAAATCACAGGTTGTTCTAAAGCTAAGTTTAGTGTTGATAAATGTTGGAAACTAAATCTTTATGGAGTTATGATTTGGTGGATTTTTAGTAGGATAAACAGTGAGAAAACCACCTTCTTTAAAAGATGTACATAAAAAGATGTACATATTTGCATTTTTTTTTCACTAACATGGCATACTGCACTGTGAAGTGGCTCTCCCTTGATGTGCCATTTCCTGCAGTCCACTGTAGAACATTCCTGAAGTTCACCGAGGAGAAGACAACATTGGTAGGGCCGGTAGGAGAGGAAGGCACTGAGGGGAAAAGATGGAAAACATTCAATATGAGCAACTATTTGGAACTTTTGCTGGATGTTTTTCTTTCTTTCTTTCTTTTATTTATTTATTTATTTATTGCAGCCATTGTCTTATTTCAACGATACTTTGTTACTGAACAGTATCCCATTACCTATTGCGCTATTGGCTGTGTACAGCACATATAAAGTTTTAGGAAATGAAAGAATCAAATCTGGTTACATTTTACTTAATCATTTTATGGGTCATCAGGAAAGATAGTTCTATCAGCCACCAGGAAAGGCAAAAAAAAAGTTAACCATCAAATTAAAATAGTTTAATTTTACAGATTTTTGCACCTTATTTTTTTTATTACATTTAGAAGAAATTTGTTAAAATAATAATAGTTAAAACTGTTCCAGACCGCTAGCAACGCATTCATCCGTAATACCTCCGTTGTGCAACGTAATAAGCCGAGGGGCAGAAAGGAGAAAACGACAAACAATTATAATAACGTTAACTACAAAAACAATAAAAATACTTACATGCACAGCTAAAAACCGCCAGGTGCAAAAGAAACAACACCGTCCACATATCTGTGTGCAGTGTTCATGGTTTCTCTACAAACATGGTGTTCCTGCGGCAACAGAGGCACCTGCTCACGTCCACTTGTCGGTCGGCGACAATCGTCTTCTGTCCAATAAGAGTTCAAAAAGTTCAAAAAACATATGAACGGGGTAAAAGATAGAGAGGGGATGGATGTTAACTAAGAGCAGTTAAGTGGTGAAGCCTCGTTGATTTAAAATAAACAAGCTCTGTGCCACACGTTTCCGTGAAAGAGGAAGGAATCTGACCTCACCTGTTTGCGTGTGTAACAGAGAGAGGGAGAGGGAGGAGATATATGGAGAGAGAGAATTAACTTCACCTTAACTTTAACTTCACCTTATACATACATTTGTATTTCACAACTTCCTGGATGCGTAACAGCTGACCTTAATCAAAACACTACAATTTATTATGGGGTAGCTTTACCAATGCAGAACGTATAAAAACACCTCACAAAACAATTAAGATAAAGAAAACAAACTGTAGCAACTTTTTATTGCGCTGTAATAACTTCGACAGTAAGACAAAGCTGTTAACTTTTGTAAACAAATTGAGGAGTTTCTCAATTTTCATCATAATTTCACTACATTAAAAATGAAAGTCTTATATGACCCATTTCTGTAACAATTCTTAATTAAACACAATTAAAATACATTTTACTAAATAATTGGCTTGGCACTATTTAAACTTGTGATCCCTGGTTTGCAGATCCGCTATATTTTAATATTAAATTATTACATCTAACACCATCAAACACCAGATTTTGAAATCTTGTAATTGTTTATTAGTAGTAGTTCTGTATATGAACATTTATTGTCTCCACAGTAATTAAAATACGGCTCTATTAGGGGAAACTCATATATAGAAGAATGTATAATGCTTGAAACTGATTGGAAGTTTTAACTTTAATACACTTTCTTTCTAAACTTAAAGAAATTGACATTAATTTTTCAAAACACACCAAGTTATTTTTAAAAACCCAATTTACCTGTGTAGGAAAAGGACACGAACGAGTTTGATTAAAGACGGCGATGACAAAAGAAACGGAACAGAGATGTTTTAGTCTTTGTTCTCAAGGTAGTCCGGAGTGTTTTTGGTGTTGCACGTCCGGTGGCGCACTGGCTCTTTCCGTTTAGCGTTTTTAGAGAAGCGTCTGCAAGCAGTTGCCGACTTAATTTTGTAATGATTTGCTGATAGTTTAAAAGGTTTTAATCCAAACATGGCGCTTTCAATGGAAACTCAGCTGCAGAGCATCTTTGAAGATGTGGTGGTAATTTGTGCAATTATAAACCGCCTCACAATGTGTTAGCATCTCGTATAGCGATCTCAGATTTTTATTATCCATGAGATGTCTTAGAAAATAAACACTGCCTTAAAACATTCAGAATCTGAATTTAAGCTTTTGCATGGATGTGATTAAGTAAACTAATGTGAGTTTTTACATTGATGATCACAATCCATAGACGATTGCTTCCAAACAATGCAGCATCGAGCCTTGGTGCATTGTTTACAAAACTTTAATGTGGAAAACTGATGTCGATCATACGTCGCCCGAGTGAACTTAGAATATTATATTATCTTAATATCCATAATGTATACACACAAACACACATGAATGTTTATAATAGTTTTTTCGCCACCATTATAATTGTTATGCTTTTCTTCGATTTCAGAAAACAGAAATGATAGAAGAGGCATTTGCAGGGTAAGATAAATGTTCCACACATACTTTCCTAATGCATGTTGCTTAGATTACACCGCTATACTACCATTGTACTATTTGTACTATACAAGTTGATCGTTTAGTAAATTTAATTACTAATTACTACTATTAGGATGTTTATGAACACACCCGAGGATGAGAGGACGAAGCTGATCAGCTGTTTAGGAGCATTCAGACAGTACTGGGGAACACTGCCACAGGTCTGTATTCTGTATATATCCACAAACACAATAATAACAATAATTTATACTATACAACACTAACTCTGTCAAACCATCCACATGTCTCTCAAGGAGTCACATGATCAATGCATACAGTGGATAGTTCGCTTTATTCACAGTAGGCACAGCCCAAGAAGAATCTCCTTCCTCTATGACTGTCTTGCTATGGCTGTGGAGACCAGCCTGTTGCCACCAAGGTAGTGATAAGCTTCCCTGAATTATTGTATATGCATTTGTTATTAATGCTAGAAAAATGTAAATTCTAAAGATATCCAGTTGAGAAGTTTTCTTAATGTTCTTATTTATCGTTTGACAGGATTGTGTGTGTTGCTTTAATAAACTCAGACAGTTTGGAGTGGGAAAGGACTCAGTTGTGGGCATTAACTTTTAGACTGATCCGCAAGATTATTGGAGGGGTGGACTACAAGGTCAGTGGCCTAAGCAGTTGTGCACAACCCAGTCAAATTGTTTTGAGGTGATGTTTTCTAAAGATGATATTATCCCAGGCTGAATGTAAATACCTAAATTCATATATATTTCAGGGAGTCCGGGATCTTTTAAAGCCTGTCTTGGATAAAATACAGACCATTCCTACCACTGTCAGTTCTGCTATAGTCCCACAGCTTTTGGCTGCAAGAGAGGTAAAGTTTTAGTTCAATTTTACTTATTGCCAACTTGTTGTTTTATGATTTTTTTACATTATTATTTCATAGTATTATTATTCAATCTCAGTAATTGTTTGTTCTTATTAAAGGTAGTGGAGTATATTTTGGACAGAAATGCCTGTCTGCTGCCTGCTTACTTTGCCATTACAGAAATCAGAAAACTGTATCCAGAGGGACAGTTGTCACACTGGGTGTGTACTTCTCTTAAGTACTATGTACAGCCTGGGTTTTAATGCAAATAAATGTCTAACACTCTCTCTCTTTCCTCCTTCCTTACACGGTCTCTATTTTTATAGTTACTTGGCAGCTTGATATCTGACTTTGTGGACAGTTTCAGACCCACAGCCAGAATAAACTCCATCTGTGGTAAGAGAAAACACCTAGAAATAAACATACAAAATATTAGTGTCTTTTGGGTGTAACATTTAGGAGGAAAAAAACAAGACGTCTAAACGAACATTTATTAAGCTACTATCAAACTTCTCTTTGTGTGTTTTCAGGGCGATGTAGTCTTTTACCAGTGGTAAATAACAGCGGGGCCATCTGTAACTCCTGGAAGTTGGACCCGACAACTCTTCACTTTCCACTGAAAGGAATGCTGCCTTATGACAAGGTAATGGACATCAATCCATAGATTTGTCAAACTTGTTGGCATTTCCCCTGATACTGTTACAATGTGATTGTGTGTGTGTACATTTTTTTAATGAATACAGGACCTGTTTGAGCCACAGACTGCTTTACTGCGCTATGTGCTAGAACAGCCATACTCCAGAGAGATGGTGTGCAATATGTTGGGACTGAATAAGCAGGTAAAATTGTTTCTGCATCGACTCATTGCCACCAAAGTACATTAAACCATCTGCTTGAAGTTGCATTTCACTTTCATTTAATCCCTTTTGTTTGTTTTTTTTTATTTTCTTGGCCAAATCATAATCCCTACTTGCTCCTAATTAAGCGTTTAGCAGTTGCATTCCTCTTTGTACTCTTCCTTTTCTTTGGTTCATTTTCCTTGTATTATGTCAGTGCTCAATATATTCTTTTATTATTTCATTACCAATCCTGTCCACCTTTCACCTAAAGTCCTTGATATTGTTGCATGGTAGCAACGTTCCTTATTATGTCGTTTGTAAAACAAACCAATGCTGTGAGGCTTGACCCACATGCACTGGTGTAAGTAGGCTTTGTAGTCTTCATAAAGAATCCACCTTGCATAGTTGAATTGACTGAGTTGAGGCCAACTCAGCTGAACCAACAGCGACATTTTAGTCACCACTTTTTCTCTCTGTCCCTTCTTTTTCTTCTTCTCTTTCTTTTTTTTCCCTATTGGTTTCTCTTTCTTTTTGTGTCCTCCGGTTGTGTGTTGTCTTTGTCTGTCTTTCTGCCATGCGCTCTCTAGACTCTGAACATTGCCCAGGTATGTCGTTGTTCCTCTTTCTGGTCACCTGATCTTCCAAATAACTCACCCATTGGCCACTGAGCTTTTTAGAAGCGCACTGATGTCCTAGGCATCGGATTGCAGATGAAAAAGTCAAGAAAAAAATTCAAATGGAATAGAGGAAAATGCCACAGAGCTTGAAATGGTCTCAGCAGGACATTACAGTGATATACCAGCCCTAGATACTGACAAGACATGCAGACAAATAAGTAAATGTATAAAAGTAAGCATTGGTAGGTAGATTAAACATGAAGATTATTGATCCACTATTTATTTCTTTTATATTTGGAGTAAATGAACCTGCATACTATCCAACTTTGTCTCTTTAATCTGTTCTATAACCATACAATGGTTCAACTTGGTTCATCTTGATGGTGATGGAGTCGTCTCTGGGCTTTTCAGCAGGCTTTTATTAGACATTGTTTTAAGTTCACTTACAGTTGATTTTGTTTGGCTTCATTTGTAAATTTAAACCCTGCTGTTGACATTTCAAGTCCTGCTGTGCTGCATGTGTGGATGTCATTGGTCTGCCTGTTTTCAGTGAGGTCTTCCTGTGTTTGACCGAATGCTGCAGCATTCTGCTGCACTGACCTGGGCAAAAATCAACAGTTTTGGTAAAATATGTTGTTCATTTGGGCAGATGGACAAAGGGAAGAAGATAATGTCTGCCCCACGTGTTATCTTTTATTAGCTAAGATCTACCCAGACTGCAGTGTTAATATGATAATTATGAGTGCATATTGTGAAGCCAGATATATAGTGCAATATAAAGGTCATACATTTAAAGATGAACAATGAATCCTCTCCAGTCTGGTTGGATGTTGTTTGCAGTGAAATGTAAGTCCTTGAAGCACACTCAATGACATAATAAATGATGGATTATTAAAATAACCCCTAGATTTACTCTGTATCTGTAGTGTAGTGTTTTGCCCAGGTCAGTTAATGTGTGAATCTGATTGACTGTCTGACTGACAAAGGGGACTCTGACTTGTGTTGCATGACCACTACTGGTTCATGATGCGCATTAAGGAAAGACGGCAAAGAGGCAGTAAGGTCCTTGGTTTGTTTTGGATTTTCCCTTGTGTTTTGTTTACATTAACTTTAAACACACCTTTTGCAATTTAAATAACATTAACAGCACCTCTTTTGAATTTGATAATTTTACACGGTCATCATGATGATCTCTCACGGCACAGTCATGTTCCCTGGCACAACGGTTGGGAATCACTGTGCTAAGCCATACAAGGCTGTGTAAACATGGTATCAGTACCGACTAACTAAACAATGGTTGATTGTGTTGTGCTTTGTCACTGGAACATTGTTAAGAATCTGTTGTGAAAAAAGCAAATTTGTCTTTCTTGACATGCTGGTAATATTTTAACTTTGTTGTGAACATACAGTAGTTCTCCTCATTGGGCTGCTAGTATTGAGATATTAAGTATATGAATTATACACTAGTAATAAGGCTTGGTATGTTGTACCTGATGGGTGGAGATGCAGCTGGTGGTTGATTTCTTTGATGATTCCTGCGTTTCTGTCTCTTTTTCTTTCTCTCTCTCTTGTCTTTTTATTTCTTTATTTCTGTGTCAACCAGTGTGAGGGGAGAGGGTGGGGGGTGGAAAGAGGCAGAAGAAAGGGGTTGGAAGTCTTATGGTTTTACAATTTTCCTCCTCTTCTCTATCACACCGCCTCACAAATGCCCCGTACCTGTTAGCCTGCATGCAGGGATGTGTTGCACCGTTTGGTTCCGTTTGATGGTTGATGCTTGTGCTGTCTTTTTCTTTTCCATTATGCACCTTTTAGTCGTTCTTCTGTTGGTTGTTCTGTCCCGGCTGTGATTTGCTGTAGTTGTAAGATCGTCACCCTCCTAAATCCTACAATGCAGAAACCCTCTCTCCTGCTCTGTCTCTTAACAGTTGAGGTTTTTTACATTTTAACAATTAATGGGCAAAATTCCACAGGAACTCAGTCACCTCATTAGTTGGTGTCATGGTTCATGACAAACTCTTCCTACCATCACCCGTTTCTCCCTTTCCCCTACCAATAAGTATAACCACCTCTCCCCGCTTCTTCTCCTTCATCCCCTCCCCCCCTTTTTCTGTTGTTTTCCATATTTATCTCAAAATGTTTTTGAATTTAAATTGACAACAAACCTGGTTAATATGCCTGGTGTTTATACATTTTGTAGTAATGTAATTGTGTCCTGACATTGAACCTTTGTGCTTAATTAAATTAAGTATAGCTTTGATGAGGTTATTGTCCAGATCCAAGAATCAGCTTTACAAGTTGTCTCATTATTTGTGTTGATTTGATTTGACTCATATTGACAGTGTTGTGACTGAATCAGTCACTCTGTATAAACTACACCTGGGACAAATTTGAAAGGCAGTACAGGATGAATTCTTGATGAATATTTGTGGGCGTTTATCTGAAACACTACACATTGCATTACAGAATGAAAAGGTTTCCATTTAGAGATGATGCCAAAAGCAATCGTCTGACAGAAGCAGGAGAGGGAGATTCAGTCCTGCATGTGGGAAGGGAAGAGTTTCACAAGTCAACTTTTAATCTGCAGCATTATCTATGAATATCATGTGTGTCCTGAAATGGATTAGGCTGTAGAAGATGAAAACAAAAATGGCATTGACATTAAACTTGTCTTGTGTTCTCCCTCCCTCTGCCTGTCTCTCTTCTCACCTCTTCCCACTGTCCCCACTCCCTCTGTCTCTATCAAATGTTTTCCTCTTTTCTCTGTTTAACCTCCTGTCCCTCCTTCCTCCTGTCTTTATCCTTTAACTCTTCGCTCCTCCACCACTAGCATAAACAACGATGCCCAGTGTTAGAGGAGCAGCTGGTGGATTTGGTGGTGTATGCCATGGAGCGCTCCGAAAATGAGGAGCACTTTGATGCTGATGTCGGAGGAACAAGTCAACTGCTGTGGCAGCACCTCTCCTCCCAGCTCATCTTTTTCGTGCTGTTTCAGTTTGCCAGCTTCCCACACATGGTGCTGTCACTGCATCAAAAGGTGAGGGTGTTGATAAAATGAGGCATCAGTAGGACAGAGACAAATTGAAATATTGACTAGCAGTAGCAGTAGAAATGTAGCAGGTCTGCTGTTACATTTATTCACGTCTTTTCTTCTTTCTGTGATTTATTTGTTTGCAGCTTGCAGGAAGAGGTCTCATCAAGGGTAGAGATCATCTGATGTGGGTACTTTTACAGTTCATATCAGGAAGTATTCAAAAGAACGCCCTGGCCGACTTCCTGCCTGTGATGAAGCTGTTCGACCTGCTCTACCCAGAAAAAGAGGTGCACAGCCATTCGCAATTGATTTAATTAGTCTTTTTTTTTTCAGTCATTATAATTTTCTCTGGCAGTAGTATAGATGTTATTGTTAAGAGTAATTTTTTTTAATTTCTTCATCTCAGTGCATCCCAGTTCCTGACATCAACAAACCGCAGTCAACTCATTCCTTTGCCATGACCTGCATCTGGATCCACCTTAACCGCAAAGCTCAGAATGACAATTCCAAACTCCAGATACCCATACCACACTCTCTGAAGCTACACCACGAGTATGTACTGTAGTATTCCTCACCGCCTCCTTAAAAAACAAGTGCTCGTGACACTGCAATAAGATCTGCTGTCTTGCTTAAAGAGTCCACTTTCGCACTTCCTGTCTCAAAGGTTTCTCCAGCAGTCGCTGCGTAACAAGACTCTGGGCATGTCTGACTACAAGATCGCACTTCTGTGCAATGCTTACAGCACAAACTCTGAGTGCTTCACTCTGCCAATGGGTGTTCTAGTGGAGACCATCTACGGCAACGGATCTATGAGGATCAACCTGCCTGGCACCAACTGCATGGCATCAGGATCCATCACCCCACTGCCCATGAACCTGCTGGATTCTCTCACTGTACACGCAAAAATGAGGTAGGAAATGCTAAAAGAGACAGAGTATTAAATGCTAAACCACGTTAATGTTTTTCTCTTTGTAAATTTCCCTCTGTGCGTCTCCAGTCTGATCCACAGCATCGCCACACGAGTCATCAAGTTGGCTCATGCCAAATCCAGCCATGCTCTGGCACCTGCACTGGTGGAAACTTACAGCAGACTGTTGGTCTACATGGAGATTGAGTCACTGGGCATCAAAGGGTTCATAAGTCAGTACTTTGAATTCAGCCATCACTTCTACCAGATGATACTGGAGAAAACAGTTTACTTTAATTTTAGACAATTGCTATGTCAATTAGAAGGGTTGTCATTCTAACCATACATAAACATTTTAATCTGACTAATGTTTTACTTTGTCCAGGAGTCTGAATAATAATGAAAACCAGTTGAATTTGGTCTCAATGCGATCAATGCATCTATATGTTTGTGCATCTTTCTAAATAAAAAAACAATACATTAAGCCAGTTGTAAATACCAAAACATGAATTCTCGCTCTAATCTTTTTAATTCTCTCGTCTTAGGCCAGTTGTTGCCCAATGTATTTAAGTGTCATGCCTGGGGAATCCTTCACACTCTCCTAGAGATGTTCAGCTACAGAATGCACCACATCCAGCCACACTACAGAGTCCAGCTGCTCAGTCACCTGCACAGTCTGGCTGCAGTGTCACAGACCAACCAGAATCAGCTGCATCTATGGTATTTGCTCTGTGTGTCGTCATAGAATTTGTTCAGTTGCTGTAACAAACAGTGTGTTGCACTTAAACTGGTCTTAAAAAAAATATTTTTATAGGTGCAGTAAAACGTAAACTGAGAAGCTGAGAACTGCCACACGTTTGTCTTGTTTATAAAATCACTGCTTTCATTAATGTCTCACTTTACGCTTGACTTCCATAAAATATCCTGCAGGGATTTTTGGTTTGTTTGTTTTTATTAACTCTGCCACTTTAACACTCCATCTAAAGAATAATTGGTCTCTCACCCGTTGTCTTTTCTCTATGTCTAGTGTCGAGAGCACTGCTCTGCGTCTGATCACAGCACTTGGCAGCTCAGAAGTACAACCACAGTTCACCCGCTTCCTTAATGACCCCAAGACAGTTCTGTCAGCTGAGTCTGAGGAACTGAACCGGGCCTTGATCCTCACGCTGGCCAGAGCCACGCACGTCACTGGTAGTTGTCACTCTCGATTGCCTGTGTTTCTCTATTTTAAGTTGTTTTTTTTGACAAATATATTTGTACATTTATTTTCTCTGATTACTCAGTTAATGCTTTCATTTCTATTTTGTTCCTCTGCTAAAACCCCTCTTTGTCCATGTATTCAGATTTTTTCACTGGGTCTGACTCCATCCACGGCACGTGGTGTAAAGACATTCTCCAGACCATCATGACATTCACACCACATAATTGGGCCTCACACACTCTGTCCTGCTTTCCCGCTCCACTGCAGGTGCACACGTACTCTCTGTGCAATAAACAACAGACAAAAGCCTGACTATGATTTGTAATAACAAATGTAAAATCCTCTCTTTTTTTAGGCCTTCTTCAAGCAGAACAATGTTCCACAGGAGTCTCGTTTTAACCTGAAGAAGAACGTGGAGGAGGAGTACAGGAAGTGGAAATCCATGGCCAATGAGAATGACATCATCACTCACTTCTCCATGCAAGGCTCCCCTCCACTCTTCCTGTGCCTGCTGTGGAAGATGCTGCTGGAGACGGATCACATCAACCAGATAGGCTTCAGGTGAGCGAACATGAATTCCTTTTATTGTGTGCATGTCATTTGCAGCCATATAAGTACGGATGTGTTCTGGTGTGGCGTCTCACTGGAGCCCTTGTCTTTTAGGGTTTTGGAGGGAATAGGGGCTCGTGCACTTGTGGCCCACGTGCGTACATTTGCAGACTTCCTCGTCTATGAGTTCTCAACCTCAGCCGGTGGACAGCAGCTCAACAAGTGCATTGAAATCCTCAATGACATGGTCTGGAAGTACAACATAGTGACTCTGGACAGACTCATTCTGTGTTTGGTAAGACAAAACCTGAACACAGATTAAGTAGTTTGCTTTTCATTCCTGTTCATCAGACCAGTCGTGTGAGACCTTCTACTTCTCTCCTTCTCCTCCCTCCAGGCCATGCGTAGCCATGAGGGCAATGAGGCTCAGGTTTGTTACTTCATAATTCAGCTGCTGCTGCTGAAACCAAACGACTTCAGGAACAGAGTAAACGATTTCGTCAAGGAGAACTCTCCTGAGCACTGGCTGCAGAGTGACTGGCACACCAAGCACATGAACTACCACAAGGTATAATGCTACTAAGTCACAACATAAGACAGCGCCTCCTTTGTTGGTAGAACTATTATCAAGCTCACCACCCCTAATTAATGGGAAGGTTAAGTTTAAACCTTATTGATCCCACACTGGGGAAATTGACCCACTACTTTAGAACAATCAGTTGACACAAAAAGACAAGTATGATTAAAAAAAGAAGAAGAAACTCATATTTATACAGTCGAAGATTTACCTGATGAAAGCGTTCTGTCGATCTCCTGCCAGAAATACCCAGAGAAGTTGTACTTTGAGGGTCTCGCAGACCAAGTCAACCCTCCCATGCAGCTTCAGCCTCAGTACATGCCAATCTACTTTGGCAACGTGTGCCTACGTTTCCTGCCTGTCTTTGACATCGTTATCCATCGATTCCTGGAGCTTCTTCCTGTGTCCAAGTCTCTGGAAACGCTGCTGGACCATCTGGGAGGGTTGTATAAGTTCCACGGTGAGTCAGGGCTACTACAAAGAACTGATGCGTTGGTGAAATATAACTGTGAGCTGAAAGTCAAAAATGAACATGGCCACATGCTGAAATGTCTCTCCTTTCAGACCGACCAGTCACATATTTGTACAACACACTGCACTACTATGAACGACACCTGAGAGACAGAACCAACCTGAAGAGAAAACTAGTTCATGCCATCATGTCTTCTTTAAAGGTTTGGAGATGATACTGTAATTTCTTTTTCTTCTTGGATATTTATGCAATTTCTATCTTTCATATATTATTAAAATAATATGCTGTTACCGTCTTATGTCACTCCATCATCTATTCTTTTAGGATAATCGTAGTCCAGGCTGGTGCCTCAGTGAGACCTATCTGAAGTTTGGTATGAACCCCAGAGAGGACAACGTGTGGATCCCCGATGACACCTACTACTGCAAGCTCATTGGACGCCTCGTGGACAATATCCTTCATTACTCTCAAGTTGACCTTTGGTTAATGCTTTTGTCACTGCCCTACTTATCAAGACAGAACAAAGAGAATCCCAGTTCTCCTGGGAACCAGAATATTTTAGTTACCTCACAGACGATGTCTCTCCTCTGTATTTGAAGCACACTTTGTCTTAACCTGTCAGTAATTGTTTGAAAGTAAAATCTAACTCAGTTAACTCATCCAGTTGTAATTATATGTCTGGCTCCTGATGTACTGACAGGAACAGAGTGTTGGTTCCAACCATTGAACTTGTATTTGAAACAGTGACATCTACCACTTTGTTGTCACTGGTTGTTTTTTTGTTTTTTTTTGTCTCACTCCTTAACTCTTTATCACCCATGGCGGGGAAATCTCCTGGTCCTTTTCCAACATGTGACTGGAGGTTCAACGAGTTCCCTAACCCAGCAGCCCACGCTCTGCACGTCACCTGCGTGGAGCTGATGGCTTTAGCCGTGCCAGGAAAAGACGTGGGCAACGCTCTGCTCAATGTTGTGCTGAAGAGGTACGACCAAACTAAAACAGCATCACGTCAATATGTTTTTTTGGTTGCCGAGAGAAAACACTGAATAATTAATCAATCATTTTTACTTTTACCCTTTTAGCCAACCTTTGGTTCCCAGAGAGAACATTACAGCCTGGATGAACGCCATTGGACTTGTGATCACTGCACTTCCAGTAAGAAGACAAGACACTCACAGATACCTTAAGGGACACAGTTAAGTATGTGATCAAGTCTAATTATGACCTTCTCTGCTCTCCCGTCTCCAGGAGCCTTACTGGATCGTTCTGCACGACCGCATTGTCTCCGTGCTAGGTTCTCCAGCTCTGACATCAGAGACGGAGTGGGCGGGTTATCCCTTTGCTCTGCTGGATTTTACAGCCTGCCACCAGAGCTACAGTGAGATGAACTGCAGTTACGTCTTGGCGCTGGCACACGCCATCTGGCATCACTCATCCATCGGGCAGATGTCACTGATTCCTAAGTACATCAAACTCCCTCTTGTTATTCTTGATTCTGTCATGTCATATGTTTGACCCTTATATTTGTACGTGTTTGTATTTGTAAAGATTCCTGTCAGAGACTCTGAAGCCCATCGTTCAGACAGAGTTTCAGTTACTCTACGTGTATCACCTGGTGGGACCGTTTCTGCAACGCTTCCAGCAGGAAAGGACAAGATGCATGTTGGAGGTAGAGAATATCCAACCGTGTAACTCTGGGCTATGAACTGTCGTAGTATTTGTTGTCTTAAGGCTGTGTTTTTGTAGTGCAGGGATTTAACAGTGTTGGTGACTCCCTTATACACCTCAACATACATTACCTTTCAAGCACATACCTAAACACAAACACACAGAAATGTTGGTCTTACAGTGGTCTGGCGACTTATTGGATGTTTCTGTTGGTGTTTGTTAAAATGTTGTCCTGTGTAATTTGCCCAAAATATTAGATTGGTGTTGCCTTCTATGAGATGCTCCAGGCTGTTGACCAACATTGTCAACATCTCAGCTACATGGACCCAATCTGTGACTTTCTCTATCACATCAAATACATGTACACTGGGGACAGTGTGAAGGAGCAGGTAGGATGTCCACTCCGTTTCATAATAGCAGTGTGTTTATATTATTTATTTACACAATGTTTTATCACAATAATGACTAAACACAGCTGATAAAATCACTAAAAAAATACGAAGGATAAGGTATGTCTTTCTGTGAGGGTGAAAACAAGTCAAAAATAAAAACTAAATTTATCAAAGAAAAACATAACCAAACATAGCTACATTTTTAGCAAAAAAAGGTTAACAGTTAGCGGTAAGGAAACTGTTGTCTTTCTGACTGTATTTTTTCATCTGTTTCCGTCTGACTCCAGGTTGAAAAAATCATCATGACACTTCGTCCAGCCATGAAGCTTCGTCTGCGCTTCATCACACACAGCAGCCTCATCGAGACTTCAGCCACAGCCTCAGCCGCGGCCTCCTCATCCACAGCTTCATCCTCCTCCTGCTCCTCCACGCCACAGCCTCCGCCCGCCTCCCTCTCATCGTCCTCCTCTGCTGTTGCTGTTGCTGCAGCTGCAGCTGCTGCCGCTGCTGCTGCTGCTGCTGCTGCCGCTGCGGCTGCTTCACCCTCCTCCACACAACACACACACACGCCCATGTAGACGTACTGCAAACATTTTTGGTTTTAAAACAAGGATCTTGGGAGGCTGCTTGTTTGTCTGTATCATTCAAGTTAGGTCAACTTAGAAAAATGTTAAAATGGAAATTAAAAAAAAAAGATTTGCTCATTAAAATGATTTTGAAATGGGAAGAGTTGTTGTACAAAATAATTAGAATCATTTTTAGGAAACAAGACTAAGAAATACTGTATGTTTCTTGGTCGTTTTTTATATTTCTGTTTGTAGTCATATTTATATTGTATGTTATTATTAAAATAAAAGAAATTGAATATCAATATGTCAACCTTTGTGTCATTTTATTTTGTGACTTTATTGACCCTGATTACTAATGATGAACTACTTGGAAGAACTCTCTGTTTTCCATTCTAACTAAACATTTTTCTTGGTTTCATAATCATGGTTAATATCATGACCCAGTTTCTACAAACAGAATGCCTTGGGGGAACAACCATCAAGCATATGCCTCTATCTCACCCTTTCCCTGCTTCCCTCACTGTTAAACCTGTTAAACATGTCCTCCCTTGCTACGTACAAGTTTGGAGTTTTCTACTTTTTCTGGCACGAGCAGGGGTCGGTAGACATTTTTGTTTAACTCCAATTTTTCTTATGCACAGAAACCAAGCCTGAGAATAAGCTGGCCTCCTCAGATTTTTCTTCCCTGTCTGTTCGAGGGTCCTCACAATCTTCTATTTAATTTGCTGAGATAGTGAGGGTCTGCCTCACAATGCTTCACACCTTGGCAATGAACTTGATCTGGGAGTCTCGCCATTTTACAATTATCACAAATATCACTTAAAAAAGCACATACATCAAACACCTTTGTTACTCTTTATATTGTAGCTCATTAAGAATATTAACTCATTTTAGGCTGAATTTATAAATAAAACAACGTTTCATGAGTTATTTATATAACTGTGTTCCTACGCTAAACTGCCCTCGTGGAACATGAATAAAACAGATGTGTGGCTGAATATTTAAGCCAATAGGATATCCTTCGATAGAAGAAAAGCGAATTTAAAAAATAAAATAACGATATAAATTCATGCAACTTTTTCACATGCATCAACGTTTTAGTGACTTTGCTAAAAAAATATTTTTTTTACTACAAAGCGAGTGTTTAAACGAAGTGCGTTCTTTTCGCTGTTCTTCTATCGAAAGATATCTATTTTATGTTCCACGAGGGCAGTTTAGCGTAGGAACACATGTATGTAATCTTGTCTGGTAATGCGGTCGGTTGTTCGGTTTAGCTCCGCCAACAACAAGGTCCGGCCATTAGGTTGTATGCACGATTCGCCCTACGGTGGCGCAAACGTCCAACTGCATATATACATCAACTTCCGTCCAAAACGTTGATGGGTGTAATTGCTC
>NC_024313.1:3564522-3570017 GCF_000523025.1 Cynoglossus semilaevis | reverse complement strand
CCTCCATACTCCTGCCTCCACCTTTGCCTCCACCGACCGCATTACCAGACAAGATTACATCATAAATGTGTTCCTACGCTAAACTGCCCTCGTGGAACATGAATAAAATAGACAGCGAAAAGAACGCACTTCGTTTAAACACTCGCTTTGTAGTAAAAAAAAAAGTTTTTTAGCAAAGTCACTAAAATGTTGATGCATGTGAAAACGTTGCATGAATTTATATCGTTATTTTATTTTTTAAATTCACTTTTCTTCTATCGAAATCTTTTTTATTCATGTTCCATGAGTGCAGTGTATCGTAGGAATGGGTGTTCTGTTCAGCTCCTCCAACAACAAGGTCAAGCCAAAACGTCGATGAGTGAAGTTGCACGTTTAAGCCACAAGAGGGCAATAACCTACTGGCTTAAATGTTCAGCCACATATTTATTTTATTCATGTTCCACGAGGACAGTTTAGCGTAGGAACACATTTATGATGAACTGTTGTCTGGTAATGCAGTCGGTTGTTCGGTTTAGCTCCGCCAACAACGAGGTCCGGCCATTAGGTTGTCTGCACGATTCGCCCTCCGGTGGCTCAAATGTGCAACTGCATATATAAACAAGTTCCCTCCAAAGGGTTGTCTGCTCTGAGTGGTTGAATATTTAAGCCAATAGGTTATCGCTCTCTTGTGGCTCAAACGTGCAACTTCACTCATCGACGTTTTGGTCGGACCTAGTTGTTGGAGGAGCTGAGCAGAACAACCATTCCTACGATACACTTAACTCATGGAACATGAATAAAAAAGATATATTTCGATAGAAGAAAAGCGAATTTAAAAAATAAAATAACGATATAAAT
This sequence comes from Cynoglossus semilaevis, assembly GCF_000523025.1. Lineage (NCBI taxonomy): Eukaryota > Metazoa > Chordata > Actinopteri > Pleuronectiformes > Cynoglossidae > Cynoglossus > Cynoglossus semilaevis. The sequence continues at coordinate 3,569,180 of NC_024313.1, read as the reverse complement.
TCATGTAACTTTTTCACATGCATCAACGTTTTAGTGACTTTGCTAAAAAACTGTTGTTTTTTTTTTTTTTACTACAAAGCGAGTGTTTAAACGAAGTGCATTACTTTCGCTGTTTTTCTATCAAAATATATCTACTTTATTTATCTTCATGTTATCTTTTCAACGACGAATGCGTGGAGAGGGTCCAAACATTCAGGTTTCTAGGTGTCCACATCTCCGCCGACATCTCCTGGTCAGAAAACCATGACCAAGAAGGCTCAGCAGCGCATGCACTTCCTGAGAGTCCTCAGTAAGTAGAACTTCAACACCAACCTGCTGCTGACCTACTACAGCTCCTCCACTGAGAGCCTGCTGACATAGTGTATCCCAGTTTGGTATGGCAGCCACGCTACTGCAGACAGAGAAAGACTGCAGAGAGTTGTTAAGACAGCACAGAGGATCATTGGCTGCCCTCTATCCTCCCTGATGGATTTTAACACCTCCCACTGCCTCAGCAGGACCAATACCATCATCAAAGACAGCTCACACCCTGGCTATGACCTGTATAACCTGCTGCCCTCTGGTAGACGATACAGGTGCATTAAAACGAGGAGGAGAAATAGATTCAAGAACAGCTTCTTCCCTAAAGCTGTAACCACCCTGAACTCCCATATGCATTGACCAGACTCTCTCGGGCTACTCCTGTATCACTGTTACAGTTATCTGTACATTACCCTGTCATATGTGCAATTTCAATCACGTGCAATAGTCCATTCCGCTGGACAACATACATGTGCAATATATATCAACACTACAACTTTCTCCATATTTTTTACCTAGACTCTTTTTATATTTTCTGTATATAATTTATCTTTATCATTTATTATTAGGGTTACGGCATGTGTAACCAGGCATTTTCAGGGCGTGTAAAGGGGAGCCTTAATGCAAGCGGAACATAGTCTTACTTCCGCCCGAACGCAATTGTGATCGGACCCAATCGCCACAGTCACAACTTCAGTTTTTTTAAAAGTTTTATTAAAGTTAGTTTCTATTTTCAAGTTTGTTTTTACATAGCATCTAAAATAAGTAGTAAAAAGTAAGCTAAAAATCCAACCAGAATACTTCCACAATGAACAGAACAGTAATAACTTTAGTCTTTTATTAGCAAAACAATTCACATTTACGATGGCCCCATCATCAGGAGTGCAACAACTTGGTTAACCCTCTTCTTTTGGCCTGAAACACAAGATGAAATAAAGACAAGGTTACAAAACACTTCAATTAACCAATACTTCTTGACCGGCTCAAACAGGCTACTGTTTAGCACGCTAACCGGCTACCCAGCAGCGTGCAGACGGTTTAAAACAAACCGTCTGCACGCTCTGGGGAATACTGGTCCTTCACATGAAACGTTAATCGCCAAAGTGAAGATGACCAGAAATGGAACTACGTACCGAGGTAATAATAGCAAAGTTCTTTCTCTGCGCCTTCACACGACGCCATTTTGCTACTGTCACAGGGCCGTATTACCGCTTCCTTCCGTTTCTAAAGGACACAGATCCGCTTCGTTATCCAATCACAAACGTCCGGCACGGCACCCACAATCCACCAGGTGATGGTTTGTGGCTTTCTATTTACTTTACTTGAAATACCGCCATCTACTGGTTTGACTGCGTATTGTTCTCTCATGTGTCAACGGTACAGATTCAGATACAGTAAAACAGTAAAACTATTTATAATCACTATCGGTGTAAATAAAATACATAAATAACAAACTTTAAAATTTGTAAAGAGATCAAAATGTAATAATGTTTTTGACCAATCATAGACACATTTAATTATGCATGTGTTTAAATAATATATAACGGTTCCTGCAATTATTAATTTTACTTCTATACTGTATATATTTAAACTGCTAGTACACCTGCTTCTGAAAATTGGCTAACTGGCCCAAAGACAATGCCATATATGCAATACAAATATAAACCACAAGAGGGCAGTAATGGTGCATGGAAATGGTAAGAGAATATGCGACGTCACGTCTTCATAAAAATGTATGAACAATTGTCACTTTATGCCACAGTATTTAAAAAACAATTTTGCTTTAAAGTGTATTGATATAATTGTTTGATTTATACATAAAAAATAATGCAACATACTGGGATTTAATGTATGAGGTAAAGAATGAAAATACAATATTTCTCAATTTCAGTCACACACGACTTAGACAATCTTTGATATACCACACAAACCAGAAGCAAATATAAAAGTTGTTGCTGCTCATGATAATTTTAAATTGACAAAATTTCCTCAGTTGATTTGTGGTTTATCTTCCAGGCCTTGCTGTTTCCGTTGCGTGTCATGCACAGGCTGCTGTAAGTGTGTCAGGAAACTTTGCTGGGTTTATTTGTGTGGAGGGTGCACTACACCACCCTCAAGCAGAAATTCTGAGCTGTCTTTTTTTTGGTTTCTTTCATAATACTAGACTTTTTTTTCTCCCAGTGACCCACAGAGTCCACAGTGAGTGGGTCCGGTACGATGGACAATCCAGTCAGTTTGGACACTTCCAAACAGAGAAACATAGCTTTGTGATTCACTGCTTTTTAAAAAAAAAAAGATTGTTTCACAACCCAAAGTTGGACAAAATCACAACCAATCTCTCATCTCGACCGAAGTGTGTAAAGTACTGTAAGTAAGCGAAGTAAGTAGGTCAGCACACATCTTTGAACCGCTTAAAATCCGTTCATTAAATAGCACATAAAACCACTCCGACTTCACCAACCAGTTCCACAATTATGCAAAAGTTCTGAATCGAAGCCAAGCGATGTCTTTGAAAATCCCCAGCATTAACATTCTGCTTAGCACTCTGAAAAACTTTCTGTAATTTTAATAATCCCTTCTAATCCCTTTTTTCACTTTTACATGGTGTTTTGCTTGATTTTATATGCAGGTATTCAGAGCCTGAGATCATCCAGCCTTTAAGGCTTACAATACAAATCTTTAGAACTGTGTCTCCCCACAATAGGTAAGAGTAGGGTAGGGTAAAGTAACAGCATTAATTAAAAGAAGAAAAGGAAAAAGAGGACTTAGCATACTAATAACTGAAATATTCATATTTGAAGTTGGCTCAAAGATTTTGGGTGGGCTGCTGAAACAGCTAATGCTAACTGTGCAACTCCTGCTAATGCAATTAAATATATATTCCATTCTATTTGATACTAAACAAGCATATACACCTACAGTTTACAGCAGGGGTTTCAAACTCCTGGCTCGCTGGCCAATTCCGGCCCGTGAACCCTTCAAATCCAACTGGCAACTAAATTATATAATTTTTTTTTCTCTCTTGTTTTGTTTGTTCATTAATTCATTTAAATGTGCACTGTTGTATTATACAATATTTATACAACGATCAACACAGTACAACGTCACTGGGTAAAGACTAAGTGTTGGTGATTTCACTGATAGGATGAAGTCTGTTTACAAAACAATTACAGTAACCGTTCCAAAGTATAAGCCTGCACACAGTAAACTCAAAAACTAAAGTTAAAAAAAGAATATGAAGCTCACTGTAGTGAATATGTTACATTAATGTATAAAAAAATCAAACCAGATTTTTGTGGGTGAGAAAAAGTCACATTCAAACTGCAACCTTAAACAAATTTAGGTGATCTCCCTTAATGCAAGGCTAAATTTGAATTGCTGGTTTAAGACAAACGGTACTCAGCTATTATATAAATCCTAGCAGGGACGACACAGAAAAAAAAAATGGACTACAGTAAAACCGCTACAATTTTAATATGAATGTCAGTTAGATGCTTTGTCCTAAAACCAACCGTTAGCTACAGCTGCTAACAATGCTAGCTAGATTGTCCATGTTCATTTAGCCAGTGTGGTTTGATTGTTAACTTGTTCTCAAGTTTAGCTATAGTTAAAGAAAAATCTGTAGTTCTAGAAAATACTTCTGAATATCAGGAGTGGGAGTAACAAACACCTTTACGAAGCGTAACACGACGACTAACTTACGAGAGTTTGTGCTACAGAAGCCTGGGTGGACATTTGACCTCAGTGCCTAGGCAATTGTTTACTTTCTTTACAGTTTCTTCAAGAGTATATTAGATTTGAGTTGTTGTTGTTTTTTTTTTTTCAAATATAATTAAGAATGTACTGACACTAGAAAAATATTGTTTTGCAAACAATTTTACCTTCACAATGCTTCCTTCCTGTCCCACGATAAACAACAACGTCCAACCTGGTCACTGTGGCAGTGAAACAGTAGGAAAGCACATCATTTATCGTATTTGAATTCAATTGGCGTCACTGTGTGTACGATAACACTGTGGGAATGCATGAGGAGGGAAGTACAGGTATTACCCCTTCTCTTTAAAACACCCACATTTCCCCGAAAAACTCATTCACATTCGCACATTCAGCACGAAACCAAGTCAACAAAGAGGAGGATCTCAGGTCTCCTCACCTCTGTTCGATGGTTTTGAATCAGTGGTGCCTCTGACACATCTGCTCAGAAGTGCAGCGCAAGGGCCTACGTCGAAATCACAGATAAACCATTGATATTTGACTTCATAAATGTGAGTAAAACCCTATCGTTGTTACTGACGTGAACTCCTCGTGACACATTCGGAGTCGAAGTCGAAATACAGTGCAATTACGTGAAATAATAA
>NC_024313.1:3541357-3564478 GCF_000523025.1 Cynoglossus semilaevis | reverse complement strand
CAGATATATAACATGGGAAGGAGTCATTTGTATAATACACATTCTCCACACCGAGCCACACATTGTGAAAACTTCGAGTAGGTGTAGCAGAGGGAAATGTGGGCGAAGGATTGCTTTGTCACCGGACCTACGCTAGAGAAGGATGAATGGTAATGACGCGTGGTGAGAATGTCCACTGAATGATTACTGTAACAATTACTTTTACAACAGCAGTCGTCACAAACGACGTGCACACATCTGGGAAGCTGCGGCTATTTTTAGAAGGAAATAAAAAAAAGTTGCCTTCGTGACTAAGACGTTTACAGGAGCTTTGTTTCGGTCACAATTCAGTGCAAACGTACGAGATCAAATATAGATATAACATTTTTTTTTGTATGAATTTTTGCGAAAGGTCATTTTCATATAGAAGTACTGGCAATTGTACTTTTAAAAAAAAATCTAAAAAAAAAAAACAAGGTTCATTTTTTTTAATTTTTGAAACTGGGCGTTGCAAAGTTGCAGCAGACCAAACTCCACACTTTAGCTCTGACTAGACTCCTCCAGGCCTGGAGTGTACTATGACAAAAGATGACACATGCAGCACTGGACCCAAAATATCCAGTCAGATGAGTCGAAACTGAAGCCACATAAAACGCTGTGGCTATTTAAATGGTGTCTAGGGCTGAGGAAGGAGGAAAAAAGAAAGAGCCATAAACCCAAAGAACACCGTCCTCCTAGTTGTTGTTGTCCACTGTCATGTCTACAACCCTGTCATCTCGTACTATTTGGAGCGTGAAGCATTGAATTAAGAGCGATGAACCATTCCCGCCTCCTCAGACTGGCTGCCTCTGCAGCTCGAGTATTAAGTCGAAATTATAACGTCTGCTTTTAAGGGCTGTTAGATGAGGTCAGCTCCACACCTTGTTGGCTCCAGATTTCACACAGCATGACTTTGCTGATTTCCTAGTGGGAATTTGATTGTCAAATGTCCAGTTTTGCATTACTTTAAAATTCACCACCATTTTCATGGTTTTGATTTGTAAAAAATAGATATATTTTGAGTTGGGGCAAAACCTCCACCTGCCACCTTAAGGTTCTGGTTTTGATGCCATTAAAATCCAAAATAACCAGGTTTCCATGGTTACTGGTGTAAATCACTGAAGCGCTGACTACACGCGCTGAACGTGATTATCATGTGTTTTTGTGTGTTATCTTGTTTTATTGATTGTCAGGTCCAACAGTCAACACTGTTGTTTTTATATGTTGACCCGTAAATAATAAAGAAAACAGGAAACACACTGTGAAAAAACACAGGTGACCTGTGTTTTTCACACAAGTCCAATCAAAGCTAGCTTATTTGTCTTTGACCCAGATTCATAACTGGGTTAAATATTTGGCATCATAATAAACTTCCTTTTAGAAGAACTGGACTTTCTACCTTTTTCTGCCCTGGAGAAAGAATACAATGAATGGCAGGAAGGAGGGCAAAGGAAATGGAGAGATGGCGGAAAATGAGACGGAGAACCTGGAACAATCAAGGTCTGTGCATTACACATTGTAATGTGAATGATACAGCAGTTATAATTAACAGCATACTTTATATTGTGCCAAATATGAATTCCAATTACAGTCATAATTACTTTAATAACAGTGGGATTTCCTTTGGTGTTTTCTTTCCAAAGAAGTAGAGAGTAGAGCAGAGTTTCAACACCAAAAAAAAATTTTTCAAGTACAGTCATAAATGGTGGGGATTACTCATAGTTACTCAAGTCTCAGTATTTTTTTTAAATTCAGTTACTTTAATAGTGTGGATCACAAGTATTTCTTTTTCCGATCCTTACAATTTTGGAATCCAGAACTCGACGGTTCGGCCGGCCGAATTCAACCCGCAGGCCGCCATTTGATAATCACTGATATATGTTTACCATATAAAATGTAATAAGCATTACTATTGTTTTTTTAAACATTTTCAGTACTTTCACAGTACTCAAAATATTTAAATTCTTTTAATTTTATTATTACAGGAAAAAAACAAAAAACAAAACCCTGACAGCTAGGTGGCTGTAACGTTTCGCAACCTATCGGGTGAAGAAAGTGAATGAATCCTATGTCAGCTTTGGTTGGTCAGTTTCATGAGCTCACTGACAGGGCGTGATGCTCCCCGAGGCAATTACTGACTCAGACGCACAACGTGGTACTTTACAAACATGCAGACAGAGGGCAATATACGGGGCTTTTTGACATCACGGTGGCGTCAATGCTCTTTGAGCGGTTGGTTCCCCGGGCAACCAGAAGTAAACACGAGGCAAGTGGAGACAAGTGCACTTGCACAGATTTAGAGAGAGAGAGAGAGAGAGAGAGAGAAAGTTCCCAAAGAGTAAAAAAGTGGAAATACCAGCACTTGGACGTCTCAGTGATGTTATCTTTGTTATATAAGTACAGAGACACCAAAACACTGCAAGTACAGTTTGTACCCTGATGTGTCACTGTGATACTGAGCACGAATTAAGTATGTGTGGAATTCACAACAGATGGAAGTGGCTGAATGGGTAAAGGATGTGTGCTGATGTCACGGCCCCGCTGGGTGTGCGTCTGTTAGTCTTGTTTGTGTGTGTGTGTGTGTGTGTGTAAATCTCAGCTCCCCACAGAGGTGCGATGGCTTTACATACACCCTGGATACCGTTGCTGTGTTTTAACCAAGCCTTCTCTAACATGGTAAACACAAGGAATCCTGGGAATTTTTGTTTCTTAAATGTCAAGGGTGTGCAGACAGGTAGCTCTGTCACGCACTTCACCAGTGTGTTGTGAAACACCCAGGAATTTCCTCTGTTTTTATAACATGCCTCAAAGCAACAGAATAAAAAAAAACCTCATCTAATGAAGTTTGGGAAATATGGTTTTTTTGGAAAAAAAAATGTACCGGATTTGAACATTTGACCAAAAAAGTCACACACGTAGAGTTTGTATGTCTGCATGATTTAACGCAGTGTTTTCCAGGGCTGTGTTACAGCATGTGCAGTACTACTAGGGAGTCTCCTGAAACCTTGTTCTGTCTGATGCACAAATACACATGTCGGAGAGTTTTATCTATTTTAAATTTACACAAAAAAAAAAAAAAAATTCCCTGCAAATGCACATACAATTATTGACCGACCGTCACATTGGAATTTCAATCCAGAAGGATTTATATAGATTGTTATACTTATATATTATGACATTGTTGTCCAAAGTCTGGGTCACGACCCTCAGGTGGGTCGCAAGAGTTTTTTGGGTTTTTTTTGGGTCGTCTCGCATCATGTTACCCAGAAGTTTACGAATAATGAGTATCAACTTAAGTCGTGAAGGTTTGTGACTTTTAAAATATGGGTCCGCAGAAAACAAAACAAAAAAAGGGAAACATTGCATTATAATACTGGATATGAAAGTGTAGTTGGACATCTTCATGTACAAACACACTGGAACAGAAAAGGGTCTTCCCCAAAACTGTTACCACAAAAGTAAGATATTGTCAAATATGTCTCCTAGAATCTGAAGCATCAAGATCGAAAAAAAAAAAAAAAAATCTACACCCAAACATCTTTTACAATCAGACGTCAAAGGAAATTACTTAACACGTTGATGGTGTGCGGGTAACCATCAATGTCAACATACTGTGTCTGTAACTTTGTCTTTTTTGCAAAAAACAAATATTCACAGATGCATTAAGGGCCTGGAGTATATGTTTAGATTTAAGTTTTTATAGGAACATATTCACAGATGCATTAAGGGCCTGGAGATTTAAGTTTTTATAGGAACGGGTATAGATTTCAAACCAAGGTACAACAAAAACAACAAAACAAATGTAATTACTGTAGAATAGACCAGTGTTTTCTAAACTTTTTTTTTTGTGTTCTGGGGACCAATATTTTAAAAAGTCACAAACCTTTATTTATTTAACATTATTCGTATAACCTCTGGCGACACACCTGAGGGTCGCGACCCAGTGTTTGTGAAACAATGGAATCGGTTGATACTTGCGTTGCAAAAATGCGTTAATATTTGCATGAAAACCACAGCCTTCATAATAATCACATGATAACAGTATGTGGTCAATGGCGTAGGTGGGCTAAAGAGAAAATCAGAATAAACTTCCATTCAAGGGCTGATTCACATTCGGTCAAATTCGCCCAAAAGTGTGAATTGGAAAATGTGTGACAGTGCGTTGGTTAACCACCGTTCATGAAAGTCAAAAAGGAGAGATGATTTCCCCTATGCGAAAAGGGAATTCTTCAAGAGTCCGGTGGGCTTTCATTCATGCACATCACGTCTCTCATTGACTGAAATCAATCCAATCCCCAAACCTACATGACAGGTGTAAACTAGGTGTTGAAGAGGAAACTGCAAAGTTATCGGTGTGACTATGCAGATGGGGGGGATTTTCTCACAAAAGCACAGCTTCAGTGTGATTTCCCTTTGCTTTTTCTAAGATAAGTCAAGTGGAAATCCCCAGCCAGCGCTCCGCCCACAGTGAACACAAAAACCCAGCGCGCCTCCCTCTCGGCAACACTTTGCCCCCGACCTTTGGATAGAGACGCACGTCTTGCTTCTGCTTCATAGTCGACATGGACGTACACAGAGTGGCCAACACTCACCGACAAATGGATTATAACAGCATGGCACCCAAACACGGGAAAGCGCTGCCGTGCCAGGAGGACCGCTTCGACAGCGGCCTGGACTCCCTGAAGGAGGACGAGCTGGTCAGCGAGTTTGAGAACATTAAGGTGGAGGCGCACGATCCTGCACTGGATGAATACCTGCCGTGGAGAAGCGCAGTGACCGAGGATGGTGACACGTAAGTGGGATTTCATATTATTTTATATGCATTTTTTTATTTATATATATATATATATAAATTGATTATTATTATTTATTTTTTTGCGAAAATGTGCAAAAGTTGCAAAAAAAAATAAATAGGATTTTAGACGACATGCACGAACCGAAGCGTTTAAAAAAATGCTGCAAAAGTGCGCAGGAAAATGGCGGAAGTTGTAGGAAAACAAGTGGTCTTTAAAGTACGTGTAAATATGTGTGTGTGTGTGTGTGTGTGTGTGTGTTTGCGTGCAGCACAGTGTGTACTTTGGCTCAGACTGCAGTCTGGGCGGCGCTTCGGCGCGCGTTTGCGCGTTCAGGAAAGTCCCTGGCGCGTTGCCAGTAACTGATAAAGCATCAGATGTGTCAAGCCACAACTGGTGGAAATAACCCGACAAAACTCCATTCTTGCGAAACACTTCACTACTCAGGCTTTGTTCACTCATATTTGCTTGTGACCACTTCCTTTGTGCAGTTTTTGTATTTTTTTTTTTTGTTGTTGTTGTTGAAAAGTACATTTTTAAACTCACCCTACTACTCTCTTTCTCACAGGCCTCTCCACTTGGCCATCATTCACGAAGCCACCGACTATGCCCTCCAGATGATCAAGTTGTCCCACAATCACCCCTTCCTCAATCTCCAGAACCACCAGAGACAGGTAATGACCACACACAGGAAAAAAAAACAACTAATTTTTTCCTGCAGCTCAAACACCAGATGTCTTCATAACTAAATGTCCATTTAACACCCTCTCCTCCTCTTCCTCCTCCTCCTCCTCCTCCTCTGCAGACGGCACTTCATCTAGCAGTGATCACAGAGCAGCCTCAACTGGTGGAGAAACTACTGAAGGCCGGCTGTGACCCCCGGTTAGCCGACAACAGCGGGAACACGGCGCTCCACATCGCCTGCAAGCGAGGCTCCATGGCCTGCTTCGGTGTCATCACTCAGAACTGCCGACACCTGACGTCCATTTTGTCCTTCCCAAACTACAATGGTAGGCCATGGAAGAATACAAATCATTGACATTCCATATTATTTAAAAAAAAAAAAATTATAAGCCTTTAATTTTTCTAATTTAATTTATCTCCTCAGGACACAACTGTCTCCATCTGGCGTCTATCAATGGCTACCTTTCATTGGTGGAAAACCTCGTTAGGATGGGTGCCGACATTAATGCACAGGTAGGTGTCGCCAAATACACGGGAGGGGGACAAGATTTCAAAATAAAGCTCGAAATGAGTTGCAAGGGATTAACAAAGCTGTTCTGCTTCTGTAGGAACAGTGCAGCGGACGCACAGCCCTTCACCTGGCCGTCGACCTCCAGAACCCCGTACTGGTCAGTTGCCTTATCAACCTGGGCGCTGATGTGAACTGCCTAAACTACGGCGGCTTCACGCCGTACCACCTCACGTACGGGCGTCAGAACGAAGAAATCCGAGACGAGCTGTTCCAGCGGACGGCTCAGGAGCTGAGGGAGCTGCCCGAGAGCGAGACGGACGACAGTGACATGGAGGACCTGTCGGAGGACTTGTCGGAAGATGAGGTCAGTATCTCGTCCGTGACACTGTCGCACTAACGGCGCCGACTCAAGCCCGTGTTTGACCCCGGTTCCCTGACGTTTCCATTTTCTTCTTCTTCTTCTTCGCAGCTTTACGACGACATAAAGTTCGGAAAGTAAACGTAAAAACCATCCTTCCGCTGATGGACTCAAGTCACAGTGAAGCTGCTAATGGGTCGCCTAAGGCCCCGTCAAGTGAGGGACAAGTCAGTACCCACCCTGCCCATTCAGGTCCAAGCCCAAAGCACAGGTGCTGGTCCCTGGGATAACAAACATGAATGAAGAAGGCGTTCCAGGCTGGTTCACACCAGCCCGGGTCAAAGAACCACAAACCAGCAAGACCATGACCTCCATGTCTTAAATACTGTAAAAAAATGTGTATTGATGTGTAGATAACAGACGTGTAATATATTGTAAATGCAGAGATATTATTTTTGTACCTGTACATGCTGTATGTTGTGTGAATTTAAGCACTATTAACATAAAAAATCCTCAAAATAAAAGAAGTCTATGAATACAACGACCTCAAAATAAAAGAAGTCTATGAATACAATGACCTCGGATCAGCGTTGGGGTTTTTTGTTTTTTTTTCTCCTTCTGACTCTCGTCGCTGGCCTTTCCACACTTGTAAAACAAGCAAAATTTCTCATTTCCACAACGTGACCAGAACAGAGCAGTCATCACCCAGACTTGTGAAACAATCGGGGGCAAAACTCATAGCGTTCAGTTGCTTGGAACAGTCTGGGATTTCCTTGTTGAGGCGAGGTCACAGGTCTTTGAGTCACTCTGCAAAAGTCCCCGCACAGAACAAACGAAGCGTGATGTACCTAAATATCCTGCCTCGCCCTGGAGCTACTGTTCAACAGCAGATAGGAACTGGAACTGGGTACAAAACCAGAGGAAAGTTTTTCTGGAAGGAAGAAGACTTTTACAGATACGGGGGAAAAAAAAAAACAAAAAAAAGAAAAGTGCCAGAGAGATCTGACTACCGTGGAAATGAAACTAACTTTCAGATTGCTAGGTACGGCCCACTTCAACTTTATAATGTGTATTTACGAAGAAGCCAGTGCTTAATCAGGAGGACGATAGGGTTTAATAGCTGCAATTGTCCTCAGGGCTGTACTCTCAGAACTGAGAGGGATTTTCCAAGGAGCAAAGAGCAAGTTGTTGCTTCTGAAGGAAAAGCTCAACTTACACGGGGAATGTTGACATGAATAAGAACAAAAAATTCCCAACAAGCAGGAAAAAAAAAGAAAAGAAAGTCATACTTTGGTTTACCAGCAGGCATTTCACATTACGAAAGTGAGGCAACGCTGATGTGAGACTCATTTGGGATTATTGCTGATGATATCATTTGAGTTATTCCCCTTTCTTAAGATCCACTGTTAAAAGCACCGTTATTGAAACCCCCTTCACGTCAACAAAGTCACAAAACTCCACTGAACTCCATAAAAATGGACATTACCAAGATAAATCAAATTACAAATCTGTTTTTGTTTTATATACTGTGGCACAAATAATACATTTCATTTGACCTGTTGTGACCCCTGCCCTCCACAAGTCTTTGAACTACTCACCCTCAGCCTTCTGTGCTATGTCTAAAATAGTTAAATACAAAAAGATTCCCCAAGATGTGAAGAAAATGAGGTCAAATCTGTTGCACACCATTGACTGTGTTGTAAAATAACTTCTCACCAGCTCCTCAGGTGGAACCTGTGATTGTTTTATGGCTCTGAGAACCGCAACAGGAAGCAAAGAGAACTGTTCAGGTGCTCGGGCTTCACTTCCTTCTGCTGCTAAATTCGACTAACAGATAAAAAAAATAAACACCAGGAAGTATTTTCAGAATGAACAGAAAGTATATTCAAACAAAATACTATAAGGATTTTTTTTATTCTAACAACTCTATGTGGGTAGAAAACAAACAAACAGAAATATCAAGACAATTTATTTTACTCCAAAAAGTTTTTTTTATCATCGTTGAATGAAATAGTGGGATAAATGTACAGCAAACAAAGAAAAACACCGTTCTCCATCTGGGAAATTCATGCTCTAACTGAATCCAACTGGTGACAGGTCTTTGCTCGCTCAGTCCCGCTCTGCCAAGGCCATCAGGTGGGTATCTACCTCGGCCTCTGTTAGAATCCTGCAGAAAACAAGAAGACAAAAATCTTTACAACTGTCACGTCACAGCACTGATGTAAATTAACGGTTTTCTTGTGGCTTTCAATTTTAGTTTTTGTTTTGCCTGGTGTAGGAGGCGAGTGTGAACAGAGTTCTGTTCACCCAGTTAGGAATCTGTCAGGGAAGTCAACTCTCAAATATGAAATCTATTTCTCTGCATCACTTATTGTCTGAATGTGCACTTCTGCCAGTGAATTATGCGGAAGATATTTGCGAGCCGTCACGGCCCGGTGCCTTGCCCTCGTGTCAAGAGTGAAATCTACTTCTTGTGAAAAGTTCTTTCAGTTTTGGAATCTCCATTTCAGCTTTGCTTAAACAATGGTTTGATTTGAAAGTTGTTCATTTCTGAGAGTGGTTAAATCTGATTGAATCAAATATTACACTCAATGGAAAATGGGATAAAAATGTATTTCAATACTCTCCAATCAATCATTTATGTATATATATATATATATATATTTTAATCCCCAGAATTTGAATGCCACTGTTTTCACTTTCTCTACTGTCTTTATAATGAAACATCTTCAGCCACCTCTCCTTTACCTGAACTTAGGCTCCTGCAGTGTCACAACTCCCACCTCCAGCTCAGAGGGCTTGAAGTCAATGGAAAGAACAGTTGACAGACACGAAATTGCCGTCTGCAGAAAGAAAACGGAATGCAAGAGGAAAGAGGCCAGTGACAGGTTAGCAGGTCAAGGTAGGAAAGTATTTGCAACAATCCTTTTCGGGTTACCCTCATATTAAAGTTCATCTGCGGCGGCAGTGACGAAGAGTGACCCGACATACCTCGATTGTTTGTTCAAAGGTCCAATCCAGTTTCTTTTTCACTTTCTTCTCTAGAAAGCTGGTGGCTTCTGTCTGCTTGACTCCAGCGGCCGTGGCCTTGAAGCCACAGTAGTAGCCTGCTGGGTCGCACTTGTACACCTGTGGTCCATACTCTTCATCGACGCTGATCACAATCATACCTGCGGGAGCAAAGCGACGGTCAAACCAAGGGTCAGTTCAGCATTGGTGATTAAAAACAAAAGTAAAGAAAATACTGATGATGTCCATCACAAATGAGGTCCATGATTAGTTATGGTTGGTTAGCCAACAAACAGCAAAAACTCAAAACATCCCATTATCATATTATAAACACAGTAATACCTCGAGATTCGAGCATAATCTGTTCCAGGACCGAGCTCGTAACTCGAGGTGCTCGTATCTCAAATCATTTTTTCCCACAAATTCTAAAAGAAACCCTCCCTTTATTAGTGCTAATAACAATGGAAAAAAACATTTTTTTATTTGCTATAGAGACATACGCACACCCAAAAAAATTGTATCATATTATAAACACAGTAATACCTCAAGATTCGAGCATAATCTGTTCCAGGACCGAGCTCGTAACTCGAGGTGCTCGTATCTCAAATCATTTTTTCCCACAAATTCTAAAAGAAACCCTCCCTTTATTAGTGCTAATAACAATGGAAAAAAACATTTTTTTATTTGCTATAGAGACATACGCACACCCAAAAAAATTGTAGTATATAAGGATTCCTGCGATATAAAATAAAATGTGGTTTTAATTCTAGAGTTCTTACCTTCGAGACAGACGATACAGTAGCGGCTAATGGCGGCACGTGCGGAGGAGGAGGAGGAAGAGAGTTGGCCCGTACGTAGACACTTGATTCCGTAGCGTACCTTACATGTTACAACTTAGCCTACGTAGTTTTTCCGGAGGTCGACGAAGGCGTGAAGTGAACGAGCGAGGCGGTGTGGGCTGCTCCGAGTGCTCGGCCACCTAGTCTGTTAGCATGCTCGTATCTCAAATCTTTAATCGTATCTCAACGCAAAAATTTGATCGAAGGCTTGCTCGTATCTCGGAATGCGCGTATGTCGGGACGCTCGTATCTCAAGGTATTACTGTATCTAGAATATTTCAAAAGCTTGGCTATAAATTGATGATGTGGATCAACATGTCTGATGAATCAAAAAGACTACAACAATTGTCAAAAACTGAGTGTTTCAATGAATGATACAGACAGCACCCCAGCGGTCGCTTGTCTGCATTCTGTGTGTAGACCTGTGAGATGTCAGCAATCCTCTTGCACAGCATGTCCACTGGGATCTCATAACCATACTTGTACTTCCAGTTGGCCGCCTCGTAACGGGCTCGCTGCACTTGAGACCTGCTGTCGGCTGCAAGAGGCCACGACACAACGAAGGGAGTGAAAGAGGAAAAAGCGTCACATATACATCCAAACATCTCACAATGGTGTTATTTAGTCACTATTTTCCAATTGGCACTGTGCTTCATTCAATAAGGCATTGAACTGATATCTGAAATCACAAGACTGTTCTAAAAGAGGACTTGTAGACTAACAGGGAATTCATTCAAAAGTACTTCCAAATCAAGTTGGGAGTATTTTGTTTTGGGGCTTTATTTTGCAAATATGGCATGTAATTATATAGATTTTCCATTTCTTTAAACATTAGACTATATTCCAAGGTTTAATAATCCATATGTTTTAAAACAGACATTTAGATAAAACAATTTGAAGGAAATTTTTTTACCTGTCATCCCAGACATTACACATCCAATATTATCTGTTATTCTAAAAAGGTGGGTCACTGTGGAAGCATCCAGGAGCTTGTCCTATAAAAAGAAAGAAAAAGAAAGCCAGTTATTACATTATAATTTCAAGTTAGGACTTATTCCTTAAAATTTAATTTTTCTTCTACTGAGTAGAAGTACTTTAGTGCATAAAAATGGAACTGGCACAATTACATAACTCATGACAGAACATATAATTGAAATTTCACCTTTGTTAAGTCCAAAAATATTTAAAAAAAAAACCCAGAACATTGGAAAGTTTTAAACACACATCTAAATAAAAGAAGAACTCCACTGGTCAAATTAATACATGATTTTATTGTCACACATGTAATTAATTGCTGTATTGTTCATAAAAAAGCTCCACATTTCTTAATGTTTGGATGACAACTGTTGGTTTCTTTATTTTAGTTTAAAAAAACATGAAATACAAGACACTGGTTTCTGCAACTTTCACTTATGAACAATTCAAACTGGTCCAGAAAACAGTGATTACTTTGAAAATATGACGTTTTTCTACATTAGTATAGAGGGGTATTTGAAACTATTGCGACATGTGAATTATGTAAACATAGAGCATCACCAGTGTCAATCACTGCAGGACAACAACAACAACTCACCGGTACTTTTTTCTGTGTGACAACGACCGCACAGTCTTTCCCCCTGACTGCTACTGACGTGAGCCCACCTTGGTTTATGGCCTTGAAAGCATATTCTGCAAAGATGTAAAAATACAGTCAAAAGTTTGCAATAAACGAACAAATTAAAATATTACACAATATAAACTTTTGTTCAAATTAAAAATGCACTCTAAAAAAATAACAACGGTTTAACTATGAACAATGTAAATAAGGCTATTTTAGCATCTATTTCAACGTGCAAATGGCTTTCGTCATATCACGAAAACACGGACCAAATGTTGAAACGATGACAACGGTTTAGTTAAATTACTGACTTTAAAAACTTTCGTAAACATAATATTTTGCCGGAATGGCAAGTTGACACTTGAGGCAATGAATCAGCTTGCTTTATTGTAATGCTAAGCGTGCTAACGATCAGGCTAGCAGGGTTTGTTTTTTGATATCATTCAGAGTGTTAAAGCTGACAAACAATGGGCATAAAATAACCATCGAAATGACACCAAAAATACTTTTGTGGTTCAATATTACACCAGTTTTAATTTTGCGAGGAGAAATGTATATAGCTATTAGCCCAGCTAACCGAACCATGACAGGGCATTTAGCTAGCTAGCATCAAGTGAGCCGAAGCCCGGCTTTTGTGCAAACACGTTCAAATACTGACCGACTTGATAGAGTCTTCCTTCTGGAGAGAAGATTGTGATGTGTCGATCAAACCCTGCACTGGAGCCACGAGACATTTTTAACAATGAACTTAGCTAATACGTTCGCAATGAATTTGCTAAACAGATCCAACTACATGCACATACATCCACCCGGAAGTTTAACTGAAGCCACAGATGTTTTTCCGGTGTAAGAGGCCTGCCTCCTTTTACTGTAGAGAACGATGTTTTATAATATTCTTTATCATTATGCATATAATAAATAAAAATATAAATTGCAATACCTCTCAGAAATCATGACATAAATAAATGTTACACCAAATTGACTAAAACAAACAAGCTCACAATCAACAGTATTTGCATGTGTTACTCCAATAATACAGTATATATTTCACATGTAATATATAAGATTTAGGATGGGAGGATGCCCGGTAATTTATTGACTGACTACTTTATTTGCAGGGCCTTTTTGTTTGTGGTTGTGCATGCGTGACTCTAGATGGTGGCGAGGCAGTGTCGGGGGCATAAGTCGAGTAGAGGTGGGAGGTGAATCTGACAGACGGGGGCGGTTGAGGAAAGGAAAGTCCCAGGTTGCAGGTTCAAGCATATGGTGCATGTGGTAGTTTAAGGTTATCAGCAAAACTCTCCTACTGTGGGTTTATGTTGCGCGCTAAACCAACATCGCAGCCTCAGAAGCTCCTGATACAAGTAAAATAGGGGGTAAATGGAAACCACAATACCTGCTTTCTGCCACAAATAAAATATATAAACATATATAAACAGGAAACGTTAAAACTTTAAAGAGATACCTAGGCCATACAGGGTTTTACTGTATGTATATAAAAAAGGATACATTGGTTATTATGTTACTATTCTTGCTTGTTAAAAACTCACTTAATTAAAAATACCGTGAGAAACAGAAAAGTTGTAAAAACAAATCTCTAACTGTCTATAAAAAAAAACAGAAAAGTTGTAAAAACAAATCTCTAATGACAACTGTCTATAAAAAAAAATAACTCAATCTTTAAATGGAACGTGAGTTTTTTGGGGTTTTTTTTTCTCTCCCCATATCAGAAGTAAAAACAAACAAAACGGTTGCTATGCAGGGCTTTTCATTTCCTTGTTCCTCAAAAATCCTACAAATATACATTAGTCCTCCTGGGATTTTTTGATTTGTCACATTTACTGAATGGTAGACGTTTGTTTCCTCTTTTTTATAAATTTCAAAACAAACATTTACAAGTTGCGACACTGTTCATGAGAATGTTAGAGCTTTTTTTTCTTTTTTCTTTCAATGTCAACAGCAGAACGTCTCCCTCATAGAAGAAGTAAAGGTATGCAGTACACAGTATTGTATGAAATATTTGGAAACGTTTATTTAAAATAAAGAGTCAAAATGAAAAGTTCCTGGATTACAACACACTTTGCACCAGAATGTTTGACACTTTCCGACACGAGAAGTTTCACCTACTAAGTTAGTAGACCCCCCCCCACCACCAACACTACCCACAGAAGCCCCTCTGTGTTGCTGCAGAACCTCCCACTTTCCTGTCCTCTTAACCATAGAGCGTTTTTTTTTTAATCATTTTTTTTGTCAGCTTTGGAGCGTGTCTTATTAAAACTCTTTGCTCACCGTATTCACTTATGAAATCAAAAAAAGACCCCCGCCCGCAGATCTGAGAGCAGAAATGTGGGATTAGTCTTCTGATGGTGGTAGGGGGATCTCCACCATGTATGAAACTCTTTTTCACATTGTGAAGCCGCAGACTGTCTAATGTTTTCCAAGCACAAAAGTTCAGTTGTTAGGCAATGAGGGGGGAAACATTAAAGTAAGACCTGCTGCTTATTCAAACCCACGGAACCTTAAGGACACAATGTGTTTATTACAAACTCAAATGCAAAATTTCCCCAAATAAAAATCAGTTGGATATAAATATAACCCTCGGAAGAAGGGTCGTGAAAATCCCGTTTTTATTTTTGTTTTTTGTGAGAATATGATAACAGTGTTTACACCTCGTCTTGAGCAGAACGATGCACTGTGATTAGAGTTTGATAAGGCAGCGCGTGTGGTGAGGTGGCTTGCACGATCACTTCCTATCCCCTCGGACGTCTTCTTGTAAATTTGTCGTTCTTCGAAAAAGCAAGTGGCGTCACTTCACAAGAAACGAGGTAGTGTTGTTAAATACATTCCATTAAACAAGGCATGCTTTAAAGTGAGACATGCTAATCGCGACTTTTGGATACAAATCTGGGGCAGTTACATAACAAGGTAACCACCCTGATCACAGTGAGTGTTTCTGAAAAGAACCGGTGATACTGGAAGTACGACTACACTGTTTGGTAATCATTTCGTAGAGTTAGAGTAGACATATATATATATAATACTGCAAAACATTCTCTCATTTGATCTTATATATAAAATACATATGAAAAGTTGCCTCTAGGAGGCGTTAAAGAGAATGTTGTGAACAACCCCTCACCCCATTAGACTAAAGTTTATTTCAGGTGATTGCAGATGTGGTGGGGTGAGTTCAGTTGGGGTATTTGTGGTCAAAGCCCTGGGGTTTGATGACACACGTATGCTTGTACGGATACAATATAATTCTGCGCATGCAGCAGCTTAACGCAACACAAAAATACCAGTATGAA
This sequence comes from Cynoglossus semilaevis, assembly GCF_000523025.1. Taxonomy (NCBI): domain Eukaryota; kingdom Metazoa; phylum Chordata; class Actinopteri; order Pleuronectiformes; family Cynoglossidae; genus Cynoglossus; species Cynoglossus semilaevis. The sequence goes on along the minus strand of NC_024313.1, from coordinate 3,549,364 downwards.
TAAGAAACCTCATGACTGGACGTCGGAGTAGGCGGTGAGATCAATACCTATTTTGGAGGTAACAGCTAACAGCTAACTTCGACTGATTACTCTGGTCCCTAAATATCACCACAAAGCTCGTCTGTTGGACACTGAGATCAAATTAGGTTCCATGACCAACCCTGTAAAGACTGACATAAAAAAAAAAACAACAGAAAATTCTACATTTTTGGAACTGACGTCTGTATGAAATATTACAACAAACATTGTATTTGCATTGCATTTAAAAACTCATCGTCCCATGTCGGCTAAGAGCAGCTGGGCTCGGTGTTCAAAATAAGGGGCAGAATTTAACCTTAGCATAATATAATATCAGAACGGGGACATGGGACAAAAACAACCTCAAACATGTCTCACCAAGCTTTACCACAGGGCAGCAGGAAACCCAAAACCTCTTCTCCTTCTTCTTTAAAAAAAAAATTCTCAGTTGTTCTAATGTTGGGAACCTGACGGTGTTTCTGAGCAAACAGCAACGTGCAGATTGAGACAGGCCTTAACTATCAGGTTCTTCTGGTGTGCTTCATACCTGGATCACTCTATCATCCTCTGCCTCATGCTGCCATCATCATACCGCAGCAGTCTGCAGTCTGCCAGACATGAGGAGAAGGTGGTGGGCGGGCTGTGGACCTTTGGTCTTGAGTGTATGAAGACATCCGTTGTGGTTTTTGTTCTCAAATAAAAAAAAAAAAAGAAAGAAAAAAAAAGAGCTCTTTACACAACACTGTCAAAACAACTGCAATTGAGCTGTGACTGTTTACAAAAACATATTTATTTAAAAATAAAATATCGTTGTTTTTATGAAGGCTCCATTTCGTTCACCAGGTAAAGCTTTCAAATATTAAACCACAAAAAAAAAAAAAAGTTGTGCTCAGCGACATGTCCAAACATCCACTGCCTTGAAGGAAAACGATCTCCTCCTGTTGGGCCGTGGGAAATTCTGCGCCTCGTGCCTACGCTTTGTGTGCAAGCGCTGCTTCTCTGCGTCTACGTGATCCTCAATTAACGGCATATATTTCGTTTCAGACTTTAACGGTAACTGCAGGGATTAACTGGCCTGAGTGGGTGAGAACTGGTGTCTGGTGTGCATTGAATCTTTACGTCCTGATTTTAATAGCTGGCTGTAAAACAAAAAAAAAAACAACTAAAGAAATGATATATTTTAATGTATTAAAAAAAAAAACCTAGACAGGATAAAAGTTTCCTCTCACAAAAGGCTTGACTGCTGGAAAAGCTGGAAAAGTCATCTACCAATTAACTGTATGGTCGCCCTGCGGCGGCTGAAGAGGTGAGGTAACACCCTGCTGCTGTGCACCAGCGGCGGCCTCTCTGTGCAGCACTAGCAGCAGCAGTCGAACCAGTTGCACATCGCACCGTGGTGAAGGACGCAAATATGTGTGCAACAAAGCAACACTGCTGTTACTAAATGTTGGGCAATACATATACTGGAGATGACTGTACTTGTGGTATGGAGGGAAGAAAACCTCCGAAACATCCAAGTCACATCCAAGTCACATCCAAGTCACGTGACGTGACTCATGGTTTGTGTTTTTTGTTTTTTTTGCACGCCATATTGTACGCCTATAAAAATCCCCCTTTTCACAAAGTAATGTATTCATTAATAGAGTGTCCACTTTATCTACACATGGAAAACGTGCTCTCATCTTTCTCATTTGGTTATGTTAGATCGTCAACGGGATTGTAATAAATAAGCACATTGGGCTGTGAGGTCATCACATGGAATGCTAGGGGAATTTGGACAGAGAAAAACGCTTTTTTTTTACTTTTTAGTGTTCCTGAAATTGTATACTTGATGCTGCTCCCGATGCTATTTTGCGTTGCGGCAAAAAACACCGATTCTGTTACAAGATGTCATTTTTGAAAATGAGGATTTTTTAGAACCTGAATTTTCTTTTCTCCTTGAGCCTCCGAGTCACTTCCTCCTGGTCTCTTCCTCTTGTGGCCCGTCTGTTCTTTCACGCTCACATTACCGAAGATATTTTGCTCCCAGGCCTTTTTTTTTGGGGGGGGGGAGGGGAGATATATGCTTTCATGCAATTATTACCCCCCACCCCAAGTCTACAAAGATTTATTACTCGCTTGAAGTGTTCAAAAACTGGCCCGCAACTGTAAATTTGACTTTCATTTCAGCAGTGAGATGCTATGAAAACACAGGAATGCGCTCACTGGGAGCTTCTAGAGTGGAATTTTTGCTGGGAATTTCCCACCGCTGTGTGTTCGCGCACGCGCGCTGAGAGCCTGCAGCGCGGAGCCTGTTGTCCCTGTGCGAGGATAAACAAGTGACTCAGGTGCACGGCTGCGCTCGAAGGAACGAGAAGGAAAACAAACAGGTGGCAAAAATACATTTGTTGACCGTTGGATGTCTTTAATCAGTGGCGTCTGAGTCAGACGATAATCAGGACTTGGCAGTAAAACGATGTGTGACCTGGTAGATGTGCTTGAGTTACAACCTGGCACAGTACATGTTGTACTCACCAACCTGCAGGAACACTATATCAGGTTTCCTCTTCGGTGTATTTGGGATAATTGCCGTCGAGTTAATGATGATGTTTTAAATTCATTCACTCCACGCAGAGGCGAAATCCACTGTGCACACCACCGACTGCTCCACTGTGTAAGTGCAGTTCTGCAGGAGCGTTGGACTGCTGCTGACCTCCAGTAGCACTGTTACTCCGCAGCTGCAGCTTTCCCTCATGAAATCCCCCAAAACTTTCCCCCTCCGCCAAGTCTGTCCCTCCAGCTGCCAAGATAATGGTCTTTTCAGGTCTCCAAGACACACTTAACTCAACGCGTGTTGCCATAGCTGGTAAGCTGGCCGCCGGTCCAGTAGTAGTTTACATGTGTTCCACCTAATGGCTTTTCCAGGGGAGAGCGCAGGGCAGTGTTATGAAGATGACACACACGGAGAGCTCAGTGTATGGAGCAGAGGGTTGGGGGGGTGTGGAGGGGGGAGAGGGGGTGCTTTCTGGCCCCAGATGTGTGCGGTAGCAGGCAGCCAGGCGCACATCTGTAATTGTTTCAACTTACTGGGGGAATTCCTCTCTCACTGTGCGTCTCCCTGTATTTAGCAGGGCTACGTCCTCAACTCAGGACAATGAGCTGCCTGACTAACTCCCTCTGTTCTTCCTCCTTAAATTTCCCTCTGTGTCACGCGCTGCCTCCCCCCGCAGACAGGCGGACGGACAAACAAGCAGGTCTGGTAACGACATCAGACGGCAAAGGATCTGGTTCTTTCTTTTTCAAGAGTACTTCCAGTAAATAAAACCGAACCAGACAGACGTAGCAAGCACCTAGCTCGATACCATGGCGTGACTGAGACGAAACAGGGAGAATGCAACAATTTCGGCCGCAAATGTTCCACCAAGGCGGCGGACAAAAGACAGGCCGAGTTTGTTTAAAAAGGGGAAGAAGCTATTTCAGCGGCCAGCGGGATAAATTTAACAAAAGGACTAAAAATACCCATTGTTTTTGCTGCTGCGTGGGTCGGCCACAGCACAACAAAAGTAGGGAGTTTCCTCTCGTGCAGGATGTCAGGAGATTTCCTTGTTTACAGGCCGAGTGGCTCTGATTGACATTTGATCTGAGCCAAGACGCTGCTCCGCGCGGAACTTTCCCATACCTAGAGTTCTTTGTACGTACTTTCATTTCTCCTAATATTCAAATGACATGCTCGGTGACTTCTTCAAATAGCTAGCCTGAGCGCATTGTCCTCGTGCAGGCGTTGTCTTCACACTGTGCCTCCAGCTGGCGTGTTTTATTACCACCTGACTCACACCTTGTTATGTGAGGCATGCGCTCCAGAAACGTACATGTACCTTGGTCTAACCATGCTTATCATCACTATTACGTGGATATGAATATTTCTAACCTTTAGCCGCCTTTCTTTCTGTTCTCCTTTTAATCGTAGATAAAAAAAAACACCGAACTATGTGGTCGGACTCGTATCAATCTGCATTTTAATATTAGCGCTTCAACATCTTCTCTTCAGAAGCCTGTTTTTAGTCCTGTACGGGGACATTTCTTTTCCTTCATGATTTCAAAACATTCCTTTTCATTCACACCTCAGTCTGGGCGTCAGCAGTCTGAGCTGGACGTCACAGATGTTCCGATGCTAAAAACGAACAATGTCGCCAGGGCGTTTATAAATAAAACGAACAGATTAGATAACTCTACATGAATAACCCCAAGTGCCGTCCATTTGGTCCTGCTGTGTCTGAATTAAAAAAAATTAGGACAGTTTAAAAAAAGCCCACGGAGCTGAGTCTGTGTCCACAGACAACCGCAGCTCAGAGCTCTGTGTCAGCGGCCGAGCTGAGGGCTGACATTTTCACTGCTTCCTTGTTTCAAACCTTTGAACGCACTCTTCACTGCTCATATGACCTGAGAGCATGAGTGACAGATGGGGAGGAAAGTACCTAAAGTCTACATTTGGACGTTGCTGGAACCACACTCCACCCATGTAGGGGCTTTATTCTGCAGTGGGATGTTTCGCTCTGTGCTTTGACCAGTAGTATTATAAGCCCAGAGCTGGAGCGGGCCTCCACCCTGCAAAACTAAACACCCACTGATCTGTCAGTATTTTTGAGACAAATTTAGAAGCCAAAATAATCAAAGTCACGGCTACCGGTTCCAAGTGGAATTAATGTTTGAATTGTTGCAGCAGTGAGTCAAACCTGTAGAATTCGTAAGAGTCAACATTGAGGCCACATCACGTTCAGTTTTGTTCTCCGTATGACATTCTTTGGGCATTTTCTAAAGCTTTTTGTATTATTAATTTTTTGATTTTACCTTATTAAAAAAACATTTAGTTTTTTTTTTTTAATATACGAGGTACCTCAGCAGTGAAGTCACCGCTTCCTGCATCTGTCTGGTTTTTAAATATCACTCAAAAAAAAAAAATCCAATTCATTCAGCTGAGGGACTTTTCTATCTCATTACTTCCTTCAGAAATGACTCATGTCGGGCTGCAGAGAAAGCCAGACACGGTGATTAGAGATAGTGCCGTGTCCACTGGTTAATATGTGACAGACAGGAGTTCTAGTCATGTGGCAGTCCCAATGGAAACCTTGATAAAGACGAGGCACTAACACGAATCCAGGAACTGTCATTTACTGGACGCACCTGGACGTAAAACCTGCACAGTTTCGCTTACGCGGAAGGCTGCACCGAATTCTTCTTTTCCTGTCTTAGGTTCATTGCTGTATTAATTGCAGTTATTATTATTCACTTAGAAGATTCAGCACAAAGTCATGGTGCACCACCCACCCTCGTCTGCCAAGACCAAGCCTTAGGCGGATGCTCCTTTAATGCTTATGATTGAGAAGTCTTGCCAGATTTGAAATGACATTTTTGTCCTGTGATTCAGACTTTGATTTCTAAATCAGTTTATGTTTCGGACATGTACATATATACATATATATGTATATATGTATATGCATAGTCTATATACATACAGTATACTGTATACGTATAAGCATACATACATATGTATATATGTATATGTCTCAAATGTATATATGCACAAATATATGTATATATATACTTTATATGTATATATATGCAAATATACATATATTTGTATAAGCATATATACAGTACATATGTATATGTATGTCTCAAACGTATATATGCACACGTTATATATACTTTATATGTATATATGTGCATACATATATACATGTATTCTATATATGCAGTAAATAATAATAATTATTATAGTAATAATCATATATTTACAGGGAATGTTAGCGCTAGTAGTATGTAATGATGTATGGATATATGTAAGTTAATGTAATGCTGGGCTTAATACTTAACATCAGTTTGCTTAATTTCCATCTCACCTAAAGCATGCACATTATTGGTTCTTCTGTTGTCAAAAAAAAAAAAAAAAAAAATTCAAACACTTTCATGCCTATTTAACGGAGCCTTATTTTTTCATATATTTTCTTTTGCCAAGAAAAGCATGTTGCTCCGAGCACAAACAGCTGGAGGATACGCTTTCAGAGCCTGTTGATATCAAGGCATCCACCTGCAGTGGTGAGCAGCTCGAGCAGACAGAAGTCGACCTGCGCCAGGGACTTTCCATGCTCCTGTGTTAAGAGTGCATGTGCATGAACATGTGAGTGTCAAGAGCTGTTTTGACAATCAGGTGCACGCGTCTGCATCTGGGTGTGTGCACGCGTGTCCGGGTGTGTAAAGGGCACCGTATGCAGATAGACAAGGTGTGAGTGAGTGAGCGTAACCCCATTAAATATGCACAGGTCGTTTTGCAGTCATATATGTCAAAATGCACTCAGGGTGTTTTTAGAGCTTGCAAATGTAGGTTTGCAAATTAAAAATGAAACAAGGCATCATTTCAAGATGAAATGCTGTTTTGGAATACATGCATTGAAATGATTCAAAGATTTAAAGCTGAACATATCAATATTATCAATCATAAATCAAACAAGTAGGAAGCACGCAGCCCACAACAAAGCCAGCGCTCTCCAGTGCCTCCCATGTGGCAAATGCAAATGCGAAAAAAAATAACAATTCCCATCATTCCAGTGTCACTTTTAGCTGCAGGGCCACGGTCTCAAAAGACAGACACGCTGCCTGTGTTTTGAAGCTGCAGCCCATGGAGGAAGTGTAAAGCCAAGGGGGTAAAGACAGGAGGCCAAGCAGGGTTGGAAATCCCCTTCCCTTAGCGAGACACACACACACACACACACACAGGGCCCATGCAGCAGAGGCCCACATCAAAGGGGCTGCTGCTCTTCTCACTAGCCTTCCTCCCTCTCTCTGTGTCTACCTATATGTCTCACTGTCTGTCTGTACCTTTAACACCTCTGCCTCCATTTACATTTTTAGATTTTCACACAGCACACCAGCTTCAGCAGTCGGCTGCTGAGTGCAGCCAGTCAAATATATATATATATATAATATTAAGCTTGCTTATAAATCACTCCTGAACGTTCCTGCCAAACTGGTCTCCCCAGAACACTTTACACGTTCTGCCGCCACCACTCACGCTTAAAGCCTTGAACAATGTCAGGTATGTTTGAGCCGAGTGACTGCACGAAGGAGCCACCAGCGTTACATAAAGTTTAAAGCAATGTTTTGAAGGGCTTTAGCACCTGCACAGGCATGTGTGCACACACACACACACATGCATGGCTGCACAAGTAGATACTTAGTCACAAGAAATGGCATTGTGAATAATCAACGGTGGATTTTCCCTGCTAATCACAGCCTGTCTGATGACTGCTGAATGCCTCATGTCCTCCAGGAGAGACACTTTACAATCATAAAGACACTTCACTCTTCCACTCTTTTTTTTTTCTTATTATATTCTGAATAATAAGGAACATTTTTCTTAGATCATAGCTCTCTAGGCAACAATAAGACTTTTGTTTTTTTTTAGGATGTAAACATCCTATTTTTTTAAAATATCAATTAAAGAAATATATTTTTTTTATTACACAATAACGTACTATTTTTTGTGTGTCATTTATTTTTCATGTCATCCTGACATATTTATATATTTTGGTAAAGCACCAAATTAACCCTAGCTACTCTTTTCTATCAAGAACAGTACTACCTTCTAGTGGAGAGAATGGGAACTACATCAAAACGAGATTAGGATGAGACAAAAATGCAAAGAGAAGATGGGCCACTGGATTGTTTTACTATTCTAAGCACTTCTACGTTCACTTCCATGTTCTGACTATTTCATACACAAGTAACAGCGAGGGACGAAACTGCGTGGCGTGTTATTTGTGACCGCTGAAACCCAGTCTGACCCAAGAATGCTGACATTGTGTCGAGCAGGCAGCGTCTCTGACCTCAGTCCGGTCTGCCAACCCAACACGACACCACAACACAAGACGTTTTGTTGCTCATGTCGGCCACAGAAAACCGCTCGGATGACTCAAAGAAATATTAACCATTTTGTTTTGCTCCCCCCCGCCC